>NC_080418.1:148818741-149177241 GCF_029873635.1 Malania oleifera
GATGGGTAGGATTTCTTTGGTGGCAGCCCAATGGTTTGCAGATGCCTTTGTCATTAGTAGTGAGGTGGTTGTGAAGTTCCCCTTGTAAAATAAGATTTGGGAGAATGGGGTATTGGATGGTCATTAGGTCAATGAGAAAAAGAAAAATTGCTGGAATTAGGTTTGGGGTGAAACAGGAAAGTTTTCTGGTTTCATCCTAGGAGGTGTTTGTGACAATGTCTGGGTGAGTCTCTTCTAGTCTCGGATGTTAGTGGAAGATTCTGGTAAGAAATCCCTGTTGGTGAATAACACTGATTTGAGGTAATTGAACAAAGCCATCAAAGGAGTATCTAGTATCTACAAGGCTTCAAGAATCTTGATCATGGAAGGAAGTATTACTGCAGGAGCAATCATTTATGTGCAAAGAGGCATGAGATTATGTGCAGGAAGATTAGCAGAGATGGATTGAGGCAATCAGAAGGATGAGTTGCGGAAGAGGACAATTGGCTCATGGCAGCGGCAGCTAGTGTTTTGTGTGGGGATTTACAGGGAATGACGACAAAGTGATAGGGGCAAGGGTTGCTGAAAATATTGTTCTTGATGTGGGCCTATCATTGAATAAGAGGGCTAGTACTGGGTCAGGCATGGAACAGGCCCAAGCATCAGCCCCGGTTGGGATAAAAATGAAGTGGCCCAACACTCTACAGGTAGTTGCAGAGTTAATTGTGAGGCTGATAAGAGCGATGTGTCTTGAGCTCAGAGCTAAATGGGCTTCCTTGTGAGGCCTGAAATTCTAATCCTCATAAAGAAGGTAACCAGCCATTCAAGTTTTAGGAAGGGATTGAATAAGCCAGGACAGATAGGGCCTGTTTGGTTAAGGATTCAATAATGAATTTCCATATTGTTTTTTTTGAAAATGAAAATAAGGCAATCATCATGTATTTCTTAAACTCAAAAATGCCCTTGGTTAACTGTTTTTAGAATTGTTCTCGGAAATGAAAACACTGGAAATGCTGGTTAAGGTTGATTCAAGTGGTTTGTAATAAAATAGTAGTACTAATAATAATGATCATTATTAGTATTATAATGTCATTATTATTATTATTGAAAAATAGGTTATCCTCCATACTCGTCGTGTCTTCATTGCATGTTGAGAACTGTATCTAGGGGCACTGGACACCTTAAAACCGTTTCATAAAAATCTGTATTTTTAGGGGTGTTTTTAGTTATATTTGCAAAAAAATAGAAGTTTTTTTGAAAACGCTTAACCAAATGCAAACTTTGTGCATTCTTTGTATCCTCTGTTTCTGGATATAGAGAACTGTATCCGAAACCTTAACCAAACAGTCCTAAATGGTGAAGGTGCCCACCTTCCCCTTTCACGGTACAGTGTTACACCACATCCATATTGCAGAGGTAATGCAAACCTCCCACAGCGCTGCACAGTGGGGTTGACACTGTGAATCCTGCAGGGCAGACCATGGCCAGGCATAGTAGCAATTCGGTTATTCTTGGGGTTTCAGTTGATGCTTGTGCTTTTGGTTTTTGCCACGATGAGGGCTTGATAAAGAAGATGCTGTTGGTGTTAATAGAGGGAGGGATTTGCACTAAGGTACAAGGAGGTGCAGATGATATCCAAAGTATTGTTGACAATGAGGGGCTTATATCTGTTGTAAAGGGAACAAGGTCTGAGAGGGTTTGTATATGCTGGGTGGACAAGCAAGATAACTCTACTGCAACAATGGAAAAAGATGCAAGAAACAATGCTGAAAGTACTCTGTGTGTTGTGAAAACCCAGAGTATTTCAAAAGGGAGGCACAGATGTGAGGAAAAGGGAAAATAGGTGATATGTCAGATTATGATAGTGTTTATATTAATAAATTTGTGGAAAAGGTGATTTGCTTTTGGATGAGATGCGACATGCTGTGGCTATGGTTTTGAATCATCTGATTTAGTTGGGGATTATTGTACATGCCACCATCTCGGATGGAAGGTTTAGTGGGTACTTTTATAATTGAGAATGGAATGGGTAAGGACTAGCAGTGGCAGGGATGGGATTTTGCCACTGTGGTTGATCAGAAGGAGCTAAAGTTCTTCAATTGATGAATTAGATGGCTTCTGTGGTTTTCCAGTCTTGGAGGGAATGAAGTTTGCTTGGATGGGGGAAAAGGAAATTGAATAAGGGGCAGCATTTATTTGCAAATTTACTTGAAGTGTGGTGAATTACGAAGGCAAGGGTTTAAAGTGTTTTCCTTTTGCTTTTTTTATTTTATTTTTTCTTTTAATTGCTTGTCCTTGTTTGGGTTATAATCTCCTTTTCATCTATTAATATCCTTTCTTTTGTTATCAAAACCTTTTTACAATGTATATGACATTATGGCCCGGATATTTGCTGCAGGGGAGCTCTTTCCTCTCTGGTGAATTACTAAGGCAAGGGTTTAAAGTGTTTTACTTTTGTTTTTTTCTTTATTTTTTCTTTTGATTGCTTGTTCTTGTTTGGGTTATAATCTCCTTTTCATCTACTAATATCCTTTCTTTTGTTATCAAAACCCTCTTACAACATATATGATGCTATGGCTAGGATCTATGTTGCAGGGGAGCTCTTCTCCCTCATGCCCACGCTATTGTCCCAAAGGCAACCCAAGAGAAGGGGGTGGTGTGAATTGGGTTAGTTAGAAAATTTAACTTTAATTGTAAGTATTTAATATGCACACAAACAACCATTGAGGAGATAGAGAGAAGAAAATACAAATTCTCTTGTGGTGGTTCAACTTCCTCAAGCCTACTCCACTCTCTCAAGGTCTAACCTGCCTTGAGGTTCCACTTGATTTAAAAGCCCTTACAACCCCTTGCTTCATCTAGAGGCAAGGATACCAATACAATATTGTTGAATGAACAAAAGAAGAATTCCTCGCTAGGGAAGATTTACAAGTGTGAGCACAACAAGAAGACTCTCAGGAGAGTGAGTGAGCTTATGGCACAAGAGTGTTAGGGCACAAATGAGTTTTGAGAGAGGAGAGCAATCTAGCCTTTCAAAATATGAGAGTGATACATTTGTTAAAGGTCCATTTGGCCTTTTGGGGCATGTATATATATATATATATATATACATGAAAATATGAAAAATTAGCCGTTTTATGCCCGTTAAGGTAATTTTTAGGTCAAGCTGGTCAACCTAGCACTAGCCGTTAGAGCTAAAAATTGAGTTGTTGGAGCCAAAATTGGGTGGACTAGTTGATCGCTTTCAGCTACTACCTAGACCAGCTCCAGCTTGCATAGCCTGGGCTAGTCTCTTTTTTCTCTCATTTTCTTGGTTAAGATACTTTGTGCCAAAGTCAATCAAATTCTTTAGAGATTGCATACAAGTTACAACTCAAAATATGCTTAGAATTACAATCAAATACAAACAAAGAAAAGGTCTTGAATGTTCTTCAAGCTTTGCCAAATTCTGAGTCTTTAAAAAATTCCTTCAAGCTTGAATTCATTTATACTCTGATTATCACACTTAAGCTCTATGTAATTATATCTTTAGTAGTTTGTTATCATTAAAATTAGACCAGACCATGAAAGCTTGGGGCTAACACCCTTCTCTCTCCATCATCCCCTCCCCCTCCTCCCCCCTTGGGGGAAAAAAGACCCACAAAATCATTTGCTAGGTCTTTCCTATTTGGAAGGTTTCGCATGTGGAGGGTTTATGGTTTGTTAGGGCCCTCCCCCTCCATATGAAACCTCCCACTTGTTTAGATGCCTCAAGTGGTTAAACCCTTCTAAATATGAGCCACAACTTATTTGCCTCATATTCACTCTTAAACATGAAGCATCTATTCACCATCATTGTACCCCTCTCCTGAAGGATCTCAAGCATCAAAAGCTTATTCCACATGGCTTCCTAAGGGATAAAAGTGAGAGCAATGGTCCACATGGCCTCCAAGGAAATTGATTTCTTTTCTTAACCATAGTTTCCTTTGTCAATGATCTTGAATAATGATTAAACTTCAAAACAACCACATTCTTTCTTATTTTTCTGTTTAATCCCATCCTCTCAATGCACTTTAATTATTCATAATAAACATTAACCTTGTTTTTGGGAGAGGTCTTTGATTTGGATTTGCATAGATTTGGAGAAAATGTACTACAAAATTATATTTAATTTTGTCCAAATCCACACAAATCCAAATCCAAGACTCAAAATTCATGCCCTCAAATGCAATGTAAAACATAAAAACAACAAACCTAGCGTTTAGTCCCACTAGGTGGGGTCAGATACATGAATCTTTTTCACCAATTTACACTATCATGGGCAATTTCCTTTGAAAAATTCATGGCTATTAAATTTTTACTCGTTATTTCATTCCAAGTTATTTTTGGTCCAGTCCTATCCTGTCTACTTCCCCTCATAGACTCCTCCTCACTGGTGCACTATTTGGCCGACATTGCGGATGCCCAAACCATCTGAGTTGTCCCTCTCATATTTTATCTTCTATGGGAGTTACACTATGCAAATATGTCAATTCCTTAGTTTTTCTTTTAATGTTATACCACTCATCAACTTTAGCATTCTCATTTCAGCAACTTTTACCTTTTGGATATGTTGTTTCTTAGCTGCTCAACATTCTGATCCATACAACATAGCTGGTCGTACAAGCGTCCTATAAATCTTCTCTTTTAATTTAAAGGGTGTTCTATGATCACATAGCAGTCAAATCACGTCTCCATTTTTTCCAACCTGCTTTAGCTCTTTTCATTACATCTTCAATTTCTCCTTCAACTTGGATAGACCCAAGGTATCGAAATCTAATAGTGTAAAGAACTTTAACAAATTTTCATGCTCCTAGGCCCTTCTTGAAGGTGGAACATACCACATTACCACCCTCTCCAAAATATTCACACAAGAACTCTTCAAAGCACTCTCATCACTAATTAAAATAAAATTTTGAAATTGCCTTTTTGAAAGTGAATCCTAAGCCCCCACAGCAACTATCATGCCTCGAGAAAACTTACTCCCCAGTCCCTAGTTCAATAGAGACGTGATCAAAGAAACAAGCCTGCCTTTTCTAATGTTTTTCAACAGCCTTGCCCCATTTGGTTCCCTCCCCACCTTAATTATCCTCCAATTGTGATTTATGCTATATTTTGCCCAAACCACCACCCTCCAAAGCCCTTCCTTCTCCACCTTAACATTTACCCAATAAGGCTCTATTAAAAAATTGCTTAACTTGACTCCACACCTCCATTACAGAAAGGCTGTTTCACCTCCTCCCACCTCATCAAATGGTGTTTGAACTTCTCTCTGGTGCTGCCTCTCATCCCCTCTGCATATCCTCCAACCTTGTCACAGCCAAGCCCCGGATAGGGAAAAGAGATGGGAAATACACTGGCATATTGGACAAGATACTTTTCTCAAGTGTGATCCTCCCTCTCTTTGAGGGATAACTCCTCTTCCACCATTCCAATTTTTTCTCTAGCCTTCTGCTATATGATTCCATATCACTTTTATCTTTAAATTTGGGCCCTGATGATGGCTGCAAATAAGGTAAAGGAAGACTCCCCATCCTAAACCCCATTATGCTTGTTAACAACTCCTCTTCTACTCCTTCCCCTACATGAATTAGCTCACTGTTCTCCAAATTAACCTTCGGCCTTAAAATTGCATTGAAACACAGCAACATGCATGCAAACTTGAAAATACTAGTTCGATTTGATAGTGCCATCTGCAAAATGCAAGTCAGAAATTAGCCCTCCATTACCATTTCACCACCAAGGCATCTTGAAAGTGAATCGTAAGTCCCTCACTTGTAATGCAAGAGTTTCCTTTTGTTCTTCTGATTGTAAATCCCTTAATCAGTCCATAATCCACTGATTGGAATTTTGCCTAGAACCTCCATTACCGAAACAAGAAGGAACGGGGAGAGGGGGTCTCCTTGCCTTAGGTCCCTTGAAGAGTGAAAAAATCCCAACAGTTTCATCAAAAGGATAAAGGGAGTATTTGTTGGAACATACTTCTGGATCTATTTCCTCTACTGCAGAAATTCCTTTTTCTCCATTAGACGGATGAGAAATGCTGACATGCATGATTTTAAGCCTTCTTTATATCTAGCTTTCAAATAATAAAGCATTTCTTCTAATCCTTTGCCACTTGTTATAAATAGGCATGGTTAGTTAATAATTAAGAAATTGTAAATGAGGGATTAGTAGGGCTTGGAGGCCAGAGGCATCTGCATGGAAATTACTCCAAACATTGGAATCACTTGCGACTGGGCATTTGTGTGTTTATATATATGTATGTATGTATATATATTTTTTAGTTTTGTACTTATCCTCTACTCCTCTGGTCTGTACTCTTCTCTCTGAATTCTGCAATTTATTTTTCCTTGTTAGTAGCTTCTGTTTGCTTAAGATCTTCATGCATGAGTGTGTGTGTGTGTGTGTGTGTGAGAGAGAGAGAGAGAGAGAGAGAGAGAGAAAGAGAGAGAGAGAGAGAGAGAGAGGGAGAGAGTCTGTGCGTTCCCCCTTTCTTCCCCTTTTTGTTATGTGTTATGTCTGGTTTCTTAATTAATGATTTATTATGCTGATGCCTGTGTTTGTTGTGCACATAGCATGTGAAATTTTCTATGCTCTTCACAAACATTTCAATTCACTAAACATAATTTATAAATAATTTTTTGAAATCATATCCATATTTGCAATCTTGCAGGTTGATGCAGCAGTTCTCCAGTATCAGAATCAAAAACTTGTGCAGCAGTTAGATGCGCAGAAGCAAGAGTTGCATGATCTTGAAGATAGAATTAAAGAGTTTAGAAACAACCAAACTTCTTACGATGACATGTTGATCACAGTGAACCAGCTGTGGAATCAGGTCAATCTGTAAACCAGTATGCTGTCTTCTACTGACCCCTTTTCTTTTTTTAGTCTTTGCTTATATTTTAGTTATCTGATGGGCTTTTTTCTGTTGTGTTTTTCATGCAGGTGGTTGATGATTTGATCTTACTTGGAATACGAGCAGGGGGATGCCATAATTCTCTACAAACCTTATATCATGCAGACCATTCTCGAGGTTATTTTCAGCATTTTTCTGTTTTATATAGGACTATCTTTTTGGCCCACCGATAGGCTATATGTTCTTTCACATATTGTTCAGGTTCAATTCCATCATGCCCTGCGGAAGATATATTTCTTTGTAGACTTCTAGAAGCAGATTCTGTCCAAAGCAGTGATAATGATGAAATCGTCAAATGTGTTCAAGAAGCTCTTGCCTTGCGCCATTCCTCTACACTTGAGTTGATGAAATTCTTGGAAGATACCATTGATGATCAGAGAACCAAAACTGAGAACATAGCTCAGGCTTTGCATGGAAAGCTGTCTGCAGAAGGTCAGAAGAAACCTTGATGTGAGGTCCAATTTTTATACATCATTCTTCATTATATATTTCCATTGATTTAGTTAGCCAAATTCTTGCATGCTCTCTGCAATAGATACTTGTTCAGGAAATTTGTATTGCTGATTGTCTTGTTATATTTGGGGGTTCTTAGATGCTATTATTCAAATGTGTAAGATTGATGATTTGATGAAAGCCGAGGCTAACAATCTGCACGAGGCAATTGATCGTCTTCACTTGAAGCATAACGAATATGCTGATGGGATTCAAGCCTACATTGACAGCAATTCAGTGGATCAACGCGAGATTAAACGCCTTGCAGGTCTAAGAGACAATTCCTTATGTTTGTATTAAAAACACACATTACTGTCATATAGATGCATACAATTGCATAAAGTACACGTGTACTTAGAAGACTGAATAGTTACAGATCAATCTGCTAAAAGTACATATGTATACTCAGAATGGATTGTTTCAAACCATTTATAGAAAGGTACTTTTCTGGAAAAAAAAGTACTTCTGAAAAAGTACTTATATAAAAGTAGTCTGGGATTACTTACTATAATTACAATTTCAGATTGTACTTTTTTCAGAAAGGCAACTTTTCAAAAAATACTTATTTTCTTAAAACGAAATAATTTGGAAAAGTACTTCGTAAAATAATTAGTTATTTAAGTATAAACCAAGCACTACTTAGTTGGCATAAGTACCCAATTTAAGTTTCTTTTTTTGGCACACAAGTACTCAATTCAAGTACTTTCTGCAAAATAAGTACTTATTTTCTTAAAACAAAATAATTTGGAAAAATACTTCTTAAAATAATTACTTATTTAAGTATAAACCGAACACTACTTAGTTGGCATAAGTACCCAATTTAAGTTATTTTTTTTGATGTTCCAAACGGGTGCTAAGCAGGCTGGCAGATTTTTAGCCAGCATCATGGTGTGCAGGCATGTGCTGGTTGGGGAGTAATGACAGTACATGATTGTCTGCTTAAACTGCTTGTTTTCTTTATGCTTAAAGGTGAGTTGGAAGAGAGCATGGCAGAACTTGAAGAAAGTCGAAGAAAACTGGTCAATCTGAAAATGCAAAAGGATGCAGCATCTAGGACGCATGCCTCAGCTGCAGTTGCAGTTAATGGAAATGTATCACCTGAAAAACCTCTTGACAGGACAATGAGTTTGCGGGAGTTGAAAGATTCAACTGAGGAAGTGAAGGTATTTTTTAGGTTGTCAAGGTTACTTTTTGATTTTTCCTTAAGATTGGAGGAGGGATCATTAAATTGAATTGCATGACCAGATTGTAAAATCATCAAATTCTACAAACTGCATATAATAACCTCTAAAAGTATAGATTACTTTTAAAAGTACAAACTAGCTTTTGTAATTGTTAATAAGCAGAAAATTCAAATAATATTATCATGTAATCATGTTTGAGTTTTGGGATAAAGGGATTTTGAACATCTACTTGCTACTTTTCTTTTCTATTTTCTTATGTCTTCCTTTGTTCTTCTCTCTCTTTTTATAGGTGTGTGCATATATATATACATATATATATATATATATTATATTTGTGGATGTAAAGGAAGATAAAAATCAAATGATAGTAATATTGTCTTGTCAAAGATTGGGCGGAGAGGGTGGAAGTAAATCAGAGTAAGAGTAGAATTTTAAGGGATGGAGATAGAAAAAGCCAATCAGATGTTGGAAGTTTGAGCAAGAGCTTGGGACTTCAAAGTCCTCCAGATGAACAGTGATAATGTGCTAAAATATTTATGTAAATATTACTATTACTATTACTATTATTAATAATATTATTCTTATTACCATTATCATTTTTAGGGGAAAGAAAGGGGGTTAATTATGTAGCTTTTTGGACCTTAGATAAGATTAATATTAAAAAACAGCCAATGAAAGAAACTCAAACTTTAAAGCTTAATTGAATTCCTAAGGATCATAAATTGAATCATGGTTCTACTACTTTTCTGCCTGGTTTTATTGTCCAATTTTACAATGTAACGATGCGATCTTACGCTCCTGTCCATATATTACATTTGACAGTCTTTTGTGTTGTTTGGATCTTTTAGCCATTCTCAAGTCTTAAAGTTGTACAATTTTACAACTAATTGTGAATTTTTATTTTTGGGTTACAATGGAGGCCATACCCTAGGATGGGGATGTTTTGAAAATAGCATCTTGGGGTACTATCAAGGCTTGGCAGAGTTACCCCCCCCAAGGGAATTCAAAACTGTGATTTTACAGTGTTGGATATTTATCTCTCTTTGACACGGTTTTGATCAAATAATACAGATACTGGCAGCCAATCGCTTTTCCGAGCTTCAGGGTACACAGGAAGACATTCTAAACCTGTCAAAGCAATTGCATGATCTTCAGGTTGTAAAGCTGAATTCATGATAGATGATTCTTGATACCCGTATTGGTTTGTAATCTTCAGTTACTCTGTCTTCTATATGTTATAAAGTCTGACTCATAATACTGTGCTCTCATAGAACGAACTGAAGGATGACAAGTACATACATTCATCACGACCCTACACTCTGCTAAATGATCAGCTTCAACATTGGAATGCTGAAGTGGAGCGATACAAAGCACTGACAGACTCTCTCCAGGTTAAACAGCTTTGTTTTACGCAATTACATGTGCATTTTGATTTTTTTTTTTAATCTTTGCTCTCTTTTAAAAAGTCTAGTCTCAGGTTGACAGGTCTAATGTCATGCAAAGAGAGAAGGAACTTAATCTAAAAGAAGAGTCTGTGGATGCTGCTAGGAATGCTATTGACAACACCAAGTTGCGGATTCAAGAGCTAGAGCTTCAGCTGCAGAAGTGTATCCTTGAAAAAAATGATCTTGAGATTAAAATGGAAGAAACTGTCCAGGATTCAGGTAAAATTTTACCTTGATTTATGTTGATGTCAGCAATGCAAGATATGGGAGCTTCTTTTTAAGATGTTAATTGATCCAGGAAGAAAGGATATCATGGGAGAGTTCCGAATCATGGGTTCAGCTTTATCCAAAGAAATGGGAATGATGGACGCTCAGTTGAATCGCTGGAAGGAGACTGCTCATGAAGCACTTTCCCTGCGTGAAGAAGCAGAGTCACTAAAAGCTTTATTAAGTAGA
The DNA here is from genome assembly GCF_029873635.1 of Malania oleifera. NCBI lineage: Eukaryota > Viridiplantae > Streptophyta > Magnoliopsida > Santalales > Ximeniaceae > Malania > Malania oleifera. The sequence continues at coordinate 148,829,235 of NC_080418.1, forward strand.
AAGGTTTAGTCTCATTTCCATTTTGTGATTCCTTGTCTAATTTTTTGTAGTTGACATATTCTTAAACTTTTCACTGGATAGAATAGAGTAATGCAATCATTCTAGTATAAAAAATATCTAAAAGATTATTAGTTTGTTTTTTAAAAAATTCTTATATTATTTTTATATTTATTAATTATACTTGGTGATAGTATGATGTATGATGCCTTGAAGATCAAGCATGAGATTTGAATTTCAAGTATATGCTGTTTGGGAAGACGTTCTATGAGAATCATGATTGATTCTCTATTTTCTTGTCATTGCATTCTCCCTATTGGTTAATAAGCACTTATTATTCATCCTCATATTTATCTTTTGAAGTAATCTATGCATGATTATTATTCCTTTGTTTCATACATTTTATGCTTTTGGCTTTGTTACAGAGTTTGGGTTCATTCCTTAATTTGCCTTTTTTTTTTCCCTCTCTGGCTTTTTTTTTTGGGGGGTTTGGGGGGGGGGGGGTTGTTATCTGCCAGTCTTTGCAAGAGGATAATGCCTGCCTCTTTTTCCATTGTCTGGTTGCAAGGTTGCTGTGGAGTAATCTGTTTGTTGTTCTTGGTGAGGCATGGGCATGTCAAGCTAGCATCCAAAGTTTTATGAAGATGGAGTTTTGTGGGTTTGGGAGAAGTAAGAAGAAAAGGATTTTGTCAAGGCTGCTTGGTTCTCAACTTTTGGGTGTTATCAGTTGTGGATTGAAAGAGATGCAAGGCTTTTCTGGAATAAGTTCACTTTTTCTTTTTTGTGTCGGGATAAAGATGTGATCTAGGCCTCCCTTTAGGCTTTTCTTTCTTTCTTCTTCTTCTTGGTGTGGTATTGGAGGTATTCCCTTGGGTGGATGGCTTGAAATGTGATTGGAGGGCTGCTCTGATGTAATTTTTAATTTTTAAAAAATTTCTGGAGGATGTTTTGTCAACCTTTTGTTTAATTCGGATGATGCCTTGCCCCATATTTCATATTTTTCTTCTCTAAAATAAATATTGGAGATTTCTTCACCATCTTTCTTTCCCCACTTTTCCTCCTGTGGTTTGGGGTCGCTAGAATGCTGCCAATGTGTGTAGAACCTAATTGTGCAATATCACATAATAAGGTCTCCCCACATGAATACCACATGGCTACAATTCTATTTGGCATTTTGTCATCATGATTGATCTTTAAAGAATAATATTTCATCTGTTAGATTACTAAGTCGTCTTTTTTTGGTGGTTTGTGTAGGATTGTGAACAAAAGAGCTTAGCTGGTAAATGTAATGAACAGATGGCTGATATCAAATCTCTTAAGGCACTTGTAAGTTAATCTTTTTCCTCCTTTTTTTTCAAAAATAAAATAAAATTTTGTTATAACAGCATTCATATCTGGTAAACTAAATATCATTTGTGTAATAAATTGTATTTATATCTGGTGAATGATTTCTATACAGTGACATATTAAGAATAGGGACCCCTAGTTAGTCTTTTTATATTTGTGTTTTTGTGCATGTGAGGGGGGGTGTTTGTCTTAATCTATGTGCATTATTTTTACTTTCATATATCTTCAATCTTCTCATGCTTTCTGATGCATTAATTTCTTTATTTGAATATTTGGTTTAACTAAAGCATATTTTTCTTTTCATTTTGCTAGGCTCTAACTTTCATGCATTTTTTTTTTTTTAAATTCCACTTGTAGTTTCTACCTGAACTTCAAATTTTGCATTCTAAAGTCACAAAAAATTGATGAAAATATCTTTTCCTTTGGATTTGTTTTGTGGCCATAGGACAATGGTTATAGGTGGAACAAGTTTTGCATGTTAGTGCGAACTTGTAGGGTTGAATTGAATCTTGGAATGTTGTATTTTGAGTTTATTATATGGCCAAGGTGCTAGTGCAGTGCTGGGAATCTGCATAATTACTGTCATGAATGTGGACATGAGGTGTTATGTGGACTGGAAATACATACATATATACATACATACATATATATACAGACACACACACACATATCAATCTATCTATGTACACAAACACACATGCATATGTAGGGACCTTGTGGCTCAAATCCCTTGGAAATATACTGAATTTTTAAATGAGCTAAATATCAACAACTGATAAAGTAGATAATATTGCAGATTGAGAAGTTGCAGAAGGAAAAATTGGAACTGCAAATCTTCTTGGACATGCATGGACAAGAAAGTTATGACAACAGGTACATTGATTTTCATGAGTTTTATCAGGAAACGAATTGAAGAAGTTAATGGCATGGAGTGCTACGTGGTTCAAAATGAAAGCTGAAATGTATGCTACATTGAATCTCGTTTATGCATCAAGGATGTCTGGGATGAATGGATGATAAATCAGCTTTTATGTTTATTGGGTCTATTAGCCCATGCAATTGTAACACTTTATGAAGTTGTGCTTATAAGCATGATAGTAATTTGTACGAATGGATGGTCAATCAACATGGACAGGTTGACAACTTAGGTCTTTATCTTTTAACATTTTTTAAGTTCCTAGTGACAGGAGCAAAAGCCCATAAAAGTCTTAGTACAGTTTGCAATGTGTGCTTACTTGACTATGGATCAAATGCTATTTTAGGGTGTTTTTTTGTTGATTGATTTTGGGATGCGTCGCCATGGAAAAGCCAGAACAAACTGAGAATGTCATGATAAATTCAGCTTTCTGGGTCGATTTGCTGGTGCACCTGTTTTCTTGATTTAGGAATTTTCTTCTCATTTTCTCATATGATTGCATAATTAACATTCTTAATGTCTTTGAACATTGGATTCCAGAGATGTGATGGAAATCAGGGAATCAGAGCGCAGGGCTCACTTGCAAGCTGAAGTTTTGAGGAGTGCTTTAGATGAACATAGTTTAGAATTGAGAGTGAAAGCTGCTAATGAAGCTGAGGCAGCTTGCCAACAAAGGCTTTCTGCTGCTGAGGCCGAGATAGCTGATCTAAGGGCTAAATTGGATGCTGCTGAGAGGTTTGCACCCTTATTCCCCCACTTCCATCTACACACTAAAATCTTTGTAACCTACGTGCATTTTTGAGGTTTTTTGATTTTGCAGTTTTAATTTTTTAATTTTTTTCATACTGGAAAAAATCATTTTTTTATAAGATGCTACTAGAAAAAAGTCTTGTACAAGCAACGAGAGTCTGTGTCGTAATTATCTTTATTAGTGTCTTGGTGTTTCTGTTTATTTTTATTTTACTTTTCATTATTGTTGTTGAGATTCTTGACAATAGGTTTTCTTTGAAGAGTGCAAATCATAAACATGACAATTAGGGCAAATATACTGAACTTCTGAGGTTTGTCCAGAAAGAAGCAAACTTCTCTTAGCACTCCACTTTAAATATAATGGCATGCATACCCACTCCATTAGTTGACCCCATGACATTGTGATATATTTGTCTTGATGAATTGAACTCCATAAATGGTAATTGGGAGAATCTAATACCGAAAAAAAAGAGCTCGCATACTGTTTTTTGATGAGTTTCAATGAGAATAGTGTCACCACAAATGCAGTGCCGACTTTGTCAATAGATGCACATATTAAAAAAAAAAAAAAGATGCATCTATGTGGAAAGACATACCAACTATTTGTTATTGTGTTCCTGCTTTGAATCCTTTTACAATTTTATATATCAGATCCAAAGAGAAGCAACCCATAGTCTGACATTTTATAGGAGATGGTCAACTGATGGGGAAAAGGGGCGGGGGGGGGGAGGTTATGAGTATCATTATATTTAAATGTCAAAGGAGGTCTGTGTCAGGTTTTGAATGCAAGAGGTTTGCATCTTTTTGCAAACTTTGGGGAAGTCTATATTTTGCGCTAACAATTAATGAGACTGAAAATAAATTCTTCTTTTTCTTTATGGTGGTTTGTGATGGACTTTTAAAAAAATTTTCTTCCTTCTGTGCTCATAAAGAGTGAATACATGAATTGAGTAAAATATGATTATTTTGATGATGTTATTTCTCAATCTCCTTAGAAGAAGACTGAGCTTCATTTGACAAGAGCGTAGCATTCCCTCCAAGAAATGCTGGCAATAGAGAATTCATACAGTGAAGGTTTTAGAAGACTAAAAATTAAAACAGGGATGCATGAATACTTCAGTCAGCTGAATTGAGCAAGTATACATATGTTGCTCCAATTGTCAAGTGGCACTGCATAAAAATTCATGGAAATTCCTTTCCTAATGGTACATCAGTTTTGTGAGTGAGGTGTGATCCCAAGAGGGGGGAGGGGGGGTGTTTAAATTGGGTATTTAAAAAAATTATGCAGGTGATTAAACAATTTTGGCTATGATTATAAACAAGTAATCTAACTATGCAATGATAACAATATTCACAGCGGATATATATATATATATATCAATATAAATATGCTTAAATATAAAAGAGTTAAGAGAGAGTGAGACCGTATTTTACAAGGTTTGGCGATTCGTGCCTACGTCCTTGCCTCAACAACCCACTTGAGGATTCCACTATACGCTCCTTTAGTAGTTGGAGAAACCTTTCACCTTCAGTAAGCGGAGATATCTCTCTCCTTCAATAGGCAGAGATGCCTTTACAAACTTCCAAGCGAAAATTCCCTTTCGCCTCACAATGATTCACCCCAGAATCGTCAAGATACAATGAGCAATAGAAGTAGAGTTACAAATAAAACTCTCTGAATAGAGCAGATGAGTAAACAACAAATCAATCACTAATACACTCTGAATCGAATATTAAAACGAAGCTCGAAGAGTAACTAGGGTTTTCTGGTTTTTGAAAGAAATACGCTTAAATAATGAACTCAGAAAAATTCTCAGCAATGGTCTGCATAAATATTAGTTAATCTCTTTTGATCAGTGTTGCTAAACATGTTTAGGGTTAGGTATTTATATCAAAGTTTGAATTCTAGCTGTTGGGCGTTTTTAACCGCATAATAAATGAGAATCTTAGCTGTTTTATGGCCGTTGTGATAATTATCGCGCATGCTTCGGTCGACCGAGCCATGTGTTTGGTCGCCCAAACCAACTTGATCTAAAATTTCAAAAATAGGCAGTAGCCATTTGGTGGACTGAACTCTAAGGTTCAGTTGCCCAAACGACCTGGAATTGGAATTTACAAAAAGCAATAGCCATTCGGTCGACTAAATGCTATGGTTCGGTCGCCCGAACTACCTGGAGCCAGACCAATGTTCAGATAGTATACATTCGGTCGACTGAGCTCGTTTCCTCAGTCACCTGAACATACTAGAACTGCAAATTCTTTTATAGTTCATTCCATAAATGATTTTAGCATTTTGAAATACGTTTTGCACTTGTATAAAAGATTTTCCACGAAATTACAAAGTACCTAGGGTCCAACTAAGTCACTTATGAGCTTCGTCACAATGTTCAAATAAGGTGTACTTACATAATTCCCAATTGCAATATACATAATAAAATTCTTCATGTCTTTAGGCTTGGTCTTCATATAAGCTTCATGTCTATAGCCAAATATCATTGTCTCGTATTGCTTCATGGCTTTCCATTTTGCATTTGTTTTTGTGCTTTAAGACCTTAATACCTGTATACACACTTAATGGTACAATTAGATGCCGTGGTTTGTCATTATCAAAACGGGATTAGACCTTATTAGGCCAACAAGTTCAAATAAATATTTACCATGAACATCACTGCTGTATGAAAAATGCTAGTAAATACTCATGAATCTACCCGTTGGGGATTAGTTGGGCTCTGAGAGGCAACCAGAGACCATTGGTTGGGGGTGTGGGGGATCGCATGAATCAACAGAAAGAGTAAAATTGCATTCCCTTTATGCAGTGATTTCATGCTTCTTTAAAGCAAAGTGAGTATGGAAATTGAATGTAGGAAAATGTCTTGGCATTTTATTCATCAAATAGTACTTGTAAAATGTTCATAAGCATGTGAAATGGTAAGGGCATATTCATCATTTGAGAGTATGTGTTCTCAATGTCTGCATGGAAATATAATACAAGGTCTTCAATTTATGAGTATTGAGTGTGAGATAGATGGGTGCTTAGCATATGTCTACTGAGTTGCAAGGCATATCCACTGCAATGGATTAGAAGTGGGGGATTTATAGTTTTAATACTCGGCTGCATATTGGTTTTAGATGTTCTTGTGAGACTCCTTGGAGGAGCTTCATTTCTTAGGTTTACCTTTTCTTTACTCCTTCCACAAAGTACAAACTGGTGGTAATCATATTTGCTTTTGGGAGGATGTTTGGGTGGAGGATTCTACTTTGCCGTGTTCCTTTGCCCATTTGTATTGTCTTTCTGCTCTCCACAATAATTTTATTTCTTCCTTTCTAATTCCTGATAGTGACTCCTTTCCTCAGGATTTAATTTTTGAAGGGATTTCAATGACTGGGAGTCTGAGGAGCTTTCTTCTTTACTCATTGTCTTGGAGGTGCACTCTTTTTTGAGTTATCTCTTTTGTAGATGAGATTTCAGTTAGAAAAGAATGTTCGAATCATTTCTGGCTAGAGATTATATTTATCTTTGGGACAGGGTTTGGTATTTGGCATCTCTGTAGGCTTTTAGTGCGGGATGTTTCAAAGGCTGTTGCTTTGAGGGTGTCAAAAATGATTGGAGGGCTTTATTTATATGATTGAGTTTTTTTTTTTTTATTTAATAGTTACTTTATATTTTGAAGGGAGCCTTGGCACAATTGTAGAGTTGTTGCCGTGTGACCTGGAGGTCACAATAGAGACAGACTCTTGCAAAAATGCAGGGTAAGGATGCGTGCTATAGACCCATTGTGGTCCTCCCCTTCCTTTGACCCTGTATATGTTGGAGCTTTGTACACAGGCTACCCTTTTCGTGTCAGATTTCACTATTTGAAGACTCCTTGTTCTCTTTGTTGCGTTTTCTCCTTGCTGTTCTAGTAAAGTTCTTTTTTCTTTATTTTATTTTATTTTATTTTTTATTTATTTATTTTTTTTACAAAAAAATTTTAAAAAAATGACTGCATATTGAGTTTATATTCAGTGTTAGCACCTTTGTCCAATATCTGGAACAAAGTTGTCCTTTTTTAGCAGCCGTACATACAAAATTGCTTTTCTCAACTACATTCCAGAGCAATATTTGCCTTCTAAGAATTTATAATATTTGTTAATACATCATTTTTTTGTTACCTTATTTGACAGTTAGTGGATGAGCAGGGAGGTAAATGATAAAAACACCAAATCTTCAGGGAGATTTATGTTATTTTTGAAATTTAAAGGGTCACTGTCATTATGATGAAAAGTATGGGAGGTTATTTTCTTTTTGAATATTCCATTGAAGTTTTGAAGTTTGAGCCAATCACACAAGAGAGTACACATCCTTGAGGATATAATGGTAGTAAACTATGAGTCGCAATTGTAGAGGATAAATTAAGGGAAAGACGGTTGAAATGGTTTGTGGGACTGCAGCATAGATTAGATTGCATGGTAAACTAGGAGTAGTAGATAAAATGAGGGAATTTCGGTTGAGATGGTTTGTGGACCACAACATAGAGTTGATAGCGTAGTGGTGAGAATGAAAGATTATATAGCATAGTGATGAGGAAAGACTGATCAGGATTTAGGAAAGGGTGGCCTAGACTACCTTGGAAGTAATAGAAAAGGATTTGACAGCACTACGATTTTTGGAGATTTTGTTCTAATGGAGCAAAAGGATTCATATAATCTTCTTGCTCAATGTACTTAAACCTTCTTGCTTGCTTGTTAATATCTTTTTCATTGATGGAAATTTGTTCAATTTACAGGGATGTTTTAGAGCTAACAGAAGCCATTAGAATGAAAGATGGGGAGGCAGAGGCATATATTACTGAAATTGAGGTGTCAATTATTTTTAGATTTTCCTAAAATTGTTTATTTTTTATTCAATCTGTTGCATGCAATCATCTTTTCCTCTTCTCCTTCCTCTCCTCCCCTTCCCCAATCCTTATATTTGGGGGGTTCAGCTAATTTATTTCTTTAAGTTCTGCAGACTGTTGGTCAAGCATATGAAGATATGCAGACACAGAACCAGCATCTTTTGCAGCAGGTGACAGAGAGAGATGACTACAATATCAAGGTCTTTTCTTCAAACTTCTTTGAGTGTTGAATTCTTATAATGTGCATTCTTTGCTACCCATTTCATCATTGATTTTATTAGTCATGCAGTTGGATGCTTGGGGTAGTTGTTCTTGATTGTATAATGGGTTTATATTGTAGCTGGTTTCTGAGAGTGTAAAGACGAAGCAAGCACAGAGCTCTCTACTCTCTGAGAAGCAGGCTTTAGCAAAGCAACTTCAACAAGTAAATGCATCACTAGAATCTGTAAAAAGCAGGATCACCCACTGTGAAGAGCAGGTATGGTCCCTTTATAGATACTTAAGTTTGAGGGGCATCTCTTTTAACCATCTTTTTGACTTTGGCAGATGAAAATTTGCATGTCAGAGGCTGTAAAATCTACTCAAGATGACAGACACCTTGCTGTCAACCTGGAAACAGCGAAGTGGGAACTGGCTGATGCTGAAAAGGAGTTAAAGTGGCTAAAATCTGCTGCCACCTCTTCTGAGAAGGAATATGAGCACATCCGGAGGAAAATAGATGACATCCAATTGAAATTGGACAATGAAAGGTGGTCAACAAATTCCCCATGCTGCAACACGAAAAAAAAAAAAATAGAACACCTAAACTATTATTTGGCTGCATTTTATATTCAGCATTTTGAATTGGAATTCTGCCTTGATGTTTATGGATAATTTAGCTTCTTGTATTGCATTATTTTCTCAAGATTCTTGAAGATTTCAAGGGCAAAGCTAACTTTTTAGCACACGTATAATGTTGGTTGCATGTTGGTGTTTCCCCTGATATAGTAATTAATTGCCCTGCTGTCCAATGCTGCTGCTAGCACCTGTGGATCTTGTACAATGAAATTCTGTGTAGAGAAATCTTATATTTGATAGTGATTGCAGTGATGTTGTGCAATGCCCTATTGTATGAGTAGCAAATTGCCACATCATGGAAGGCTGACACTAGCATATATACTTGCCATGTGCTGGGATAGTGCAACATATTTGCCTTTTCCAAGCCAAACAGGATTTTTGAATTTGGGTTAGGTTACTGAATTGTCAGGAGATATTCATAGAAAGTCATTCATCAGTTATGGGTTTACATGCTTGAACCAAATTTGTGATGAGGGGTATTGTATTTAACCAGGAGTGAGAGGAAGAAGCTTGAGGAAGAGCTCGTGGAAATGAATAACAAGGTTGCTGAGATGAGTTCTGAAAGTGGGGAAGCTGCGATACGGAAGCTCCAAGACGAAGTCAAGGATTGCAAGGCTATTCTCAAGTGCGGTGTGTGTTTTCACCGGCCAAAGGAGGTAAACATCCGTATCTGTCTATATTTTTGTTTGTTTCTAGTGAGATACCATTGCGGACTAGTGATTTTTCAAGGAAACACAACTCTTCTTTTCATCTGTTGATGCATATGTGGGTGCAAACTAGTCGCTGATAAGTCATACGCCCTGATGTCTCTCCTCTCTTCTCATGTCTCTTTTTTGTGCATTCTAGAGTCTGTGATGATGAGTTTGCATGTTACTAAAAAAATAACATGATATAAAAATAAGATGTTTGCTTGTTATTTGGCAGGTTGTAATTGTGAAGTGCTATCATCTGTTTTGCAACCCATGCATCCAAAGAAACCTTGAAATACGCCATCGGAAGTGCCCTGGTTGTGGAACTGCATTTGGGCAGAATGATGTTCGGTTTGTAAAGATTTGAACATTCTTCCCGTCTTTATCAATCGACCTCCTTTTGAGCCAAAGAGCACACCCCTCCCATCAGGACAGTGCAGGTTTGAAGCCTCTGTTCTTGGATTTGTTCTGATGAGAGCTCACATGGCTTATTTTAATTATTTCGTGTATTGCTTTCCCAAATCTTGGTTGCATGTGCTTGATCCTTTGGATTTCCCACTCTTCAATGGCATTGATACTGTTTGTACAGCTCCGCTTGACAAGATTGTTGTACTTGACACTGATCTCTTGTGTATAAATGATTTTGAGGCAGAAGAATATGCTTGTTCATGTTTACTTGTATTCTTCGACTTCAGAAAGGTTTTTAGGTAAGATTTGAACTGTTCCTTTGTTGGATTCTTAACATTCCATTGACATACTTTTTGTGTATATGTATTAGATGACAACCGTATTACACCAAAAAAAGAAATGAGAGAATTTCTCAATTATTTTAACAGTGTTATTTGAACCCATCTAATGAGGAAATAAAGTTACATAATTGTTTTGTCAAAAGTGGTGTGTGTTATTTGCTCGCTGCTTGCATAATTTCTAAAATATAATTTAACTGTTCGAAAAAAAATAACTAAATTACACTTAAAAGTAGATGACAAAAGATAAAAGTTTAAGGGCATGGTTGATTGAGGCTTCAATGCAATTTATGTGGAATATAAAAAAGAGATCTGTCAAGAAGTAGAATTTAGAATTCATCAATTGCAAGATGTTACATAAATATTTGGACTCATCAAGTATATGAGACTAACTCTAAATTATACCTTTCGATTGACAAATGTCGATATGATTTTTTTTTTTTGTTTAAAAGTTATTTGAAAATTGTTGTCTTTCAACTAGTGATTTGGAAGTGAGTGCTGACTTGCATTTTCAAAGCACTCTTCTTGTTTCCAAAACAAAAAAAAAACATGGACTTATTCTCGAGAAAAACTTCTCTCCAATATTTGCCATTGAAAAATGAAACAATCTAAGGTAAGAATGAAATCAAAAAGTTAAGAGCCTATATGGTATCATTTCTATTTTGGGGTTTGTTTTTTTTTTTGGTTTTTGTTTCCATACAAGATTGAAGAAGAAAAAAATTATGAAAATGCTTTTGTTTATGTTGTCAATTTTCTATTTTCTCAACGCTTTTTGTAGTTTGTGAAAAAACTGAAAGTCAAAATTTATGATTTTTTAGTATTATTTTGGCAACTTTTTGTTAGAATATTTTAGTGTCTATACTTTTTAATTAAAAAAATAAAATAATCATATGAATTTAAAATATAAGTAAAATAAAAAACGTCCATAACATTTCAAATAAAATATATTTGCAAAGTATTTTTATTATATTGTCATATATATAATAAGATTGTTCTTATAAAGCAGATTTTGAAATATAATAATAAAGTAAATAATTATAATAATTTTTTTATTATAATAATTTTAATTTATATTGCTTTGTACTTTTATTATTTTAATTATATTTTGTAGTTGTTATTTGATTTCAGAACAATAATTAGAATTTATTTAGTCAAAATTTTAATTTATTTTAGTTATAAAATATTAATCAAATAGGCTATTAGTTTTTTATTTTTTGTTTCTATTTTTCATTCTTATTTTTTATTTTTAATTTTTGATTTCATATTTTCAATCGTAACACTAAACAGAGTAAGAATCACTATATTACTTAACATGAAAAATAAGAAAGCATTTCAAAACTACACAACAAAATCATAACTGGTGATAATAAAAAAAGGACAAATTATATCCTGTGCATATTTTAAAGCAATATTTTTTTGGTACAATAACTGGTGAAAACGACGCCGTCTCTTCCATCAGCCATCCGCATCACTCCCCCCTCCTTCGTTCTTTGACTTCGCAGTTCAAAGAGCTTCGCAGCAGCAACGTGGAGATGCCTTCCCCTGTTGCTCAGACCACTTTCCCATCACCTTTCCCCCCCAAAATTACGAACACCCATCATCCCAACTTCACAATTTTGCTCCCCAAAACCCTCTTTCCGGGTTTTGCTAATTACCCCACCAAAGCTTTGAAGAAATTTCTGTACGCGAGGAAGGGATCAAGTGGGAAATCCACTGTTTTTACAAATACCCACGCCTCATTGCTTGAGACTCCTGTGCTGTGGGTTGGTAGGCTCTGCATCTTCTATGCGCTCCTGAAAGCTGGTTTAGCTGGATCTCCTGCGAGCCCACTTGTCTCAGGTTCGCGTTTATGGGGTTCATCTTATTTTCTTTTGGAACACTGTTCTTGGGGCTGTAGCATAGATGATAGCTGGCTCTCTTTTCAATTTATAATTTGAGGGAAAGTGTTAATATTATTATGAATTTTGTAATGGGTCAAGTTCTCCACCCATCCTCACACTGGGGTTTATCTTCTTTTTAACATGCTTTATTGGATCTGAAGTATGGATTTAAGTCTGTATTGTAGATGGTAGCGATCACTCTTTTCAATTTCTATTCTTGAGGGAAGTACCAGTTGTTTTCTATTCCTTCTGTGTAATTATTGATTTTTTCCCCTAGATTTGGAAATTGGTACTGCTGATTTTTCATTTTTTTTTTTTTTCATTTGATAATCTTCCAAAGTATGTTGCCTTGCTGATTGATTTTTTTTTTTTAATATAGATTTGGAAACGGGTGCTGATGATTTGGGGTTCTCTAAGTGGCTTGAGAACTTACAGAGGAAACCAGGTTCGCATTTTCTTTTTTCCAGTCTCCATGATCATCTTGTCTTGCTTTTTCTTTTCTCCTCCCCAACCCCCACCCCTCTTTTGTCTTCTTCCCTTTATGAATGAACTTATGGAGTTCTATTTGTTTAGACTTTGACTGGATCAATGATTTTTAAGAGAAAAGTGAAGAGAAATAATTTGAAAATTAATTTTTCATTATATTTTCTCTCTAAAACCTATTTAAGTTTGATTGAAAATGAATAAAAATTATATGTCAAATGATTTGATAATTGATTTTGCTACATATAACAAGAGAAAGTAAAATTTTCATATTTTTCTTTCATTTCCTTCATGTTTTCCAAGTTCCAAATGAATCTTTAGGTTAGGTGGCCCATTTGGGTTCGTGGAATGTCTATTCCTAATTATAAACGGTCATAATATGAGGATTTGATATGTTACAAAAAGAAGATGTGTTATTATAAGATAGAAGACAATGTAAAAATTTATGTGAGTCCATAACATGGGATATATAAGAAATGATTATTCCCAACTTACACCTTGGGAACGACTATTCCTATCCTATCCTATCCCATGTAGGATGGAATAACACGAGCCTTTGTATGAATGACTTTTCTAAATTATTAATTCTTCCTCTTTTCCATCCATATTTGGTCACTTTTGGTTCATGGAATTCTGAAGAATAGGCATTTCCTTTCTTATTCCACGTTGGATGGAATATAAGGGAATACAAAAGAAATAATTCTTAACTCTCGTTAAAGCTTGATATACATTATTGGCCCACAACTTAATAGCTTAAGCTTTTAGGTGAAGTAGTAATCTAACATGGTATTAGAGCTGGTTATCAAGAGTTCTTGGGTTTTAGTCTTGTTGCTTGTATTTATTCTATTATGTTTAAAAACTATTGTATTCCCTTTAATGAGTGTTATGTATTGTGTGTGTATCTCTCCACATGCTATTGGGTTGCACGTGCAGGAGAGCATTAAAGCTTGATAGACATTGTTGGCTCACAACCTAATAGCTAAAGTTTTAGGTAAAGTGGCAATCTAACAACTCTGTTTGCAAATTTCTTATTCCATCTTATTCCTTGGAATAATAATTCTGCAAACCAAATGCAACTTTATTCCACTCTATTCCTATGAATTCCATGAGGCAAACATGCCCTAGTGTATAATGAAGGGCAAATATTGTTCAAGTGGTTTCAAATTACTTTTTTATTTTTGTTTTTTTCATGGTGGAAATGGTTTACTTTATAGTGATTATGGAAATCAAACTATTGGCATTAAGGCAGCAAGAAAGTAGCAAGAAGCTGAGGATGACAAGCTCATACATTTTTTAACGATTTTTGAAATTTATGAAATTTTCTTTCATTTTTTGTTAATAATGAGTAGTGAAGCATATGGGCCTGTTTAACAGGCATTTTAAGCAATATGAAATAGAAATTTCTTTGTTTCTTTTAATGGCATCTTGTTCAGATGGTCTCTGTGGTGGCGTGTAGAAGAACTGTTGCCATTTTTCTAAATTGTTCTTCAAAAAACAATGAGCAAAATGTGTCAACAACAATGTCTTGGATATTTCTAGCTAGTTATGTGCTAGTATTTTGTCATCTAGCTGAGGATAGAAGCTGAACATAGATATGAAGCACAGGCTTTTAACTGTTTCTGAAGCAACGAAAAGACTGACTTGGCAAGTCTGTTAAAGGGTGGAATTTAGCTGCACATGAAGATAACTGTTTTTCGGTTAGTAACTATGAGTTCTTTTTTTCTTTTTTCTTTTTTTTTTCCCCTCTTTGTTAGAGTTGAAGAGTATCTAGAACTCTATGGTGTGTTTCTTTTATAGGACTAGATATCACAAACTGAACTGAATTGAATTGACTATGTCCTGTACTATGTCTGGTCTACCATCTATAAGGGACTGGAAAGGGCACGAGTCATATATATATATATATGGTGGGATCAACCAGCTAAACATGGTCGTAGCGAAGACTATCTGTTTTAGTCTCTGAACAAATGCGTTGGTCTGTTGTTCATTGTTTCTTTACTATAAGTGGCATGTGTTTTTCCATGCTCATGGGAAGGTTTCAGAATCTGAATGCTTCAAAAGTATCATTGTGATGGTTGTCCTCATCATTGATTACTCGCGTACTATGTTTTAAAAGGTGAAGGTGTAAGGCGAGGCATTCTAACCCTTAAGAGGCAAGGTGTGAGCCTTAAGGCGTTGGGGCATAAAGCGTTTTGATTTTTTTTGGATAAAAATATGTAAATAAATTATATATATTTTAAAAAAAGAAAAGAAAAAAGAAAAGAAGGAAATCACAAAATATAGTGTAAAAAAAATCAAACATAATTTGCAAACTACTTGGCCATTCAAAAATTGCTACCTGAATTCATTACATAAACCATGACAAGAGATTGCTACAACATTACAAAGTTCAAATTTTTTTCAAGGTCTAAGATACAACTCAATTATTTTGGAAAGGTTGAGGTTTAAGAGTTTTAGAAGCCAAGTCATATTATGACATTCCTTGCCTTGAGGCAAGCCTCAATTAAGCCTTTTAAAATATTGGTTGCATGAAAATGGCTGGTTTTAACTACATGTTCTAGCACCTTGTTCTTTATATAGGATAAGCATATGATACTAAATTCTTCGCAGCACCAATTGGCATACCCTTGACGGCTCACTGTTATCTGGTTGAGCAGGCAGAGTTAGCTAGACTGATGAGCATAACCAGAAAATTTATCTTGCGTGACTAACAGATAGAAGTATTAGCACTTCAATTGGCTTGTTTTGTGTCTTTACTTTACCCCTCATCCCCTGGGTTCAATTTTTCTCCTTTACATCTCGATTTTTAGCTAATTAATTTTCTTGACATCCTTGGAAGAAGCCTTGATTTGCAGCTGTAATGGAAAAAAAAAAATGGAGGCGTAATTCATCTTCATTTTGTTTAAGTAGAGAATGAAGCTGCTGATAGGAGAAAATTAGTGAGCAAATGGCACCCCACGACAAAAGGTACTCTTAAGAGGAATTATAGAGTACCTTCCAAGTCTGAAGGCCGGCGCCTCTTGAAAGCCATTGCCTCCCTCCTGTCTGATGATGATCACTTCACAGATGCCACCTCTCACAAGGTAATAGATCTTCATAAACAAATTATTGAAAGAATGAGACTTTTTAGAAAACAGACTTTTATTATAATCACCTTACTTATCTAATTCAGTTTGTTATTTGGAAGATTTATTTAAATGCCATAGGAGTCTGAGGCTCCATTTGGAACTTGGAACATGAATGGAAAGAAATGAGAACCTTTTCTTGTCTAGTTATGAGAAAGAAAATATATATATATACATCAATGTACAAAGTTTTATTTTGCATGTTATTGATTTTGATTTTTTTTTATTTACAATCATATTTGGATAACTTTTTATTTAAATAGTATTGGACACACAGAAAATCATGCAAAAAATTGATTTTCTTCTTATTTTCTTTTTCCATCTCTCACAAAATTCTTGATTAGAATGGAACTAAAGGCCCCATTTTGAACTTGGAAATGTGAGGAAAAGGAATGGGAAATGTGAAGAGATTCACTTTTTTCTTATTTGGTCATTAAGAACAAGAAGAAAGAAAATAAAACATATAGTAAACAAAAAATAGGGCAGCCTGGTACATAAAGCTCTTACCCATGCATGGCTTAAGGAAGGATTGGACCATGATGGATCTCTAGTATGTTGTCGTACCTTCCTTCCATTTTTGTAAGAGATTATTTCCACGCCTTGAACCCATGACCTTTGGGTCACATGACAACAACTCTACCATTGCATCAAGGTTCCCTTTCAAAAGATAAAGTAAATCAATGGACATATATTTTGTTCTACAATTTAAATGTCACCCAACCTTTGATTTTTTAAGAATCTTAAATCATATTTGAATACTTTTTCACACTTAATAGTACTTGATATAGATATAGCATACAATGAAATATTGAATTCTTTATTTTCTTTTCCTTTTCTCTCTTAAAAAATCCTTGATCCAGATGGATCCTGAAGGCTGCTTATGTTTGCAGGGTTGTCAAATAAGGAGGGAGAGCGCTCACGGGGAAAGTGTGTGTTGTAACAATGTGAGAGCTCTGTTTGATGAGCTCCCAACTCCACATCTGGTTGTAGAAATCACAGCTTTTCCCGCAGGTCCCCTCACAGAGAAGGACTATGCCAAGGCTGAGAAACTAGAGAGGGTGCTCAGATCTGGTCCTTCCATTTAAAATGGGTCTAGTATCACATTGTTTGCCTTGTGTTTGTATGGTATACTTCTCTTGTACATATTACAATCGAATCTTGGGCTGGAACTGTGGGCACGTTGTGATGGGACAAATGCTTTGATCATCTTTAATGTCAACCTACTTCACTTTGTACATCTCATTAACCGTAGCCTTATTTGGAAAAGGATGAATCCTTTGATTGACATTAGAGCACAATGTGTCTGCCCATGGCATGTTTCAATTTTCCAACAACGCAAGAAATGTATTACTGATTCAAAAGGAGGGATGCCAACCCTGAGCAATCAACAATTTGCAATTTGCACACCTGTTAGTGTAATGCACATGGAAGGATATAATAGCAACTAAGATTAAGTGATTGCTGATAGCGATAATGTTATTCAAATCTCTCATATTTCAGTTTAAGTGCCATGTTTCATCCATGACTCACACTTTCAAATTTTATCACAAAGGTTAATTGCTACCCTTACCTAAAGGGTGAGCATAATTTGGTTTTAACCGAATTAATCAATCAAATTCAGTCACTTTGGTTTGGTTATATAATTGGATAAATTTGATTGTTTGGTTTAGTAATGGAGAAAGTGGATTTCAGTTGATCAATTTATCTAATTAATTAATAATTAAATATAAATTATATAATTTAGGATTTTAGGGTTCCTAGATCCCACTTTGCATGCAGCTGGCAGCTTGTAGTTCCCAGTTCACACTGCCCCTTCAGCTTCCAGCCTTCCACCTTCCTGAGCTTCTTGAGAGCCCTAATTCCCTTTCCCAACTTCGAACCACTCCTTCGGCTTCTAGTGCTTCCACTTGAATCCATCGTTTGCATTTGGGAATTAGGGTTTCCAAGTTCCCATTCGGCAAATGAGTTAGCGACGACTTCCTAGAATCCCAACTATCTAGTGAGAAGAAATGACGCCAACTATCTAGTGAGAAGAAATGACGCCGACAACTCAATGAACGACCAGTGTCCAGGTCGTCCACAACTCCACCCTCCAGAAACCAGCCATCACTAGTTCCACCCTCACTGTGGCCGTCACCTAAGGTCCTAAGCGCCTCTTATACTCATGAGTCTCAAGTAGTTAGGTTGTTAAAAGCCATAATTAATTATAATTTAATTCGATTAATTGAAAATTCGATTCAATCAGAGTACGATTAAGTTATAATGAAGAGTTAACCAAAAATATTCAGTCAATTAGCCGAACCGACCAATTACACAAACCTCCCTATGGATCAAGGCTGATAGGAAGATACCAACTTTCATAAATTTTAAGTTTGAAAATCAACCCTCTTATTAATTAGTCTTGAAGTTGTTTTAAGTTAAAAGTTCAGATTTTATTTGAATTTTTAAATTTGAGATTGGCTTCATTAAGCTTCAATGGATAATAAATAATTCTACATATAAATAAAATATATACACAATATTAAATGTATATAATTTGAATCACTATAAAGGAAATAAAATTATAGAAACTCAATTAGACTCACGCGTGTTAAGGTAAAATTGAACATAAAACTGAGCTAGGGTAGGTTACGTCGTGCGCTATTGAAGAGTAACTCATGAATTGTTTGACTCATTTATAATCTTACTACATATTGACCAACAGTTTGACTGCTTGGATCCATAAATTTTGGATAATTTAGTAGCACTTTTCATCCAAAAGGAAGCAAGAAATGCGAAGAACATTCGATCATAATTGGTAAAAGCTGAAGCTTTCAATGACACCGTTTTCTCTTCTTTCCTTTGTTTTTTGTTTTTTTTTTTTTTTTTAGGCGCTTGCAAATACTCATGCCTGGATATCTATCAAAAGGATTGATTACATGCATCTCCTAGTTGGACAAAATATTGAAAATGATTTCCACAACATTTGCTAAAACTGACGAAGGAATACACGATAGATCACCTGCAGAACATTCATGGAATCCAACTGCCCATTTGACAGCAAAAATAACTGCACCAGTCAGTCTATCCAACCTTAATGGTATCATGTGTTTGTACCTACAAATAGATTTGGATTCATCGGCCTCCTATGATGACTTCAGAAACCTTGGCTTTTGCAATCTTTTTGCTGGTGCTAATTCAGAGGGGCAGAACTAATCAAGCCGCAAAGACAGGAAGCTGGGCACTTTTCATTAAATATGGAAAATGCCAGTTTCTAAATTCAGCTTGGGAAAAGACTTGAAGAAAGAAATACAATCAATAAGCGTAGCACTGAAATTTTCATGTTTTCCAAAGAAATGAGGTAAATTTAATCTCTAAAAGCATATAACATTTCCCTTTTTGGGTCTCATAAGTTCTCAGTAAAAGCCAACAAGCTGCAGGCTCCAAATTATCTTACTCCAACTGAGGCCATTAAATCCTCATATTCTGGATCATTTTCCTGTTTTCTCGCCTTTGTCGGATTACCAACCTGCTGAGGCTGATTAGACACAGAAGTGGGTGAGAAGGGATCATATATTTGCTGTTCTCCAGATGGAGTAGAAGCTGGCTTCCCAGGTGCAAAGGAGGGATTGTTCTGAAACTGTTGATTAATAGCAATCTCTGGCCTGATTACAGGAGCTGGATAAATTTGTCGAGGTTGCATGTGATTTACTGGCCTGGGAGGAAAAGGACCACCCAAATTAGGCATTTGGGGAGTCGGATTATTAGGGTTCATTGCTCTCATCCTGGGAACTGGAGTGGTAGGCACAACAGGAAACGATGGAAGTCTGGGAGGAGCTGAGACGGCATTTCGGTTTCCAGAGAAGGTAATGGGAGGCACTTGAGTTTGAGGTTGACCCCTTGGGTTGCTAACTGGTGGCCTTGGGAAGGATTGCAAGACAGGTGGTGGAGCTGAACCGGGCATGGCTGGCTGGAAAGATGGTGCTTGAGGTGTCAGCATAGGTTGCACCA
Organism: Malania oleifera; assembly: GCF_029873635.1. NCBI lineage: Eukaryota > Viridiplantae > Streptophyta > Magnoliopsida > Santalales > Ximeniaceae > Malania > Malania oleifera. The sequence continues at coordinate 148,848,872 of NC_080418.1, forward strand.
TCATTTTTGAGTGTGTGCTCTGAGTTGGGGGATGGCTGCTTGGCCTAGGAACTGCTTGCGAGGCTGGACTGTGTGTAGAGACAGGCTGAAAGGTAAAATCACCAGAATTTGAGCGTGGGGGTCTTGGAGCTGTTATGGGTGGGGGTTTCAAGGGTGTGAAACTTGGTAAGTTGCCAGAAACAGAACCTGGAATTCCAGATTGCACAGGAGGTGCTGACGATGTGGATGCAGTTGGTAAACGAAGTGGTGTGGAACCCAGTGGAGGGTTTGGTGATGGATTTACTACTGATGCTCGTGCAGTTGCTGCATGCATTGGCATGGCTGGTAATGGAGGCTGGCTTGGTGCTGGCGTGGGAACTTGTACTGGTATTGGAACCAAAGAAGAAGATGCAGGGGCTGCAGGAGGCCGGTTTGCAGATGTGCTGGATGAGTGGGGACCAGATGGTTGGGATGGAAATGATAGAGGTGGAACAATATTGGGTGCTGACATATTAGCTGGAGCTGTTGACGCATGAACAGGTTGTGAAGCTACAGAACGAGGCCCTTGCAGTGGAACTACTGGTGGTGGTGGATGTACTGCATTAGTTGGTCCTAAAGATGGAGCGCCTGCAGGTCCTGACCATCCGGAAGAGCTCCCAGCAGGGGTAATTGGCCGATCAGGTGGCATTCCCTGATGATGTTTTGACACAAGGGGGTGAAGTGACGGCATTAATGGCCTCGAAAGAGGAGGTGCTGGTTGTGTATTTTGGCCGCTAGTAAATACAGCAGGAGCCGTATGTTGAGCTGGTGATGGCTGCGGAACTGGCATGGAAGGAATCCTTGGTGGACCAGTTTGACTCAAGGGACCTGTAAAAGGTATGTATGGATGCCGCATAACTGGCATCCATTGTGGTGGCCTAGAAGAGGCAAGAGATTGGTTTTGGATAGCTGAGCCAAATCCAGCTGCTGGAGCAGTTGATGCCCCAAACAATGGAGGCAAATTTGGAGGGCTAAAAGGCGATGCAGCTAGATGGGCAGGACTGTTAAGAACTGGCACTGAAGAACTTGGTGGAGGAATGAAGCCAGAAGCTTGATGAATTGGAGTATGCGGTGGGCCAGTTGGGATCCAAGGATGGGGGTGTAGCTGAAACCGACTTTGGGGAGGATTTTGAGCAAGCCCAGTGGCTGGTTGCACCACTCCCTGGTTTGCCACAGTAGTGGGGATCGTGTAAGGGGTAAGTGAGCCCTGACTCTGATTGAGAACATTTGTGTTATCTGTAGAAACTGAAGTTGATGTCGTAGAAACAGTTGCTGGATTTCCCTATACAAAGAGGAAAGAATAGTTAGCAACGGCAGCAAGAGAGAGACGTGTGTGTATGTGTGTTGGGGAGGTAAACCAAGCATAAGCTATAAATAAACACTGAGCAGATGTTAATCACATAGCAACTTTGGAGTAACGGAACTCACTGATACTGGGGTAACAAGCAGTTCAACTAGTGCCACTACAGCATCAACTTTCTCAAACGTGTCAGCTGATACATGAACATACAATTCTTCATAAGCACCCTGGATTTCTGTTCCGTCAGATGCTGTAATTTCACCCTGAAATGAATAAATCAATATAAATAATAACTGATCAAGAAAGAATTAATATGGAATGAATAAGAAAAAAAAAACATTAGCCCCCACAAGCATTGTTAAAGCAAATTACTATGATGTTAGAATTGAATGTTAAACCCCGTATATATTTTTTTCCTGCAATTGTGTCAGGCAGATGAACATTTTTTGGAGGAATAATAGTAGGTCAGGCCCATCCAGAGATTAGAATGACCCTAATCGCTTGCCCTGCTCCTTAAATGGAAAGCTATTTCACTCTTGTTGTGTTCTCTACAATAGCTTTGAGGGTCAAATTTGCAGTCAGACTAGGACTCAACAGCCAACCCTTTCAAAAGAAGAGCCTCCTCTTACATATATCTCCCATTGCACATCACCTAAGGCATCAACATTTGAGACCTCAAACATTTCCTATTGATAACTACAAAGGCTAGTATTGATAACTCCTATTGCATCTAACACACTTATAAAAAACAGGTTATTCTCACTTCTAGCCCAACATTTAGTTAATTAAGGATAGCATTATTATAATCTTGTTCTACATCAAAGAGTCTTCAAATAGTGGTAGTGCTTCATAGAATCAAAGGCTGATGAAGCTTACTAGAATGCAACAACATATTTCTCCTGTTTCCTCCATTCTGGATTACTAAAACAGAAACATATAAGTTCCAGAGCATGGCTCCTTCATTTTATCTGGATATCCCACCTAGTACAAGAATATTCACCTGTTGTCCATCAACTAGCCTTTCAGCCTGATCTTAGGCCCTGACTCACCCTCTATGGACAAACCCTGTGGAAGAACCCTTAGATTTTCAGAGCACTGGATTCTCACCAATGTTTGCATTAGTCGAGCCCACATTCTCACTTTCGCTTCGACCACCGCTGCTTGCACAGATGCAAACTTCAACTTCTTCATGAATCAACAGCCCCCAAGAGTCATTCGCCACCCCCACCCCCCAAAAAAAATAGTACAATCTTCCCACCAGCCCTCACAAGAAGGTGAAACAATAACATATTTTCAAATTAAAAATGAGTGGGGCCCACATCACTGGACTCAAATCAATATCAGCATAGTGGTCAAATACCCACCTTGAAATAACCCCAATACACAAGGCTCCCATGCCATATTAGGGTCTAGGAAGGGTATGATGGACTCAGCCTTGCCTTCACAATTGGAAAGCCTGTTTTGTGACCTCTACCCATTGACTTTCAACTTTAGTGTAAAATCGGTAGATCGAAAAAGTCATGAGACACAAATTAGGAAGAGTGTTCTCCTGCTCCAAAAGTGAAAAAGAAATCTATCAATTTGACTGGCTATAGCTCTCCCAGGAAGGAATCAAGTATTAAGGAAATTTCTCTTATATCATACTCCCTAATAAAATTATCAAACCCAATCATGCTATGAGTGACCCTGGAGCTCCCCAAGCTGTTAACAAGAAAATCTAATGATGTTGAAATCACTGCCTACATGCCCATTCAGAAAACAAAAATTATAACTGGCAAAATGCTTTTCAAAAAAAAAAAACCCCAAGCCTCCAAAAACTGATGTAAGCCACCACTGCCCTTTAACCCCACCCCAAAAATAACCTAAATGCCTTTCAACCTTACTAGCAAACCTAGTATCCCAGATATCAAGAAAACCCCAAACCGAATCACACAATGGCAACCATTCCTGTACAGGTGATGCTTAAACCTGGATTCCCAAACACTTCTAACCACAAAACTATTAACCAATTCTAACTTTTACTCCTAAATAATAACCAAGTCTAGGAATACCTGAAAATGATTTGTTTGAATTTAGATTCTGGCACATTACTTACTACTCACCCCTACCCCCACCTCTCCTGGCTTTCCTACCCTTAATAACCAAGTCTAGGGCATGCTTTAGGGTACGCTATTAGTAGACTTATTTGTTTAGATTATGTAAGGAGGTTGTGTGGGTTTTTTCGTTTTTTGTTTTACTGACTTTTGTGAAAACAGTTCACATCTTTCAATAAATTTTTTCACTTTTATCAAAAACAAAACGGTTGACACTCGCACTCCGCTTATGTAACACAAATTGCCCTAAACCTTTCATACATAGCCAGTCCCAAGCCCGCATAAAGGAGCAGAGTAGCATTAGGAAGTTAACAGCCAACATAAAGCTTGTCAGATCTTTATAACATGAATCCTTACCAAATACACTGGAAAAGATAGACATAAAAACAGGGCAGGAAACATTGTAGACAAAGACCTAAAAGATCATGTACTATAAGTTAAAAGAATAGAAGATAGGATCATAAAAATTAAGATAGCTCTAGGCCTAGGGATAGTAATTGCCATTACTGCGTATGCTCCCCAACTTAGCATAAAACAATAAAAGACAAGTTTGAGAAGATATGAATAATATTTTACAAGGGATACGAGGGTCTGAAAATACATTCATACCGAACTACTTTGAATGGATACATTGGAAAGGACAATGTGGCTTATGAGAGGATACATGAAGGTCATGGATAGGGAGATAAAAATTAGGCTTGTCAAATGATTTTAGATTTCCCCATGTGCTACAATTTGGTTATATTGAATAGCTTCTTTATTAAAAAAAACCACTTAACTTTCAAGAGTGTGCAAAATAAAAGCCAAATAGAAATTTTTTTCCTTACCTAAGAAGGGAGATCATCTATCTTATAAGGGTTGTATAGTTATCTTAGGTGAAAATTTGACTAAACAACATAGAGTCCTAATATTAAGTATATATACTAAAAAATGGAAGAGAGAGAGCAACATAAATCAACACACAAGGACCAAGTGGCAGAGCTTGAAGGGAGAAAATATAGTAAAATTCAAAGTTAAAATGATCTAAAAGAGTGATTGGACAATAGGGGATAAGATAGAAGCGAACGCTGTATTGAATAGAATGGCTAACTCTACCATAAAGATTGCAAAATAAATTTTAGGTGAATCCCAAGGAAGATACTCTAACAATAAAGAAAGATGGTGGCGGGATCAAGATGTCCAAAAAGTTGTCAAGACAAAAAACAACTAGTATAAAACATGGCAGAGTTGTAGGAAAATAGAAAACCTTGAAAAGTATAAAAAGGTCATAGTGAAGCTAAACATAGAGCTTATGATACTTATTATACTAGACTAGATACAAAAGAAGGATAAAAAGACATTTATAAACTTGGTAGAACTAGAGAAAGAAAATGCAAAGATTTAGGTAATGTAAAATGCATAAAGGACGAGAAAGATAATGTCTTAACTGAAGAAGAAGACATAAAAGAGAGGTGGTGGAGATACTTTAATAAGTTGTTCAATAAAAACCAAATTGAAAGCTTGAACTTGGAAGTGACAAAAGAGGAAAAGATTAAAAATAGAAGATTTATTCACAAAATTAGAGTCAATGAAATCAAGATGACTTTAAAAAAATGAAAAGTGGAAAATCTATAGGACTAAATAACATGCCAATTGAACCTTGGAAATTATTAGGGGATAAAGGAAGTGCATGTTAAAGAATGGAGGAAAAGCACATTAAGCATATTAGATATGTATGACAAAGTAATGACAGAGGACGTAGGGAAGTTCTTTGGTGGGCTTTGGAAAAGAAGAGTGTATGCAGTAGATATACTTAGGTCATTAAGGATGTCAAATACGTATGACAAAGTAATGACTAGCGTTAGTATTGTAGGAAGTCAGTCTAGAAAATTTCCAATCACAATTTATGTCCATCAAAGTTCTACTTTGATCTCGTATCTTTTTGCTTAGTTATTGATGGTCACACAAAGAATATCCAAAACGAGATCCCTTGGTGCATGTTGTTTGTAGATGATAATGTCTTGATTGATGAAAGAAGAAGTTGAGTGGAATGTAAGATAGAACTTTTGAAAACTGCTTTAGAGCCTAAAATTTTTTGAATAAGTAGAAATAAGACAGAATATATGAAATGTTATTTCGATAACATAAGGAGAAGTATTAGAGATAAGATTAAACTTTATAATCAAGAAATTAATAGCACTAGTAGATTTCGTTATCTTGAATCTATTATGCAAACAGGAGAAGAAATTGAAGAGGATGTGATACATAGAGTTAAACCAAGATGGATAAAATGGAGGAGTGTGTCAGGTGTGTTATGTGATCATAGAAAACCTTTGAAATTAAAAGAAAAGTTCTATACGACGGCTATAAGACTAGACATGCTTTGTGGATCAAAATGTTGCACAATCAAGAAACATGTACAAAAAATAGAAGTTGTTAAAATGTGAATGTTAAGGTGGATGAGTGATACAACATTAATGGATAAATTAAGGAATGAACACATTTGCAATGAACTAGGCATAGCACTAGTCAAAAGACAAGATGATAAGAGAGAGGCGACCTAGATGGTTTGGAAATTTGAAACGCCAAGCAGCGAATCTATGAAGAGTTAGGTATTAAAAAGGGTAGGGATAGACCTAAAATAACCTAGAATGAGGTAGTAAATAAAGACTTAATAGCTCTCAAGCTCTTGATTTGGTGAATTGGTGGAAAACGATTCATGCAGCCAGCCCCACCTAGTGGGGGTTAAGGCTGCTTCTTGTTGCTGTACTTTGATTCATGATATACAAATGCAAATTGGATTAAATCTCCATCTAATGGAAGAACTAATAGGGTTATAGGGGATAGCAATACTGTGTTTTTGTTGGTGAGAATTTGATGTTTTCTAAAAGTAAGGAGAAAAAGATAATTGCAGGCTCTAGCGCCAAATTCAAGTGTAAAGCTATGACTCATGCTACTTGTGAATTAATCTAGTTGAAGAATATGTTGGAGGAGTTTCAACTTCCAAATTCAACACCTAAGAACCTTGCATGTGATAATGACAACACCATCCATATTGCCTCAAAACTAGTATTTCATGAGAAAACAAAAGTTGAATGCTATTTTTGAGGATGCTGGTTTCAATAAAGGGTAGTGAGTGATCATAGCAGGAATGGCATTTTGCCTACCCATCTCTCCTTTGGTGCTGATTGATCAGATCTTGAAGCTCAAACAACTTATGGACAAGATGGGATGGCACTCATCAAATCCTTGGGCACATCGAATTTGATTAAATGGGGTTAAGAGTGAGGAGAAAAAAGGTAAGCATCAGCTAGCAAAGTTGAAGCATTCAATTAACCATGATGGAAAGGGTTTAAGAAAAGGTCATTTGTTTGGTTTCCTTCTTTACTCTCTGTTTATCTGTTTGGTTTCTTTTAATTCTTTTTGAAGACCTCCTGTCCTCTCTTAGTTAGTAATTCCTTTTCATTCTATTTCTTTTGCGACCACCACCCAAAAAAAAGGTTGATTCCCAATTTGTTAGACTCACTTCTACTGAAACTTATCAGCACCATTTTTAAGTCAGGAAATCTGCTTGCTTAGCACAAAGTCAACTTGGGAACAAATGATGCATGCCTGCATAAATACATATCTATAATAAAAACAAGAAAAGTGTGAATCATAAGACAAAGCATCCCTAAATGAAAGTAAATTCAACCAAAATAAGATTAAACTATATTTAGAAAGTCATTCTAGATTGCTTCCTGTTTAAACCTAAATAAACTCCATTTGATTAAAAAGTAAAATAAAATTAGCAATAAATATACATATCATACATAAAAGTTCAAATAGTATGTTTCATTTTGTAGATAAAATATTAAGATAAAACATTTCTTAAAAAAGAAACTTAATCCAAGAAAAATTGGATACAAATACATGTACCCTGCCTTCGATTTCAAGCCTTGGAATTGGATTTGTGTGGATTTGGACAAATGGATTTGGACAAAACACAGTACAAAATCGTATTGAATTTCATTTGAATATTTTTAAATATATATATAATTCTTTTTACAAGTAAATTTGAAGATTTATACTTTAATATTTGCAGACTTAATAATGACAATATATTATTAATTTGTCTTTAAAAAAATTAAACTTTATTAAGAATTTAAAAATATCTTACACAATTATTTGCACGCAATCATGTGCAATGCACCTGATATATTTACTAGTGTGTGTGCATGCATGTGTGCAGTAGGGGTGCACAAAAATTACCAAAAAACCGAAAACCAGACCGAAATCACAAGCGGTTTGGTTTTTCGGTCTCTGGTTTCAGTTTTGGTTTCTAAAAATGTAAATTTTTTGTTTCGGTTTCGGTTTCAAAATATAACCGAACCGAAAAAACCGAAAAACCAATTTAAATAAAAAATAAATATATAAATTAATATTATTACTTAATATATATATATATATATGGGCAGCGGAGTGGGGGGACTAAGGTTTCATGTTCATTTCAGTTTTCAGATATCAATGCTCAGCTGCTTTATTCTCTATGCGAGTCGCTGTCGCTGTCGCTGACGCTGCCTCTCCCTCAGACTCTCGGCGGTCTCTCTCCATCTCTCGCCATCGTCACTGCTCTGAGCCTCTGAGCTATCGCCAACTCTGCCTCTCTCAGTCTCTCTCAGACTCTCAGTCTCTGACTCTCACTCTCTCAGTCTTCGCGAGAAGCTCACCAGTAGCCATCTCAGTTCTCGCCTCTGCCCTCTGCGCAGGCAGTGCAGCTGTGCTGCAACACCTCTGTGGCTCTGCCTCCCTCCCTTGTCCTCTCAACTCTCAAGCAGCTGAGGACCTAAGGCACCACCGTGCTTGGGTTAACTTTTAAATTGATCCTATATTCAGCAATTATCAAGGGAATAAATTTGTTCTATTTCCAAGAAGAGTAATACTGAAAGTATGAAACTACTTAATTGGAGAATCTTGATTTTTGCTAATTAAGAACGGAGAATGAAATCACTTTGACTGCTGTTAGAAACAAGGTGGAATTTTTGCCATTTTACATGGTTTTTACGACATAATTATGCCTAAAATTTAGCGGTAGGATATGATTTGAACTCTTGCTTGAGTTGATGCTGGGCTGGCCGCAATAAATTTTAAGAAATTTAATGCTTCTGCCATATTTTGTGTGAATCTCGGCTTAAACATGCCTCATCTCTGCGGATTCTCAAATTTGCAATTTTTCCTTCTGTTTCTTCCAGCTACATTGTGTTGTCATATTGAACTGTTCTATGATAAAAAAAATGAAGAACAGTTGGGTAATGCCTTACATTGGTGGAAAGCTATTATGCCTGGTGGGAATAGTAGTGGGGAGCTTGTGATTTGGTGCTTGTCATAAGACTTGTTACAATTAAGCTCAATTGAAGTTTATTTCTTCTTTTTGTCATGTTTATTTTTGGTCAAGATTCATATGGCTCAAGGATGCCTTGGATGCAAAAGTTTAAGCCTTATGTTCTTGATGCAGTGGCTGTTTTCTTGGTAAAATTAGGGTAATCTTCTTTTTTTTTCTTTCTTAAAATTTTTTTACGGATGGGGTGGAGATGGTGACTGGTTTTGCAAAATAGTCTTAGATGTATTTTGAGTTCTCTTCTTGTGAAGTACCCAAGGATGCCTTGGATGCAAAAGTTTAAGCCTTGTTTTCTTCATGCAGTGGCTGTTTTCTCGGTAAAATTGTGACTTGTGAGTGTTTCAATATTAGTTTATGTTTCAAATCTAATGAATTTGCAATTATGCATGATTTTTATAGATGTCTAAAATTGGGGACAACGCAAGTCTCAATACAACTCCTTGTTCGAGCCCAAACCCAAGTCCAAGCTCAAGCATGAATACAGAATCAAGAGATAATGTTGCTACTTCAAGAGCAGAGTTGGGTGAGAAGAGGAAGTTTAAATCAAGATCAGAGGTATGGGACCATTTTACCGGATTATGTGTTGATGACACTCCAGAGGTAAACGCTCAATGTAAATATTGTCCGAAAGCGTTTGGTGTTGATTCAAGAAGAAATGGAACAAGAGTTTTATGGAATCAATGATCCCTATAGGAGACCTCGTGATCGTAATCAATCACAAATTAACTTCAAACTAGAAACAAAAAAAGGAAGAAAAACAATTAACATGCCAAAAATATGATGTCGGCATTCTTAGAAAGGCTTTAGCATATATGGTGATAGTGGATGAATTACCTTTCAGATTTGTAGAGGGACAAGGTTTTAAATATTTTCGTAGTCTCATGGAACCTAGATTTAAAGAACCATCACAAGTGACAGTGGCAAGGGATTGTCTTCTTTTATATGGAGAATAGAAAAGAAATTGAAAAAATGAGTTTGCCTTACAACAGACACTTGGACGTCTTTACAGAATGTTAGTTACATGTGTTTAACTACACATTTTGTTGACATTGAATGGAGGTTACAAAAAGGAATTTTAAGTTTTGGTCCAGTTCCTAATCATCGAGGGTAAGTGTTAGGTTTTGCTATTAAGAAAGCTTTGTTAGGTTGGCAAATAGATAAAGTTTTTACTATTACTATAGACAATGCAAGTTCTAATGGTACAACCATTAGTTACTTAAAGAGGAGAATGAACAATTGGAAAGGCAGAGTGCTCAACGGTGAGTTCTTGCACATGAGGTGTGTTGCACATATCATTAATTTAACTGTGCAATATGGATTGAAACTTGTGGGAGATTCGGCACTTCGAATTAGGCAAGCAGTAAAATATATTAGGCAATCACCTGGTAGAACTGCAAAATTCAAAGAGTGTGCAGATGAGGAAAAGGTTAATTGTTAAAAACATTTGTGTTTGGATGTGCCTACTAGATGGAATTCCACATATATGATGTTGGAGACCGCCAAAAAATTTCAAAAAGTTTTTGATAGATATGATGAAAAAGATCGATATTTTGCACATGATCTTTTGAGAGATGGTGGAAAAGGAAAGCCAATAGAAGATGATTGGGATAATGTGAGGAGGATGGTGCAATTCTTAGGATGTTTCTATGAATTCACTTTGCGTGTTTCTAGCTCTAATTATGTGACTTCTAATACTTTTTTCAATGAAATTTGCATGGGTAATGCCTTTTTGGAAGATTGGTGCAATAGTGATGATTTTGAGTAAAGTGAAAAGACATTCAAAATGAAACATAAATATGATGATTATTGGGGGAATCCAGAAAAACTGAACATGATGATGTTTTTTCCCACCGTTCTTGATCCTCAATAAAAGTTAAGAGTATGTGGACCGGGGCCTTTCTTAACTGTTTTCTCTTCCTACATATTCAATTTTGAATAAAAAGGTAAAAGATATTATTTTTGATGTTTGATGAGTACAAAAATGGGGGTAACCAATGCAGTGGACCTAGTGGTAAAACTTCCGAAATTGACTCTAGTTCTTCTAGTGGTATGGACCGTATGGTGGATGCTGAGCAACCATCGATGAAGATAAGGATGCTTATGGTAGATAAATTCAAGAGGCATAGGTCAAAAAAAGGTGGGGAAGGCAAGAGTGATCTTGATAGGTATCTTTCTGAGTACCTTGAAGAGGCTAGTCATGAATTTGATTTTTTAGGATGGTGGAAGATAAATAATCCAAGGCTTCCTATCCTTTCACAGTTAGCACGTGATGTTTTGGCTATCCCCATAGCTACTATTGCCTCTGAGTCTACATTTAGTATGGGAGGCCATGTTCTTAATTCTTTCAAGACAAAATTGACTCCTAAGATTGTGGAGGCTTTTATATGTTCTCAAGATTGGTTGCAAAATTCACCATTACCACTAAACTATGAAGAAAGCCTTGAACAACTTGATAAACTTGAAAAAGGTAAAAAATAATTTCTTACGACATATTTTTCACATTTCCTAGTTGTTTTATTCCAATTATTGTTTTGTATTTATTTTCTCTAATTCATTGACTTTTTTTTCTTATTCATTTCAGAATTTGATAAATTAGGCGTAAATTCTTCTAGTATTCACACCGTCAATAATATATTGGTAAGATTATATTCATCTCTTTTTATGAACAAATGAACATTGATCTTCAACTTAATTTTATCTTGTTATAACTTTCATATTATTTCATTTTATTAGGAATCATAAATGATGAATGATGCTTGCATGGTGATTGGGGAATTGAAGCTACAATCTTGAAGATTGAAGAATGTGGATGACTTCAATTCCTTAAAATTTTAAACCATTGATTTCTATTTTGATGAACAATTTGAATGTCTATTTTTTATTTGTAATTTGGGATATTTAATATTTTCTTTGTCTATTGTGAATGTTTGTTTATTTTGGGTAATTGGAAACAAATAAACCTAATTATTAAAGTGACAAGGAATTTGCTTGCTTGTTTTGTGAAATTAAGGATAGAGAGATTTAATTATTAAAGTGCCCAAGGATTGGGACATTGTGGTTAATTGATATGTGATTCGCATTATGATGGTTTGTAGAAGCTACTAAGCTAGTAGGAATTAGGAACAAAAAGAAAAAGGTTCAACGAGACCAACACATTTTCAGCTGTCTAAACAATTTAACAGGTTTAATTTTGTTAAAATTATGAAACATTATAAAAAATCAAAATGCCCAATAGATTCTCAACAACCCTTATGAAAAATAAATATTAAATATTTTGAAAATCGGTTAAAAACAGAAAAAACCGTAACCGAACTGCCAAATGTTCGGTTCTCCATGGGATAACGCATTTGCTTCCGTTTCGGTTTCAGTTCGGGAAGTTCAAAAACCGCAATTTGCGGTTTGGTTTTTGGTTTAGCCCATAATCGAACCATACCGAACAGATTACACCCCTAGTTTGCGGGCTTTTTCTCAAGGGTGAGTGTTGGAGTGCTTCACAAAGTGTATTGGGCTTAAGGGCATGACAGTCACAGTATACAAACTTTATTATAAATATAGTGGGAGGCTGCCACAATGGGACCTCAATTTTCCTCCCTTACAAAAACACAAACACACACCATGAAAATCAACAATTTTAATAAGTTCAGTACCATCTTTTCTGACCACCAGCTGAATTACCTTCTCTCCTGTATCTGCTTTAGTACCATAAACTTGTATTCTGGTTCCAGTTTCCTGATAGGAAAGAAAATGGATGAGTATTAACATTGAAATTTTCAATTATTATTCACATATGTAATTGTCAAACTTTTGGACAGAAAACCCCAAGTATTAGCACATGGTTGCATCAAACTGCCAACTTACCTTTTCTAATCGCTTTATAGTGTCATTTCCGGGCCCAAATATTAGGCCAATAAAATTGTATCCAGGATATTCTTTGACCTGAAGCCAACATACCACATGCTTTGTTTAAAAAACTTGCGTACATCTGTTATAGAAAAACTAGAGAGTATAAACTATCATTGTGACAGCCAGAATTTCTAAAAGAACTAATGTGATGAAATAAATTAATAAACAATAACAAAGCTGTATAACAGATGTTCAGGTAATTTGCCACCTTGTAGGATGTGCTTCCTTGCCAATGTTTTATCCTTTAATAGAAGGGATTTCTACTTAATTTAGAACACTGTTTTGAATTTTGATGAATAATGAAGTTATATCAATGATACTAAGTTATGAACCCTTGTCTGGGCTTTAAAACTCAAAGAATGAGCTGAACAAAGAACATGTCATCAAGCATATATCAAGAGTTGACAAATGTCCACTATATTATATAGTTATTTCACCGTCTATTTTTAGTTTTCTAATATTCTATATTTTAAAAACTTTGGAAACAATGGAGGTAAGTGCCTCCGCCTCGGTACAGGTGGTCTCAGGTTCGAGACTTGGGAGCGGCCTCTCCAAAAAAGGGGTAAGGCTTGCCGACATCCACCTCTCCCAGACCCCACTCAAAGTGGGAGCCTTGTGCACTGGTTACGGCCTTTTAAGATATAATGGCTATATAATATTATAATAGAATGGTAGTGCTCATATCAGCCTGCTGGACCATATTATTTTTGTTTAGCAGTTATTTTTTCCCTGTTTCATACGTGATTCCTTTTTCAATCTATCAGGGTATCACAATTTTAAAAAGTTGTACAGAAATCCAACAATATCAAAGACATGAAAACAAATTAAGAGATTTATGAGGCTTGTAATTGGTTATTGCACTTTTCTTTTGTTCCACTATTTGGCCAGCTAGAAGAATCCTTTCTAGCCATTCAACTTATACAGCATCATGTCCTCTTGTGATCACAACCACCCCACCTATCTAACATTGACGAAAGTTCTTTCTTGCATTCCTTTTGTTCTTGTATCACCTTCAATGTACTTGCATAGTGATGTAGGACCACCAATAGCGAACTTTAGATTCTTATGTTGTAGATATAGCTTTAAAATTTAAGATTTTTATGTTAGCTTGGAAATTGTTTATTGTTCTAAAAAATCAGTAAATTTTTAGGGTTATTTGTGCATTTTAAGTACTTAAGGTTAATTTTGTAATTATTTGTTTTTTAGTTGTAATATTGGATCATAAGCTGTCAAATGTAACTTCTAATATTTTATTATTTGTGTAGCTATAGAATACAGCTGTGTCCTGCTCTAGCAAGTGGGTAATTTTCTGACTTGGTTAAGTCGGCTACAACAAACCAATTTTCCTGGCTATAAAAGCCACGCTTGTATTGCAACCTCTATCATGCAATTGCGAAATGAAAAAGACCCCAGTGACAGACTCCTCTGGCTGCACACATATAAAGCAAAAGTAGTCATGTTTTTTCAATTCTTACATCCGACTGCCATATTTACAGCCAACAATTTAGTTGTATTAAAGCCAGCCCCTAAATTTCATTTTTTCTCATCATAAGCCTCGTGTATATTAGCTGCAACAATGGCATCAAGCAGCAGCAATAAGCTTGCTTTCAATTATTCCCAACATGGAATTCCAACATTTGTTAGAGAAATTTACAATTTATGGAGCACTCTTACGAAGACATTATTAATCTCCCGTGATCCTTGGGGCACTATTGAACAGGGCTATGAGGGAGTACCAAGTCCAATGATAAGAGCAAATTGTTCAACTACAAATGAAAAGGATCATAAAGAGAGCAAGATGAAGTAAGAGCCACACTCTCTATGTACCAATGAGTACATAAACCTATTCTTCCCAAGATTACCGGTGCAAGTAATCTAAAGATGCATGGGAAATTTTAAGAAAATAATTTGGGGGCTACAATAAGGTAATCTCCATTAGGCTTCAAAATACATGGGAAGTGTTTGACAACTTAACCACGAAGGACAGAGAAAATGGTCAAGTATTTTTTACTATAATTATCATTATTAATCAAATTAGATGTTGTGGAGATATCAAGAAAGATAAGGAAATTATAAAACAATTTTTATAAGTTGGCAATGAAATTTGAGCATGTAGTTGCAGCAATAGAAGAATCAAAAGCTCTCTCTAGATGACCTCATGGGGTCTCTTGAAGCCTTGAAAAAAGAATGAATAAATTTCATGCCAAAATCTAGAGCAAGCTTTTCAATCAAAGATGAATATGTGCAAGCCAAAATACTTTAAAGCAGGGATAATAGAGAAAGGAGCTCAACTAAACGAAATTCATATGGAAGATTACATTGTAAAATTCAAAAAAAATTCAAGCTCTGAGTATAGGAAAGAGAATCAATTTCAATCACAAAAATTTCAGCAGCAATTCTGATTCTTGGTGTTGTATTTGTTAAAAAGTTATAGGCACGAGACAAAAGATTGTTGTCTTGAATGCAGAAAATGCAAAAGCCCAATTCACTCTTAAAGTGATTGTTGGTATAATGAGCAACAAGAAAATAATGAAGCCATTTCCTCTAAATGAAATGAAGAAAAACCAGGGCAAATATTTTATTTTTGCATGTGACCCCACCTAGTGGGACTTAAGGCTTGGTTTGTTGTTATTTGTTGTATGAATGCTCAACAAGAATTTGAGAAAATTGGAATGTGGACAATGCTTGCAACAATCATATGACAGGTAGTAAAGATATGCTCATGAAGCTTGATGATAAATTCTATTCAGAAATAAAACTTGGCAATGGCAAGCTCAATTAAATTGCTAGAAAAGGTGGAACTGAAGTCCATGCAAAGGAAGGTAACACTAAATTCATCCATATGTGCTTAATGTATTTGACTCATAATTTATTAACTCATAATTTATTAAGTGCAGGGCAAGTGCTACAAAAAAGAAAGTTGCACTTTGATAATGGTGATGCATCATCATTGACAAGAAGAAATCTCAGTGTGGCAATGTAAAAATGAACTTCAACAAAGCTTTTCCTCTAACTGTGCCACAATATGAGAAAATTGCTTTTCAAAGCCTTAGCAACGATAACTCTCATATATGCATATGAGATATGAGCATCTAAATTTCAATGACCTTAAATAGTAAGGGAGAAGCACATGGTCGTTGGATTGCCTAGAGTCTCAAATAAAGTTGTGAAGATAGCATTATGAAAAATAGCATCATCTAGCATTCTTGAAGACATCATGGAGAGCCAGAGCTCCATTAGAAACAGTGCATGCAGATATTTGTGGAGCTACAACAATGTCATCTCTTATCATCATCAGAAGCCTTCTCCACATTTCTTCAATTCAAAGCACTTGCAGAGAATCAAAGTGGAATAGAATTGAAGATTATAAGGACAAATCATGGTGGAGAATCTCTTTTACAAACTTTAAGGATTATCGTAAAATAGAAGGCAAGAAAAGACAGCTAATGGATAGTCACCAACAAAATGGAGTAGCAAAATGAAAGAATCGCATAGTTTTTGACATGGCACGGAGCATGTTAAAAGGAAAAAGCCTTCCAATAGATTTTGAGCAAAAAATCAATTAATACTACCATCCATATTTTGAAACGATCTCCAACAGAAGCAGTTCAAATAAAGCCTCGCATGAATACAAGCCATAGGTAAGGCATGCATAAAGCCCCTTATTTTCAATTGCTGGAACATTTTGGCAACACCACCATTAACATCAAAGACAGACACCTCCACAAAGCCCCTACCCATAATTTCTCCTCCATCTAACCAACATGCATGTCACACCCCACACACTGCCTGAAGCTTTTCCATACAAACACCCCTTCAAAATCCTAAACTTCCTGGTCTTTCTCTTCATACTACCACGACAACTGGAATCACGATCACCACCCCTTGATTGACCACAAAGCAGAAGACCACCAGTGGAGACTCATATGTCCCACACACTGTGAACGCACGTGTGAAAAATTGCCAATGCCTTCTGCAACTTTCAGAATAGCAAAAAATAAATTCTAGCCATGATTTTTTTTTTTTTTTTTGGCAATATTTTGACTTAGCTTGTGATGGTCTGACCTAAACAACAGGATCTTGCACTGTCGATGCAAATTTCAGTGTTTTGGAGGATGAATTGAGTATGGAGCATTCAAATTGCGACTCAATAGTGATATTTAGTGATATTTTGAGATTTTTTACCATTAATATATTGGTTTTCCTTCCCAAAATTTTGACAATGATACGAAGAAATTCAATTTTCAGCATTGGATATATATATTTTTGGAACAAAATATAGTACTGTCAGCGCCCAAAGTCGAGTTTAATTCTGAAATTTTGTAAAGTATCGACGAGAAATTCAGAAATACTGCTTAAGTTGAACAAATATGAAGTGGAGAGCCAATGCTTTTAATGGCAAGATGTAATACAAAAAACAACTAAGCCTTAAGGCCCACTAGGTGAGGTCAGCTACATAAACCCTTCTCTGCCAATTTACACAATCTTGGGCAATTTCTTCCAGAAATTTGGGGCCACTGTTGAATCCTTACTCATATCATTCCAATTTATTTTAGGTCTACCTCTACTTTTTCTACTGTGACTAACAGTAACTAGCTCACTCCTTATTGGTGCACTATTTGGTTTATGTTGCAGAAGCTCAAACCTTTTAAGCTGCCCCCCTTATCTTATCTTTGATAGGTACTATGAGTCACAGGATGGCAGAATTCCAAGGCCACAAGGAATCACCCTCGTCTTAATCTGCCAACAATGTGACAAACTCATGCCCATGCAGCAACAAGACTACACCAAGTTCTATCTAGCCCTATTCATCCTCATCATGGAAACCTTCCTATGGCCAATTCAGTGGTCAAGTCCCACAGCATGACAACCTTGGTCCCAACTAAGATTGTAAGGGTGTTAACTTGCATTCCACAAGCACTAAGGGTAACTCTCATCCCCACAGCACGATCCTCATGTAAGAGCACCTGCCAGGTTACCACTTACCGCCCACTAAAGGAAGACAAAGGAAGTGACAACATTTCACCACTCTAGTCAGAGATAGAAAAGATCAGCATTCCTTGATAGTCAATTAGAGTATGAGACAACACCGCCCAAAAAGAGTATATGGCAAACAAGGGTGAACATCCTAACCTCCAGGTCAAGAGTGAAGCGTGAGCTTATTCTCCAATGGGTAGTCCATGAAGCTCTCAAGTCCCAATCCTACATGGAAGCCCAAAACACTGCTCAAGAATGTCAAGATCCCGCACTTGAGCACCACTTGGGGTGCTCGTTTAGTGCCCAACAAGGCACCAAGGGTGGTAGCCCACTCACATTCTCACTCATGTATGAGTAAACCTACGGATTGTCTAATGGTCATACATCACAACCCGAGAACACCACCATGACAACTGTTTGGATCCACAATAGCGTCATTGTGACATTCCAAATACATCCTGTGACAACTCCATAATTGAATCCATGCTAACCAAAATTCCTTCCCCAAGCTATCCAACATGAACACCGTATCCTTTGAAGGTTGCTCGATAAGCCATTTGGCATGCGTCACAAATACAAGAACGTAGCACTGTGACGCTATGCCTAACTTAAAATGATGAAATTGCAAGTAAACCTGAATTTATGGTTGTCATGTTTTATCTGGAACTAGAAGCTACATTGATTGTGTAGATGGTAAACCACATGTTGCCATCCTTGAAGGGCGAGCAAGTGTAATGGAAAAAAAGTGTTCAAGTTGAAGAATAGTCCAAGAAGCAGGAAGTAAAATTCAATGTTAAAAAAGGGAAATTCAAAGCAAAAGCTTTTAGAAGATGAATTTGTTGAATCATGTAATAAGTCTGTAACATATAGACCCCAAGCCTTCAGTCATATTCCAAAGTGTGACAATTCCCCACTTGTCAATTTCATTGGGATTGGAATCTTGAGAAGAATATCAGTAAGTTGCCAATGATATTTGCATGTGAATTGAAAATGGAGGATATAAAATTACAAGTTCAATGGTTCATGGATACACACTCCCTTCTTTTGCTGCACCGTTGTAAAACCTGAGGTCAAGTTTTCTCTAACAAGGAGAGTTGAATGGAGGACCATTGAACAGAAATTTAGATGCTTATTTTGTAGCTTTAGCTTTAGAAATTAAGATTTTTATTTTAGTTTGGAAAATTTTGGTTTAGTTATTTTAGAAGTTAGTTTTTTTAGTAATATTTTTTTAGGAATATTTTGTATACTTACAAGTATTCTGAGATTATTTTGAAAATATTTATTTTAGTCATAAAATTGGGTGTATGGTACTTTGTGCATGGTATTATACAGTTATCTAATTGACTTGTTTTTCCTCTCATGCAACCATCTCCCTATTTTCCTCTTCCTCTTTCCTCCTTCCAACTTTTTCTCTTTTTCTCTGTTTCGCTCCCTTAATACTCTCTCTGTTTCGATTTCTCACTGTCCACATCACATAGTTTATAATTTAATTTAACTCTCAAATTGCTTTAAATCCTTTGAATCATGAAGTTAAAACTTGAGTTAACTATAGCAACAATTATCCAAGCTCATTTTGATACAATTGTCAATTCTCATGTCAAAGTACAACAAATTAAAAATTAGCATAAAGAAGCATCCTTGAAGGATTTTAAGATGACTGATTTCAGAGGATCTGGGAGGCATAAGGATGTCAAGGAGCTTTGGTGGTGTGCTGTTTTTGCTGTCTTGTGGGTGATTTGGCTGGAGAGAAATGCATATTTTCAGAGATCAGGTTTTATCCACATATTTGATCTAGGATCCTTTTTTTCTATGATGCGGATCAATTCATCCAGTTGCTTTGGGAGGGTTAGTTTCTCTGACTTGCAATAAGATTGATTGGCTGTGTTAGCTTGATCATACTCTTTTTCTAGTTTGTATATGATCCTTTTTTTAAAAAAATTTTTTGCTCTCATCCTCCCTGTTCTATTGGATCTGTCTTCTCATGGTAAAAATTCTTCTTCAATAAAAAAAAAAATTTAACATAGAGAAGGATCCTACAGATCAAGGCTCACACCTCAATTTTTTAAAACTACTTATTGAGCTCCAATCTCATCATATGCAACTTACGTAGCTTTTTCTTTCAAAAGTGCAATTACATCTTATGGCAGGAAGATAAACACAATATAGAACAATAAAAAAATAATAAAAATAAGTTGGCTCACAGGGACAGGAACTCTGGCATCTTTCAATACAGGTTTATAGTCAGGCGGGGCCTTGTAACTTGGATTTAACTTTAGTATTTCACCTGAAAAAATCCATCAATAACACTAACAGAGTGGAAGACATAACATATATTTTAAAAAAAAAACAGACAAATACATAATCTATAAAAGCTCTAAAACTTTTTTTCTGCAAAAGGTAAGAGAATATAGGCTCTCAAACTTACCGATAACTTCCCGTCTTTCAAGGTCCAACTTTTTATGTTTCTACATCAACAAATTCTGAAGAAAATAAGTCTCTTAAGACACAAAACCATTAATTCACAATCATATAGCCATAAAATATCAACTAGTTACCTCACTATTAATCTGCTGACCAGAAGACTCCTGATCCAGAACCTCAGCTGCTGAATCTTGACTGTCCCCAGTTTCTAGAATTCCTGACTTCAGCTGTTGCGTGATTTGATCCAAACGAGTCTGCTCAAAATTTGTACCACCACACAGGCAGTAATATCACTTAGTTGCACCTGGAATGGGAAGCTTCCAAGTGAGCCACTCACAAGGAAGTCACTGACATTTTGGCACCCAGTGAGACGAGGGGATCTTCAATTGCCACCGTCAGAGCAATAATATCCCTTCCAAACTGGGGCTATAAATGTCTCTAACCCATTTCTATGAATTCAATTTTTTAAAGCCGAAATAATAAGATCGGTTCATAAAAGTTGATAATTAATAAATCATGATTCAAAAAAACCCATGCAAGAAACAAATTAGAGAGAGAGAGAGAGAGAGATAAGAGTTATGAAATATAGCTTGCACAAGATCTTGAAATACCTGATAAGCTAAGGCTTTTCCTCTTCTAACAGCAGCATCTTGTGTCAGATCGAGGCCCCATTTTGTTTTTCTTTGAACCTGTTTGGCACTTTCTTCATCGGCTGCATCACTGCCTCCTGCCTTTTTACCACCTCGGAAGATGGGAACCAACGAACCTGATAATTTGTTTTTTGGAATAACAAATCCAGACTTTGCTCCAAACATAGTGACCTTTGGGCTGCTAGTGGATGAAGTAATTGCCACTGTGGTCTGATCAACTTTTGTGCTCATCTTGCTGCCCAGATGTTTGATTATATAGACTGTCACTCGAAATCCCAAAACTATCAATTGAAAAAGGTTGTATCATTTAATCAAAAACAACCTATATTATCAAAACAAACACAGTGATTATCGGTTGCAATGTAGCACTAATAATGTTCTCCAAAAACAGAGAATTATTGCACATTTTTCTTCAGTCTGCTACATAAAAGAAAGTGGCAAAATTTATTAAATACCCAACCTAAAATGCAACTGCTAGAATCAAGCATTTGTATTATCCAGTGAGCTGAAAAGGCAACCAGCACCGATAGGTAGATTGGTACCCAAAAAAATAAATAAAAAAGGAATAGAAGGGGCCTACACAGACGAACCAGGAGGATCACTGGGATTTAGGAATAACTCTAGAACTAAGGTTTTCAAGATCTGCTAGAGCTTTATGGAAAACAGAGAACATGCAAGGGCTTGCTTGGAGACGAAACAAAGACGATCACCAAGATCAACACAAGAAATTAGTTGCTCAAAAAGAGCGTATTATTCACTTAAAGACAACCTAAATTATCAAAACAGGCACATTGATTATCAGTGACAGTGTAGCACTAACAACATTTTCTAAAAACAGGGGATTACTGCCCAATTTTCTTCATCTAAAAAGGGCATCCCCAGGCCATAAGGCTCCCCCACTTCGCAAGGGTAAGAGGGTCGTCACAGTGTACGCAGCCTCCCTGCTACATAAAATGAAGTCACAAAATTTATTAAAATGACTATTTTATAGTGCCATTGCCAAAATCAATCCATTGAATACATTCAGTGAGCTGAAGACAAGCAGTAGCAGTAGGGAGTTTAACATCATAAAAAGAAGAAAGGAACAAAAGGGGAGTGGGGAGTCACTGGGATTTAGGAGCACTTGTATGACTAGTGTTTGAGATATGCTAGGGTTTTAGCCCCTTCATTGAACCAGCAAATGCAAGGGCTTGCTTGGAGAAGAAACAAGGAGGATCACCAGGATTAACACAAGAAATTATAATTGCACAAAAATAGGGTTTACCCCCACTATCCATTCCCTAGTTCTAGTAATAGTGGAAGTGAAAGAGGGTACCAATTTTTTTTTTTGAAAAACGGAACAGACAGTGAACCGCAACCGGTTCCCAGGTTTGGTTGGTCGAAACCAGTTCAATTCAAACAGGTAACACCAGCATGACATCATATACATATATACGTATTTTTTCAAAAAAAAAAAAAAAATCTACAAAAATACCAATAGATCATGCAATATACCTAAATATTATGTGTTAATCTTCAAATCTTAGTATTGAGATACAGTTGTAATCAATGGTAGTTTACCATATATAAATATATGAACTACTAGTACTGCATAGATTAATGCATCTGGCCTTAACTTTTAAGTAAAATGATTCACATGATACAATTATATAAGATGCATAAACCGTTCAACTTATTATCTGTACACACTATACACACACACACACACAAATAAAATGAAGGAAATTTCAGTAAACCCATGAGAGCAGCTCCAGTAGCTGCTGGTTATTAAACATGTCAACATAAAAAAGGAGCAATTTTAGGCTAGACCATGACAGCAGCCATGACAGCGACAGGCCATTATTCAAAATCAGCTCCAGCAGCTCTCTTGCTGATGCAATGGCAAACTGAAACCCCCAAAACTCAAACAAACCCAAAATTGGCAACGAGGCCCTCCCTACTTTTACGGACGGAGGGAAATGGCGACCATTGCACAGCAGCCCCCACTAAAACTACCTTTTGAGCAAAATGATCACGAACTAAGACAGGGAATTACGTAGAGAGGGCTGACCTGAGAGAGAGAGAGAGAGAGAGAGAGAGAGAAAGTGATTCAAAACCCCGGCAGCAGATGATCACCAGGATCAACACAAGAAATTAGTTACTCAGAAAGAGGGTGAAAATTAATGGCAGACTAAATTATCAAAACAAGCAGAATCACCATCAGTGGCAGTGTGGCACTAACAGCATTTTCTAAAAACAGGGAATTACTGCCTATTTTCTTCATCTGCTACATAAAATGAAGTCGCAAAATTCATTAAAATACCTAATTTATAATGCAACTGCTAGAAGCCTAGAATCAAGCAGTTGGACATATTCAGGGAGCTGAAGATAAGCATTAGGAATAGCGAACTTGATGTCATATAAAAGAAGAAAGAAACAAAAAGGGAGCAAGCGTTACAGACTAGGAGGGAGCAAGAGTGACAGACTAGGAGGGTCCTTTGGGTATAGGAGCACCAGTAGAACTAGGGTCTGAGATCTGCTAGAGCTTTAGCCTTTATGAACACAGCAAAGGCATAGGCTCGGTCGGAGAAGAAACAAGGAGGACACTAGGATCAACACAAGAAGAGGGTTTACCCCCACCATCCATTCCCTAGTTCTGCTAATACTAGGGCCTGTAGATGCGACAAGAGGATGCAATGTTTTGTCTGGCAGGCCATTTGCTTCCCAGGTCTGGTTGATCCAAAAAATAAAAAATATTTGAGGTACGGTTGTAATCAATAATAGTTCAACACATACATTTATGAACACTACTGCATAGATTAGTGCATGTGGCATAGCTTTAGGTAAATTGATTTGCAGAATATAGATTAAATCAGATACGTGAACTGTTCATCTTCTACATACATATGAAATAAAGAAAAATTCAGTAAGGCCATGAGAGCAGCCCAGTAGCTGCTGGTTTTTTAACAAGTCCACATGAAGATTTAAAAAAAAAAAAAGTGTAATTCTGTTAGGGGCTTGAGTGCAAGAGCAGATCCCGCAGCTACTGGCCATTATTCAACATCTCAACATGTTTGGAAAAAAATAAAAATAAAAGGAGGGAAATGTGCCAAAGCATAAGTGCAGGGCAGAGAGGGGAGAGACCTGACCTGAGACTATGACTCGCAACTGGAGTTCCGGCTAAGACTCTTAGATGCAGCTCCGGCGGGTCCCTGGCGGATGCAAATGGCAAACCCGAAAAAAAACCCCCAAAGCCCCAACCAAAGCCTAAATCGGCAAGGAAGCCCTCCCTACTTCAATAGAATGGGAGAATCGCCGTTTCACAGCCTCTCCACTAGAATTACCTTTTGCCCGACATGATCACAAACGATGCCAGAGAATTGCGTAGAGAGAGAGAGACTCAAAACCCCGGTTTAACAACATCTTGCAAGCAGACCCTCTCGAACATGGAGATCAACAGCGTCTAGCCGCAGGAGTAAGCATGAATTCTCAAACCCTAGCCAGAGAGTTAAGCATGGCCGGCGAGAGAGACAGATGAATCAAAAGGCGCTCTAGTTCCGTGATAAGTGACAATGGAAGTGATAAGACACATCACAAAATAAATAAATAGATCAGAGTTGAGCATGGATGTCCAACATTATTTTTTTATTTTTTTTTTATTTTTATTTTTAAGACGCTAAGCATTAGATTGAATTTTTTTTCTCATACTTAATACATCAACCAAGATAAATTCATGCATTATAAATAATATAAATATTAGGCCCAAATCAAATCACTCATAAATTACTCAGCACTCAACTTAATAATGATTTGCTTGAACTCTTTTATTAGGTTAAAAGAATAAAACTTAAACTCAAATTTTAAATTTGTCAACTAAACAAACATCAATTATATCAAGATTGAACTATCCTCAACTTCGATTCATTTATTAATATGAAATAAGTTTTACAAAGTTGAACTCAAGTAATATAGCTTAAGTTCGAGATATCTTTCAAGTAATTAAGTCAATCTCTAACTAGTCAAAGTTTGACTAAATTCAACTAACTTACAGTCTTATGTCAAGCTCAAATTAGCCAAAACTTGACTCAACTTAACTCATTTGCAGTCTTATTAAATATTAACAAATGTCTCAAGATTTCAACTATACCCTCAAGGGCACATGAAATTCACTGGCGCAAAAGAAGAATTGGAAAGTGAACCTAAGGTAAAGGTTTTGTTCGAATTTTGATTTGTGTGAATAAGACAAAACTCCATATAATTTTATATTATATTTTATCTAAATTAACATAGTTTATAAATTAAAACCTTCTCTCAAACATAAGGTTTTAAAAATAATACTAATATAATAGAAATTGAGTCCAACTTGAGTTCCACATTTAGGTAGAAAAATTTTAAGTTAAGTAAAAAGACTCTTACAAAATAGTAAGTAAAATGTTATTTGCTACAAAATTTTGAATTAATCAAATACATATGAAAGCCATTTTTGGGGGGAGGGGCCGCCGCCGGGGGGGGGGGGGGGGGGGGCGGTGGGTTAGCACACAAAATAGGGAGGAAAATAAGACAACCCAAACCACGCAAAAGATCAATCCATCCGATCCATCGCGACAATCGAAACCCATTTGAACCCTCACTTATACTCATTATGTACAAGTCCAAGATGAGTTAAGCCAATTTTTAAAAATATAAATATGACACCTATATTTTACTTTAATTTATCATAACAACACATTTGATTAGGAGGTGCTATTGGCACTCCAAAAAATATTATAATACTTTAATTATAACTTTTAATGTAATTAATGACAAATTTATCCCTTAATTTTTACTGCATGATTGAAAAGACAAAAAAGAAAAGGAGACAAATTTGTCATTCCATAGTAAAAATAAATAAATATGAGGGTCAATTTGGATTATGAATAGTGCCTCCTTATCCATTTCTATGCAACCAAATGGTGTAGACGTCAAAAGTGTAACTCACAAAATAACAAAATGATTTGTATTAATAATACTCATAAAGATAATATATATTTTTATTTTTTTTTGCCATCGTGTAGAATGAGCTTCCTCACTCGCAATCAATTTAATAAAAGTGCTTGATTTATTAGCATCCTTATTGGTGCTGCCTCTACAAAGAAAACACCCAAAAATGCAAAATGTTTTTAACAATCAATCACAATTTTTGATTGAAAGAGAATTTAAGCGATGCTTACCCATTTCAGTCAATGCACATAATCTTAAATTTTAATTGATTGTTTAAAAACTTAACATAGACAACCCAAGTCAATAATTTTTAGAAGTGCACAAAGTCACATCCAAAGCAAATAATGTGTTTTGGTTTGTGAACTCACATTAGCACATTGAGAGTATTTTTTACACTTCCAAGTTTTTTAGCACTTTTTTATTGAACATGTAAATCAATGTAGGTACAGAGATAGTCGGCATGCAGGAGTATATTGAGACCACTGGTGAAATAATGGGTCAAGTGGGGCAGTCAGACTATATAATAGATGCTTGACAGTGCCTGCACGAACACGACATGTCAAAGTTATCAGTGCACAACTCGTGCCACGGGGTAAATAGACATATTATGATATTTCAAAGCTGGTCATTGTTCTAAATATTCATATACATGATTTAAAAATTAAAATGAGCAAAGTCACAGGGTTAAGTACCGTGTGGAGGGATCGTATAGTGTATGGGTCAGTACCCTACCCTAACCTCAGGAACTCTCGCTTGTAACAATGTTGAATTATATTTGTATATCTCCTATGGTGCAGTAATATGAATGTGGAATTGTGCAACTGTTTTAACTGGAATAAACTCATGTAATCACGTGCTGTTGTAATATCTTCCACCTTACTGAGAAGTGTCTCACCCTAATCTTACAACCTTTGTTTCAAGTCCTTCAGGGTATCGATCCTAGTCTTCAAGTGAGACTTTGGAGCTTATAATCTGATTGATAGGAGTAAGTTTTTGTACTAGTACTGGGTTGTTGGTCTGGTTAGTTTCTTTTGGGGATGTAATACAGTTTATGTTTTAAGTATGAATCCTATGTATTAAAGATACAGTTAGAACTCTGGTATATGTTTAATAGAATCCCTATGGATGTTTTTGTTTTCCACAACATTTGAATTACAGTCATGTATGAGATACACATGCATGTCCTTATTTAGGGTGGGTTGTTTATGCATGTTTATCAGGTACAGGTATTCAGTATGTGTGGTAGCAATCTAGGTCTGTATAAAGGGGCGGGTCGTTACAATTATTGTTCTTTTCCATGTAATATGTTGGGGGGTATAATAAATAAAAAGAAAATGTATAACTGATTGCTTCTAAAGCACACACAGTTAACTTATTCTATTGCTTGTCTGTTCCTATTTTTTATCTTGCCTACTTTCCCTTTATGTTGTTAAAATTAAGGATAAATGTGATCTTTTAGGGTTATTGACATTAAGAAGATCATTCCTGCATAGGGTGTTGGACTATGAAGACGAATTCTTTGCATTACTGATGTTGGTTCTTAAAACTCATAGCTTATGAACTACATGTTTTCATCTTTCAAACCCTTGACAGTTATTACTTCATTAAAAAATTCTTAACCCCACCACCCCTGGTGGTAATTTAAAAAACCATGAACTTTGTTTGCTATTATTGGAATAGTTGTTTGTATTGAACGCCAACTGCATGGCTCATGCAGTATATTGTGAACTGCATGCTGATAGTGGATTTAGATTGTTGTATGGTTGAAATGATTTATTTGCTGAAAACAATCAGGTTTCAAGTACAAGTTTTATGGAAAAATATTCAATTTATAGACGACAAGCCGCCGAAATTTTGTTAAAATTTTTCCAAAATAAAACCATGTACAAAGATAATTATGATAGAATGAATGTTAAAATATTTTTGAAATGATGAGTGAAAGTTAAACGAATATTAAACTTCATCCTTTAGGTAAATAGCATTGCAGATTACTATCCATAATGCATCGAATGACTAAATCTTTTTTGCGAACTCATCAATAATTCATCCGATCTACGTTTCCTATAACCGCACTTAAATTATTATACTTCTCTCGAGTTTTTTTTTTTTTTTTCTAGTTTTTTTCTTTCGCATTAGTGTTCGATTACTTTGCTATCAAATCATTAATACTTATGGTATGTATACATATATGTTCAAAAATTGTATACTATTTTTTTTATAATTCTTAATTTGTAGGGTTCGTAGCCATCACAACATCAACACGAAGTCATGCACTACAGTCAAATGCAGCTTTTGATTATTTTTTTATTTTATTTTTTTGTTATTTGAACAGATGAAATTTTTTGTATTTTATATATATATAAGTACTTTATTTTCTTGGTTTGGGTCTCTACACACACACACACACACACATATATATATATATATAAGTACTTCTCTATAAATGGTTTCAAATAATCCCTAGGTATTGGACATAAATGGGTATATAGTGCAATTTTTATAATTACATACATGAAAAAATGATTACATAGTAAAAAAAATAACAAATAAAATGTTATTAGATTGTGCACAAGTATCATTATTCTTAAAGAGTAGATTTGTTTTCATTGGTGCATTTGAAAGGGAGGGTTTATAAGGGGCTAAAGGTCTAAAAAACACAAGCAACACAAAATTATGCAACAAGTCTCACAAATGAGGTGTTAAACATACTAGATAAAAGTAAAATATATAAGCTCATTAGAGGTTCCTGAAAGACTTATCAATCGAGGTGGGAGAGATAAAACTAAAATATATTGGTTAGTATGCACATTGGTTTCCTTTCTTGAACTCATGTTGTATTATGTAGGACTAACAATTAAAAAAAGTGCCTACTGCAAAAGCAAAAAAAACTAAAAGTGTATAGTTGACAAGATAATATTTCACTCTACTATTTTGCAACAATTGCAAAGCCTTGATGCCAAAATATTCAAATCTAGAACTATACACATTCATATTTTCTTCAACCCGTTGTGCCTACTAGTGGCCCTCATAGGAGCCTCCCACAATAAAATACCCCCACACCCCTCCTACCACTACCCCTACCCCCAAAATCCCCTTTCCCTTTCTAAAATTGGGATCAATCCTCTCTAAGGGGAGTATAACCCTAGACCTTCCCCAAAGAGGGTTGGGAAGCAAACCATCGAGCCGCATGAATAAGATAGTAACTTCTCAAATGCATCAATTAAACTCAAGACTTTTAAAAAATAATTATTGATAATAATTAAAATAGGAATGCACTAGGAATACAAATAACATTGTTTTTATCCTAATGCTTTTTATTATAGGAGTTTAGGAGCTAATCAACTTGTTGTGATCTTAAAAAAAATAAAAAATAAAATAAAATAAATTAATAATCAATCAATTAATTAAAATTTATTAAATTAATTAATTAGATAAACAAATAAAAAGGAATAGTAAAAAAAAATAGTTGGAATAAATATATATATATATATATATTTATATATATATATATATATTAGTTTATTATAAGATATTATTATAAGTTAAAGTATACTATATATATTATTTGTTAAAGCTTCTTTAGAAAGCTTCTTCAGATTTTCAGAATTGCAGCACCTCTCTTCCATTTCTCTCCGCATCTTGTCGTCTCTCTTTGTTTCTTCTCCTTTCTCACCTTAATTTATCTGCGGATATTCGACCGATCGGGAAACGGAAGGTACTGTTGGGTTACTAACTCCACTACCAACATTTCTACTAAAGCGGATTTATCGTGGGAGCGGCGTAAGCACCATTCTTAGGATAAGACAACTTTTTCCTATTTTTTAAATTTTTCCTTAAATCTGCCGTTAAATCGACGATCAGACACCACCACGGGGTCCTAATTGCGATCGTCATTATTTTGGCTAAAGTAAATTTCCAATTTGGATTTTCTAGGCCCCACTCCAAAGTGAGAGTGAGATTTGGGAAATTAAGTAAATTGGTTATATTTGAGGGTATAATTATTTATTTAAAATTTATGGGTTTAAGAAATATTAAAATAGTATTTTATTTAGGGTTGATTTAACTTAACTAGGATTATTGAATCAGGGTTCGGGTGAGCGCCGCAGACATCTTTTTGGGATCCCTATTGGCGTAGTTCAAGAAACCGGATAAGGGGAAAATATATATATTAAATCATAATTTTTATGAATTTAATGGAAAATAAATTGTGTTATATATACGTGTATATGTTTCGGTATGAGTTTAAAATGCTAACCATTTAAATTATGCTTTTTCGAGCTTAGGGTTGTTTATTAGGTACGTATATGCGAAAATGAACTGATAAAAGTGAAATATATTTTCAGGATAATTATGTACGATGAGAAAGTTATATTTTGAGTATATGAATGTTAAATGTAGGTTGACTTATTTTACAAGAAATATATATGAATTTTACTACTAAATAGTGTGACATGAGTTAATAGAAATTCTATGTGGAAATATGTTATATGTATGAGATGCATGATATATAGGAAATGAATTGAGTATGAAAATGTTATATGAACTATGTTGCATGTGAGTGTTAATGCAACCATGTAAAACAGCTGAAAGATGCTGAGTAAAACAGTTGAAAGATGCTGGGTAAAATAGTTGAAAAATGTTGAGTAAAACAATTGAAAGATGTTGGGTAAAATAGCTGAAAGATGCTGGGTATGTAATGAAATGAAATGAAAATGGAAATGAATAAAACAAAAATGAAATGTGAAATGCGAATAATATAAAATGGGAAAGAATCACGTAAAGTGAAATGAAATGAAAAGTAAAAGATGAAAACATAAAAAGTTGAGAAATGCGGAATAATGACAAACAAAATAGTGTATTATGTTATTATCAGTATTTATGTTAGTAGAACATGTTACGTTTGGGTGAGGCAAACTTTTCGCCCGAGGGCTTGCTGAGAAAGGCGAGTGCCCTAGTTGTATCAAGTGTAGTAATAGGCTGCATAACGTGCTAAAGCAGAGTGAAACTACTTGTATAGGCGGGTAGATTTTTCTATTTTTGGGAGCCTTCGTCGGTAAACTTTTGTATGAACTGTGTGAGTACGAGATTAATCTATCACTCAAGGGCTTACTGAGTAAGGTGAGTGCCCTGGCATGTTCCAACTGTGATCATTGAGTTACCTAATGTATCACCTCTACCTTTAGGTAATTTCGTGGGTAAAATACCTTATATGTGTTTGAATAGGATTAAAAAATGATTTCAGAAATTATGTCAATGATTTGCAAATGATAAATAATATGCTATTTATAAACCTCACGTTGGTCACATACTGTTTTAATATATTATTTCTTCCCTTACTGAGATGTGTTTCACCTGAATGCAAATCTATCTTTTTCAAGACCTCCACGAGATCGAACTTAGAGAGCTCGAGCTGTTATAGCATTTTATAGAAAGAAAAAGGATATAATTTTGATAATATTTTGGGATGTAAATATTTTATGTTTTATGTTCTAAGTCTCTTGAGAAATGGATGGTTGCGAATACTGGAAGTGTAGGTTATGTTTTGGAGATATGTATATATGTGAATACATGTGGATGCATGGTTTATTATGGTGTATAGATAGGAGTAGAAAACTCTAGTATTATTTTTGTTGAAAGATTATATTTATGTTTTTCGATTCATAAGTGATATTAGGATGTCAGTTATGAGGTCAATGAATGGATTAGTAGCACTCCGGACCCACTTAGAGGGTCGGGGCATTACATAATTTGGTAAAATAAGGGGGGAAAAATCAAAGAGGTTGTTTGACCCAAACTTAAAATAGTTCAAGTCCTCACCTTGCTAACCCTAACATAAAATAAAAACTCATTTAATTCATTGATCATGTTAGAATTTGTGTATTCCCAAGAGAGGGGGGTGAATTGGAATTTTAAAATTTATCTCCTAGGTTAAATGAAATACTCGTATAATACAACCTAGGGTCTTTCAATGCAATTCCAAATACGCCAATAATATAATGTGTAGAAATTTAAATCAAGTGCATCATTCACACCATAAAATACATGTGCAGTAAATGTAAAGTGCATAAATATAAACAAGGCACATGATATATTATCGGGGTTCGGCCAATTGTGCCTACGTCCTCGCTTCTAATTCACAAGCACGAGGATTCCACTAAAGGCTCACTTAATGGGTGGAGCGGCACCGATTACAATTAGGTCAATTAACACATGACTGACCTCAACCTTTATGACTAGGTCAATTAGCGGGGCTAACCTCAACCTACACCTTACTAGGATGGTGCACCTAACTTTCCTAACCAGGTCTAAGCCAATCCGGGACTATTTCAAAGGGCTAGTCTTCCTCTTCAAGCCCGTGCCTGAAAATACAATAGTATGTTCACAATCAGCAAAATGGTACAGTGATTATGCTTTCATGTAAAGCAGATGTGTACCCAGTTACGCGCAATCACATACACCACCAATAAGATATAATAAGTAAGCTCAATGTGGTTTAATATATCAACTCTCAAATATATTTGCAATCGATGTAATCAGTGTGTGAGAGTGCAAACCAGTATAATCTTTGTATCACAAAATGTATTTAATATAAATGCTCAAACAAAGATATCAGCTAATCCTTATATATATATATATTTCAACTAGAAGATCTTCTCAATAGTATAAAGCTAAAGCACTGTATAAATTGGGTTTGCAAAAAGAATTTTAATCTTTGTATCCATGAAAAGATATAACTCAATGAATATTGCCACAAAGATTTTTTAACTCATAAACAAATATCTCTTCGAATATTTTTCAAGATAAAATACAATAAATATTTGAAAATGACTTTGAAAAGATTTTGCAACCAAAATAAAATACGAATTTCTAAAGATGTTGCAATGAAGGTGCAATCTCAAAAGATCTAACAAAGTCTTCTTAGGATAGACTTATTAACAAAGTTTTCTAAAACTACTTATGTAAAGACCCAAAATTTAAAATGATTAAAATAATTTATAAAAAATAATAGTAATAAATAAAATAACAAATAAATAAATAAAAGGAATGACGTGAAAAAAAGAAAAAAAATTTAATTAAAAAAATAAAAAAAATAAATAATAATAATAAATAAAATAATAATAATAATAAAATAAATGAATAAATAAATAATTAAATTAAATTAAAATTTTAAAAGATTAATTAATTAAAATAATTAAATATTTTATAATTAATTAAATTATATAATATAATATATTATGTTATGTATATACATAGGAAACTTCCTGAAGCAAAAAGCTTCAGGAAGAAACTTGCAGATTCACGTCCAACCACCTCCATTTCCGTCTCTCTTTTTCTCTCAATTTCTTGACGGATTTGCATTGAATCGGAAAACGGAAGGTGCCGTTGGATTTTTGGTTCCGTTGCCGACATTTCTATTAGAGCAGATTGGTCGTGGGAATGACTTAGGTACTGCTCATCGGGAAAGGTAATTTTTTCATATTTTCTCAATTTTGCTTTAAATCTACTGTTAAATTGGCGATTGGGTACCACCACGTGGTCCTAGTCGTCATCGTCGTCATTTTGACGTAGGTAATTTTCAATTGAGATTTTCTAGGCCCTACTCCAAAGGGAGAGTGGAATTTGAGAAATTTGGTAAATTAGTTAAATTTGCGGATATAACTGTTAATAAAAATAATGACCCTAGAAAATATTTAAATAGTATGTTATTTAAGAATAATTTAAATGGAATTAGGGTATTTGATTCAGGGCTCGGGTAAGCGCCGCGAGTGTAATTTTAGGCCCCGCAAACATAATTTAGAAAATTAAATGGGAGTATTAAATATTAGTTTAAATGTTAATTTGAGGTGTGTGCAGCCTAGGGAAGGTTAGATGAGTAGTATTTTCGAAAAATGAATGAATTAATTTGGAAAATTTGGTAATTTAACTATATTTAAGGGTATATTTATATATTTAAGAATTATGGCCCTAGAAAATATTTAAATAATATTTTATTCAGAAATAATTTATTGGAATTAGGAATTTAATTTCAGGGTTCGGGTGAACGCCACAAGCATCTTTCCGGAGTCCCTGTCGATGTAGTTCGAGAATTCAGGTAAGGGGAAAAATATATATTAAATCAAAATTTTTATGAATTAAATGAAAAATAAATTGTGTTATATGTACGTGTAAATTTTTCAGTATGGCATTAAGATGCCAACCATTTAAATTATATTTTTCTGAATTTAGGATTGGTTATTAGATATGTATATGTGAAATTGAACTGATGAAAGTGAAATGTTCTTTTTTTTCAGAATGATTATGTAAGAAATTAAAAGTATTTTTCTAGTATATAAATGTTAATTATGGGTTAGCTTATTTTCAGACAATGTATAAATTTTACTGCTAAATTGTGTGGCATGAGTGAATATGGATGTTGTATGGAAATATGTTATATGTATGAGAAGCATGATATACGGGGAATGAACTGAGTATGAAAATGTTAAATGAAATATGTTGTTTGTGCATGTTAATGCAATCATATAAACAGCTAAAATATGTTGGATAAAATAGCTAAAAGTGGCTGGGTAAATGTGTAACAGCTGAAATATGTTGGGTAAAACAATTAAAAGTGGTTGGGTAAATGTGTAACAGCTGAAAGTGGCTGGGTAAATGTGTAACAGCTGAAAGTGGCTGGGTAGATGTGTAACAGCTGAAAGTGGCTGAGTAAATGTATGACAGCTGAAAAATGTTGGGTAAAACAATTGAAAGATGCTGGGTATGAAATGAAAAGGGAAATGTGAACAATATAAAATGAGAAAGAGTCACTTAAAGTGAAATGCAATGCAATGTTAAGCCATGAATATGAACAGATGTGCATGATTGAATAATAATAGAAAGAATGATGTATTATGATATTAGAAGTATGTACGTACGTAGAACATGTTACGATTGGGCGAGGCGTACCTTTCGCCCAAGGGCTTGTTGAGTAAGGCGAGTGCACTAGTAGCTACATATGTGGCAATAGCCGCATAACGTACTAGGGCAGAGGGAACCTACTTGTATGGGCGGGTAGATTTCCCTATCTTTAGGGCCTTTGCTGATAAACTTTTGTATGAATTGTGTGAGTACGAGATCAATTTATCACTTGAGGGCTTACTGAGTAAGGTGAGTACCCTGGTATGCTTTAGTTTTGACCTTTGGGTTGCCTAAATATCATAGCAGATGGGTGCTACTTGTATGGGCGGGTAATCACCCCTATCCTCGGGTAATCTCGTGGGTTAAGCATTTACATGTGTTTGAATAGGATCAGAGAATGATTTCAAAAAATTGTGTTAGAGATTTTTAAATATTAAATATTATGTTGATTATAAACTCATGTTGGCCACACACTGTTTTAATATATTGTTTCTTCCCTTGCTGAGATGTGTCTCACCCGAATATGAACTAATCTTTTTTAGGACTTCCACGAGATCGAGCTTAGAGAGCTCGAGCTGTTATAGCACCTTTGAGGAAAAAGGGTATAATTTTGATGTTTTGGGAATGTAAATATTTTATGTATTATGTTTGAGTTTTCTGAGTGATAGATGGTTGTAAAACATATTGAAATTTGGGGATTATGTTTTGGATGTATGTATTTATGTGAATACAGGTGGATGTATGTTGTATGTTAGAACGTAGATGGATGTAGAATACTCTGGTGTGGTATTGGTTGAAAGATTTTAGTTTGTTTTCCGCTGCATAAATGATATTAGAATGTGTATTATTAGGTAAATGAATTGATTAGTAGCACTCCGAGCCCACTCAGGGGGTCGGGGCGTTACAACTTAGGTTTGGCTCTCTAGAAAAATTATATCAAGCAATCACAAACCAAATGAGAGCAAACCCTTTTAAAGCAAACAATCACTCAAAACAAACTTATGAAGGATTTAGGCAATAGTAGAAGGTAAGTATGAGTGAATGAGGCTTAGAAATGAGTATTATGGGATTTGGGAATTTAAAAGAAATTTTCTTAATCAAGATTGTTAGTCTCTTACTAATTATTCCAAATGAGGGGGTATTTATAGACGTTCCCTAAAATATAACCGTTAGGGATATGGTTGGAATAGTTAGAAAAGTTTTAATGATTTTTAATTACTTTAACCCAATTTTACTTAGTTAACCACGGTAAAAAAATAGGTCCAACCCGAGAGCACCGCTCAACCAGGACAAGTTCGGTCGACCTAAGTTCTTGGGGTTCGGTAGACCGACCCAAAAATGGACTGCCGGTTCGATCGACCGGACATGTATGTCCTAGGTGATTTTTCCAATTTTGCAAGGTTCGATCGACCAGGGTCATTTTGAACTATACTGGTCAGTCAACCAGACCGTTGGATTCCCACATATGGGAACTCGGTCTACCAGGTTGGTGCAATACAAAAAGTGTTCGGTCAATCAGGAAGTCAAAATGTTGACTTTTTAGGAGGTTCAATCGACCAGGGCCAAATGAACTACATAGTTCGGTTAACCGGGATGTGGTCAACTTGTTGACCTGGACCATGTTCGGTTGACTGGGGCCAAAATGAACTACATAGGTCGTTCGACCGGGCTGTGGTCAACTTGTTGACCCGAACCACGTTCGGTTGACCAAGGGCAAAATACACGTGAGGTGCCGATCGACCGAAGGTGCACATTTTGTGCATTTCGGTCCTGTTTCATCTAACAATCACCCTATTCAAGTGCTTAACACATACAAGTGAGTGCGTGAGTGTCCTAGGTTCATTTCTACGTCTTTTTGAAGACACCGAAAAAATTCGGCATCGAGTGATCTGTGGTCGACCAAAGGGTAATCCTTAAGGTCTTTTTAAGGTCATTTTCATTTTGAGCTTACCTATCGTATCATGCAAGTGATGCATGCAATTATTATAGTCAAATCCCTATTTACTATTACAGACTCTTTGCATGAATGAAATACATTACAACACATCTATTGGGTCTTCAACTTCAATCTCTTCTTTGTGCCATCATTATGATCTGCCAATTTAAACATGCACATGAACTAGATAGCCATTAAATGGCTGAGTATTTGTCATAATCAAAAGAGGGTATGACCCATAAGGTCAACAAATCAATCCATTTGGATATTAATAAAAGTTAGGTACCCACCTGCTCAGTAAACACTGTAAATAGATAACACACTTCAAATTTATATACATTATGATTACATGACAACAATGTAGAAGAGAAACTCATTCAATTGGTTGACAAAACCTATCTCGACATAAATAAAAGTTAGGTACCTACTTCAAGAGGAATAAAGCTACACATCAAGTTTTTTGTGATTAAGCTTTGCGACAATGTAGACAACAACAAGTCATTGCAGTATAGTGGTGAGAATTCATTGGTGACAACAACAATTTTCATTTTTCACTATCTTATTCATAATCTTTCAAGTCTCAAAATAATTACAAAAAAATAAAATTTGTTCACTCCATCTGCCAGACCAGACGGAATCCGCAACGTGCGAAGTATCGATTGGTCCACGTGGCACCTCCACCCGCTCCTTTGAAAACAAAACGTTGGCCGCTTTTGCTCACCAGCACCCTTACCCCGCACCACTACGGTGGCTTTTGCTTGGATCCCCATAAATCCAAAAAGAAACAAAGAGAAAAAAGAGAGACACAAACCAAACCAAACCAAACAAAACCAAACTAGACCAAACCAAAGTGGGCGCCTTTTTAACACACCCCTTCCCATTTTTGAGAGAGGTGAGATATACAAATCAGTCATGGAAAGCTGAAGAGATTGCGATATTTTCTATATTAGGGTGTTTTAGATTTTAGAACGCAGAGGGGAAGAGAAGAAATCTGAAAGATTCGCAATACAAAGGGGGTGAGTGGATTGTGGAATGGATGGATTTCTGGCTGGAGTTTCTCACGAACAGTTGGGGGAAGGAGTTCGGGGTGGGAGGATTCGATCCCTGGAAATGACAATGGTAAAATTTTAATGTTTGTATTTTTTGAGTTTTTTTCCTGGTTTGTTATTATTTTTTAAAAAATATATAAAATAATACCTTATTTGAGAAAATATTTCCCATAATGATGCTTACGTAATCTCGTTGTTTGGTCCAACAAGATTTGTTTAGCGAGATTTAAATGGTGAGAATAACCATTGAATGCCACGTGGTGGGCAAATCTCACTGGATCATCCAGCGAAATTTGCATGGAGGTTCCTCCGGCCGTTTGTCCCATGCATGCATTTATTTATGCATGCTGTGTATTTAATATGTCTATTAAATAAAGTCATTTTAGGGCCCCAAACACAAGACTTTATATATATATATATATATATATATATATATATATATATATATATATATTGTAAAGACCTCAAAATTATTATCATTTTTTTTTATATATAATAAACATTCCTACGCAGCGGAAACACAAAGCATATCACTATTACAACATAACTGTACAATACCAGAATCCAATATATACAGATCATATCCATATAAAATAAACCCCTCTATCCTCATCTTTCCCAAAAATACAAACTTGTCAAAAACTCACCCAAAACCCAGGGTGATCTAAATATCCTCTATCCGCGAGCCTGATCTGCTTGCCTAGCTGTCTTACCTGAAAAATGATTATGTAATGGGGTGAGTCGACGCTTAGTAAGTGAAAATATGCTATTACTAGTGTGTGGCAACTAAGTTAAGTATGCTTTTAAATTAATAATTGATATGTAATGCAATAAACAATCTGTAAATCATATCTTTCAAACATATCTTTCTTTCTCAATTTAAAGTACACTGTATCGTCTATATTTTCTACTTTTCATACTGATAATGTATCATACTATTCTCATCATATACTGTAAAAATGTAAGTATATATATATATAAAACTGTGCTTTTATCCTTGGGACTCTGTACGTCATGATTTGACCCCTCATGACAGGGTTGTGCGGCCCGTAGGCGGGACTCTATCTGGTCGGCCCTCCAGATAAGTCATTATACTCTACACTACCTCAGTCCGGCCAAACTGCATCCTCTCCTAAGCTCGGGACTGGCTACTACCTCGTCAAACCGGCTCCCTCAACCCAGTGTACCGGGGAGCTGCATACTCTTCGAGCACGACTGATGGTACCCACATACTATCTGAGATATGTGGTTGCACTCTATCTGTATCTAGGAACGGTACCATGCTCTGTAATCTATATCTGTCTGTGTATCTTTCCTCAGGGATCTGTTACTATATATAAATATATACATATATACTCTTTTACTGTTTTCATCATGTTTCTAAAATTACCGTAACGCTGTCTTTATGTACTATATATATATACTGTAAAACTGTATACTGCATCTGTAGCATCTTGATGCTACCTCTGTATTTCTGTCTGTATATTACGGTAATAGGAAACATGGCAAAACAAATTTTGTATAAAGTTGTGGTATAAATACTGATCCGAATAATACTGTATACATGTATCTGTATATATATATATATCTATTTCCTGAACTATTCATATAAAAACTGTATATGCATGTATATTTCTCTGCGAATATAAATCTATCTCTGTATAATCTCATATGCTGGAAAACCATATTAAATGTATATACTATCTATATCTTTGTATTTAGTATAGTATGATGTTTCATAACAACTGTATAAATTCATTCTTCACATGAAAGTCTACTTAGGCCACATAAACATTTATGTTCATTTTCTATAAAAACTGTATAATAGACTGACATAAAAATATGCTTATAAAATCTGTATTAACTCTATTAAAACTCCTAGCATAGCATATTTCCCTTACCTCAACCTTGAAAAACCCCTATAAAAATCTGGCTCTATACCTGTAGGATTCCTAGATCAACCTCCTGAAAACACAATATCCCAAAACAAAATATTATTATTTTTTCGCCTACGTCATTTCTTATAACTACCATAAAGCCAAAAACTCAATAAAAGACCTTATCCAGAATTTGGGATGAAATCCTATTTCGTTTTCTCGACGATCCATTTCGGTAAACTTGTAGGGAATTCCACCAGGAGCGTCGTGGTAGCTTCAGATTGTCGATCCGGGGACTGGTGGGGCCGAAAACGAAGAGAGAAGGGAGAGAGAGTCGTAGAGAGAGAGAGAGAGAGAGAGAGAGAGAGACTTCTTAAAAATGAATTTATTCTCGGATTCTCGTATATATATAATAGGGGATTTTATCGACGAGACCCTATGTTTGTCGACGAGTCCTTCACAAATTTCGTCGATGAGACCCTGTATTCGTCGATGAAATTCAGGCTGCCTCAGAACCCCTCTCGGTATTTTCTCATCGACGAAGTCCTGTATTTGTCGACGAAATGCTTAAAGCCTTCGTCGACGAAACCCTGTGTTCGTCGATGAAATTTGGCAGCTTCCCTTATATTTTTGCTTTCATTTCTCTCTCTCTTAATATTTAAATATTATTATTTTTCCGGGTCATTACATATATGCTCTGCTCTCCATATTCATTTGTGTTGGCAGGTGCCCATTACTATGAATTAGCCTCAGTAT
Organism: Malania oleifera; assembly: GCF_029873635.1. Classification (NCBI taxonomy): domain Eukaryota; kingdom Viridiplantae; phylum Streptophyta; class Magnoliopsida; order Santalales; family Ximeniaceae; genus Malania; species Malania oleifera. Next base: position 148,889,062 of record NC_080418.1, read on the forward strand.
TGAATAGCCATTAAAGTCCTTTACCCACCCTGACCCAGTTGTGCAGAAATTGCAAAAGAAAAAGCAATCTTTTGAGTTGCAACTACGCTAGTAGTGATGGGTCACAATTAAAGCTAGCTTGCTTGGACACTACTCTACTGCCAATGCCATCATTCAAGTGGGGCATGCAACTGCTCCCTCTTATTTGGTTCATGAGAAACAAAGCAATAAGCAACCATACATTATTCTCCAGTACCAGCCGCCCCTTGTTCTTCATCTCTCTCTTTCTCTCTCTCTTTGTATATATCTCACGCTCTCTTATCCTTTCTCACTATCTCGTAACTCTCTTTTCCATCCTTCACTCTCCATTTCTCTCTCTCACGCACGGCCATGAGAACCTAGCCATCGCCGTCGCCAATACGCCGCCACCTCCAGTCACAACCATCCTTGCTCGACATCACCACCTTGCTGCCCTCCTTCGCTCTCCCTTTCTCACTATATCGTCTCTCTCTTTTCCGTCTCTCAGTTTCCATTTCTCCTTCTTCACCTGACACTTGGTTGAATTATGCATGCATCTAGCGTTTGTTTCACTATCTTTTCTATTTCTACTTTCTGAAAATGAGGATAGTGATAAGGACGAGTATTAGCAGGGACACTACTTGGCTTTCCAATCATTTCATAAAAATAAAACTATTGTAATTATATTACTCAATTATTATTATTCCAAAACTTGTTGGAGCAGGTGTTTTCCCAATCCCACTTAATCATTATTTAATATTTTAATATAAAAAAAGAAAAAGAAAGAAAAAAAAACTCCTTAAATAGTTCCAAGTTTTTATAAGAATGAGTACTTAGTGTCATTTATAATAATTTGACTAGTCATTAAAAATATAATTTTGAATAAATTATTCAATACCAGCCTCCACACACATACACAAACATGTAATTATAATAGTAGCTAGCTAGGTAGCCTAGCCAGTAGCATGCAACTTGCTTTATATATGCCTATAAAATTTTAAATTGAATGGATTCAGTACTACTGATGCATGCAGGGGAGGCCAGTTGATTTCCTCTTGCTCCTGCTGCCGCCATCTGCAATTTTGCACCTGCATGCCCTCAGTGTTCAAGTGGGATAGCGTGCGCGAGTGAGGGAGTGGGTTGCGGATATCAAAAATCATAATAAATAATTGCATATATGGGACAAATGGCCGGAGGAACAAGCCGGAAACCGCATTTTTCAATCTGGCAGAAGACGAAGAGTCCTTGATCCAGCGAGATTTGGTATTCAATGGTTATTTTTATTTTCACTCCAACTGATCAAGCTGCCAGATTATGTAAGCGTTATAACAGAAAATATTTTTCTAAATAAGAATTATTTAATATATTATTTTAAAATAATTACAAACGAAGAAAAAATTCTGTATTTTTCGCCCTTTTTTTCCCCTTAAAACGTCATCGTTTTGCCCCTCCTTAGTCCTCACGAACGCACACCTCCAACTCCGGATCTCTCTCTCTTTCTCCCGCTCCCTCCATGCTAGCAACCGCCACCGACCATGGCGGCACGGTCCTCCGGTGCGCCGCTGCTTCACGTCTGCTGCTCCTCTCTATGATCCTCACATGGAGAACTCTTCTCAGTCCCTACGACACCTCCGCACCGCTGAACCCTAGCTGCCTTTCTTCTTCCTCAAACTCTACAGAAGGCTCGGTTCTCTGGCCTTCCGTCGCCGCCGCCGTCGAAAGCTCTGTCGTATGGGACGGCGTCTACTTCGTCCGCATTGCCGAGTGCGGCTACGAATACGAACAGTCCTACGCCTTCTTGCCTCTCCTCCCCATATCCCTCTCTATCTTCTCTCGCACAGGTGACTTATTTTGCTTTTATCTTTTTCTTTCACCCGTTCCTTTTGCTTTCCAAGCAGAAAACAAGTTTTTTAGTACATTGTGTTCGGGATGTAAACAAAAATAGAATGAATTCATTTGCGCATGAAAGGAATTCTTGAGTGGAATTCGTTTGCAAATGAATTCAGCTGTTTGGCCTCCTCTACACTAAACTATGGAATTTAACTAAATTCTCTCGTTTAATGTGTGATTTGGTAGCGAAAAGGCGTGTTTGCACAGCTATTTAGAATGTTTGTGACTTTTTTTTTTTTTATAACTATTTTTTCTCGAGACTCAGCTTCTGTCAATATTAGGGGGATAAATGTAACATAATCAATTCGAAGTTTAATCAATAGATTTACACGATCGATTAGATATGTAGCAACATTGTACTACCAGAGTCAATAAGTATGCCCAATTCTGTCAGGCTATTCACTGACACATAATCTGCTCAATGCATTTCCTTTCTGAAGAAAGGAAGGGTTATGTATAAGCATTTGCAAATTCTAACTTTAAAACCTGACTATCCATGTACCCACATGACAGAGCATTTTTTCTAGATATTTTGAGTTTAAATGTTTGACTTGGAGAGCAATATACTGTTTGTGGGTTGCACGCAGTTCAGATTTTGCTTGGGAATTTAATGTTATAATGAGACGAGCTCAAGATAAGATAACTGGGATACCCTCATGAGACAAGCATCCAATTCCGTGATTTGTTTGTTAAGATTTCAATTCTATATTTGCTGCTAGAAAATCATAGATTTGTTAATGAATTCCACAAATTTTGCAAAATTCAGTTGTTTTGCTACTTTTCTTTGTTTTTTTGCCTACTTTTCTTATCGAAAGAAGAAGAAAAAAAAAAAAACATTTTTATAGTTCAAATTAATTTGTTTTCGTTTTCCCCTAAGGCAAGTCTATGAAGTTTTAGGGCTTAGTTCTTGGTGTGTTAGGGCCACACATAAAAGGGAGTTAAGTTTGTTGACTGTCACGGGGCGGTAGTTTACCAAGGCCATAAGGAGGCACCTTGAGTTTGCCTAAAGTGTGATGCAGTCACGATTGTGTGGTGACAAGATTACACTAAGTACTGTGCTGCCTTACTCATTCTCTTCCATGGAAATACTCCAACGTCCAATTCAGTGATCATGTCTCATGACACAACAACCTTGTTCCACTGAAATTATCATACTCATATTCCACTAGTACTAAAGTAACCCTTATCCCTACAACACAATACTCTAATAGGAGCACCTGCTACTTACCATCCATTAGTTGAAACTAAAGGAAATGACATTGTACATTACTTCAATTTGACATATAAAGGATAAGCACTCTCGATAGTCCAAATACGTTTGAGATGAAACCGCCCAATAGCATACCAAAGGGCCAAGACTAGGGTGAGTCTTAACCTTTGGGCTAAGAGTATGTGTGACTTCATTCTCCAATAACTTGTCCATGGGGCTTCAAATCCCATAAAAAAGCCCAAGACAACCCTCGAGGATGTCAAAAGCCCGCTCTCCTCAAGGTGCTCAGTTAGTACCCACAAAGATACTAAAGGAGGTAGGCTGCTCTCTTGGTGTTCTCCTAAAAGTAACGTCTTCGAATCATTCTTGTTCACGTACGAGTAACTAGCTATGGGTCTAATGATCATACATCTTAGCTCGAGAAATGCCACTGTGATGATTGTCCGGATCTACCACAATGTCACATTAACATTCAGAATATGCCCCATGACATCTCTGTAATATAATCCATGTTAACTGAAGTTCCTTCCATAATTCTTCTGACAATAATACTATAATTATCCAAGGTTTCCCAACAATCTATTTGATGTGTGTCACAGTTACAAAATGTTGGATTATTCAATTTTCCCTCGTTCCATCTTATCAACGTCCTTGTTGATTAACACACGCATCTGACTTCCAATAGAAATCTCAAAAACTCAAAGCAAGAAGTTGTTGGAACAACCTAGCTCCGATGATCTATACATCTCTATAATCAAATCCGTATTAACCGAAGTTCCTTTAATAACCCATTTGACAATAATATTGTAACCATTTGAGGTTGCCCCTACGAGCTATTTGACATGTGTCACGGTTATAGAAATGTATGATAATGACATTTTCCCTCGTTCCATCAACGTCCTCAATGATTAACGCACACATCTGACTTTTTGTAGAACTCTCAAAAAGATGTTTTTGGAACAACCTAGCTCCGATGATTTGTCTCTTCACAGAACCTAGACTCATCTTTATTCCGGTAGTAGACTTGAATTCAATTCCCAAATAAAGATTCTCTTAGAACACATTCATGAACACAACGTCTTTCTTCAAACTCAGTCTTGATTTACAAAATTAGCACCCTTTAATAACCACCCTCTAATCTATGATTCCTCAATGAAGTCACATTGACCAAGAATAGTGCTCCACTCACTTGCCATCCACCATCCCATTCCAACAAGCTCCTAGAGGGTATTGATCAATCCTCTCAAAACACCTAATTTATCCTTGATATGAATCCATATTTCATCCTTGTCCCTCAAAGCAAAATTCTCACCAGAGTGAAGAGGATTTGTCATTTGATTCACCGAGGAAAATTCCTATCCAGAGCTAGTCTCACTATTGAAACCACCCAAGACTCATATCCGTTCAGTCCAAGGAGCTTCACAATCAAAATTTCATTCTGGTTGTGATTCCCTCATAACTTACTTCCGACACTTTAATGTTTGATTTGATACCGTCTTCCGTAGGCTGATGCAACTTCCTTTCTGCCACAAATAGGTCCATTCTGATACCTCATTCTTCTAATAATATGCCAACAACTTCATTGTTTTTTCTATCCGCATTTTCATCACCTGTAGAGAAGGTTCCCATACCAAATACATGAATAGGTCTTACACCCAATATAACACTTTGTGGATCACTCCCCCTCTCAAAGACTCTTCAAATATGATAATATCACAAATTTTGGCTACATCAATTCCACTGTTCCACTCCAAAGATGAGTCTAGATCCTTCAAGTCTCTCAAAACATTACCAATCTCAAAAATTAGGTTTCAAATCCCAAGTTCATCAAAGCTTACCAAAATCCTCATGAATCCCATATCATAGATGTTCATACCTATGATGAAAAATTAGATCCAAGTACCTTCTTAGACTTGGCAGAAGAGATAGAGGATTGCTTTGAGTGGTACCACATGAGACGTAAGGAAAAAGTTCAATTTGTTAAAATGAAACTTGTAGAATGAATAGTATTGGCAAACTATTCAAGAAACCCTCGAGCAGGTAGATGAACCGCTTATTACCTAGTGGGAAGTGATGAGATGAAGGTTGAAATAGAAGTATAGATGTTCCTCCCTCCTTCCTATAAGAAAGAGTTGTTCAGTGAGCTCTTGCCATAGACAAACCCTGAATCATATATGAGTGGTATAACGTTAAAAGATAAATTAAGGAATGAACATATTTGTGGTAGGCTACGCATAGCACTTGTAGAAGATAAGATAAGTAAGAGACAACTTCGGTGGTTTGGGCACCAGCAACGTAGGCCAAATAGTGTACCAATGAGGAGTAGTGAGTTAGTTACTTTTAGTGGCCATAGAAGGGGTAGGAGTAGGCCTAAAATAACTTGTGATGAAATAGTAAGAATTTAATAACTCTTAAGGTGTAGGAAAAATTGCCCACAATTGTGTAAATTGATAGAAAAGGATTCATGTAGCCGATACCTAATGGAACTTAAGGCTTGGTTGTTGTTTGTTGTATGCTTCAGAGTGGTTTTATCGAGGTCACATGCCACACAGTCACCACATTCGTTAATGGTCTTAAGGAGGATATTAGAAGAGAGGTTGAATCTCTAGGGGCAGCCAACTAGAAAGCCATTGCCATAGAGAAGTACCTTAAGATTTCTCCTATAGGACTTAAGCTCAACTAAGCGAGTCTTGTCCAGATCCTTTCCGTAGTGTAGGTCTATCATACCCTACTACATAGTCCACAGTTGGACCCTAGTATTCCCATAGGGCATAAGCTCCATTAGTGAGTCTCGTCAAGATCTTTTGTATAGTCTAGGTCTATCATTCCGTACTCCATAATGTCAAGTTAGACCCTAGTATAGCTCTAGAGTGAGTATTACTAGGCAAGTAGAATCCCACCACGTTACTCATTCTTGTGGGTAATGGAGGACTGCTTTTTCTGGATTTTTAACAGATTTATAAAAGGTGTAGATTTAAGAAACTAGGGATTTTATATTAGTTTTAGGACATTAGTTTATTTCAGAGATTTTTAATTACTTTGAGATTATTTTACATTTTTTATAATATTTTGTGGTTATGTTGTAGTTTTTGGTAGTAATCTTTAGGGGTTCTTAGTTACCTATAACTATAGGCATATGATGAAAGAACAATTAATTTTTGATGATTAATTGTGTCGCATTTTTACTCTCTCTCTCATGGCAGTTGCCCTCCCTCTCTTCCTTCATCTTCAACCTAATGGTCTAGTTGAGGTTTTTAAGTTTGAATTGTAGCCTAGGTGATCTAGTTAGATGGTAATGGGAGAAAAACAAGACAGGTGAGACTTAGTGCTACCTATTGTTGAGTTTGCTTATAATAATTTTGTGAATAGGTCTATAGGGATGTGTCCTTTTGAGTGTATATTGTATTACAAACCTTGTGCACACATTAATCTTATTCCCTTGTCACTAGGTGCCGTACTTCAATGCTTGCTAAGCCTTTTGTTCATCCCATCCATGATCTGCAGTTTGAGGTTGGGGAAAAACTTGCTAAGAGCACTATAAATTACTAACTTGTTGCAAATGTTCGTTAAAGGCTAGAGAATATAATGTGGGTCATAGCGTCCATGGTCTTAAATTCTCAAATTTTTTTTGAAAATTTCACTTTCCACCACTGTGAAGTCAAAATGGTAGACAAACTCTATTTTACAAAATTTTCGATCAAAATTCCACAAATCACCCAAAATTTATTTAAGTCTCAAAATTTTAGAGAAATTTATCAAAAAATTTGCTGTAGAATGAGATTTCCTCAAAAATCAAACTTGAGATTCAAAATGCAAATTGAAATTTCTATTTTACTCTATATATATATTTTTTAATTGAAACTAAAGATTATTACAAGAAGTATATGAATATCTTTCAGACTTTTGAAGTTATATGAAAAATCTAAATTAGATATTAGCTACAACATTTTGTTTGATTATTTATGTCTAAATTATTGGCATTTTTTGTATAATTAATAATAGTTAACTAATTTATGAATTTAATTAATTTTAGTTGAATATGTCAATATAATTATTATATTACAATTGCTGCACCTTATGCACCACATGCCTATCTCGTTGCATTTTATTTATAATATTTTAGTTCTAGATCTTGCATTATTCTAATAATAGTTTCTGAAGTTTCATAAAAGAATTCCATGCTTTATTGATAATTTCCATCGTTTTGTTTTTTGGGTTGAAATTGAAATCAAAATTGACCTAATGCTTCCAATCTACATCCTTAATAAACTTAGACCTATTGTATATTTACTTGATTTGCCTAATGCTATGACCATTAGTCTTGTTTTTAGATTTGACACTTTGCCAAGGCACTTTTGAGGCTCCTACTTTGTCATCTAGTACTCATGTAGGGTTGATGGTTCCTCAGGATTCTTCCACTTCTTAGCCACTAGACAAACTGGAGTATATTTGGGATGACGAGTTTGCGACTTGTCCTTAGGGTGATTTTCTATGTTATATGGTTCTGTGGAGAGGTTTTCTTGCTTTGGATGTTAATGGCTTACTGAGGATGCTATTTGTGCTCGGCTGTTCGAGTCATACCTACAATTACACTCTTTGGATCTGAGTTCTTTTCAGCTGGGGAGTATGACAGAGGACTGCCTTTCATCATTTAGGCCACATATTTAGCATACTTATTTTTTACATAGATTTAGTGTCATATGCGTGAATTGGCCCTTTTGATTTTGTTGTGTAATTTTTTGTTATATTGGCTTTAATATGTAATTATGCGTTTAAGTTATTTGAAGGGTATAAATACTTTGGTAGTTGTATGATTTGGACTGTTTTTATTTGAATCAGACTGGTTTCCCTCCCTCTCTATCTCTCTCACTCGCTTGTTCGTGCAGCCCTCTTCCTCCTCTCATTCTTTCATCTTCCACCCCTCTTCTTGTTTGTTCTTCTTCCTCCCTTCTCCTGCTTCTCTTTCTTTTCCCTTAATTCTCTCTTTATTCTGTTTCTGTTATTATCCTGCATCTCATAGACTTGCTCGGGTGAGAAAGGAAACGCTTTCCCACAGTTCTGTTGGTGTATGATGGTTGCTATTGCGGTTTTGGTGCCTTGGTTTCCTCTGCTTGCTTTTCCAAAGAAGACACTTGTCTCTAGCTTGAATTCATTTTTCAGTCTGGACTATGGTGTTTTCGGTTTGTGATGATTGCTCTTGCAGCTTGGGCACCTCTGATTTCTCTTTTGTTTGTTTTTTTTAATTTTTTTTTTTTGTTTTTCTGAAGTAGAATGACATTTTGTGGTTTATTTTTTATTTAAGTGTGAACTTGTGGAGCTTGATGGTTTGTGGTGGTTTTTCTTTCAGTTTTTGCACCTCTGATTCCTGTTTTTCTTTTCTATTGTTTTTCATTTTCCAAAGCAGAAACCATGGTTTGTGGTTTGATACTTTGATTTTTTTTTTTGGTGTGAATTTATGGAGTTTGATGGTTCATAATGGCTATTGCAGCTTTTTGTGCCTCTGATTCCTTTTTCACTTTTCTTGTTTTTCATTGACAAAGTAGAAACCATGTTTTGTAGTTTGAATTTGCTTACTAATGTGAAGTGTGAATTTTTGGAGTTTTTATGGTTAGTATTGAAGTTTTTGCGCCTCTGGAGTCTGGACCCTCTTTTTTTTTTTTTCTTTTGTTTGTTGTTTTTGCTTTTCTAGAGTAGAAAATGCATTTTTTAGACTCTTGTTCTTGGAGCATAAATGAAAAAAGAATTCATTTGCAAATGAATTCGCATGTTTGGCGTACTGTATGAAAAACTGTAAAATTCAACCGAATTTTTATGCTTGAAATGTTATTTGTTAGAAAAAATGTATTTTGACCTCCATTTTGTGCATTTTGTTTGCACACCCTTTCAATTTTGATTGGATTTGCAATAAGAGGACCCAATCCCTTGATTTGATGCTCTGATTTTTATTCATAGTTTGCTTTAATTCCAAACAGAGAGAATCCTAAATTTTGAATAAATTCCACGAATTTTTCAGTTTTCATTTGTTTCAAAGGAGCTATAGTTTGAATTTGTTTTTTAGGCTCTGTTTGGGTCAAGGATTTTGCAAAAAGAAGATGAGGTGGAATTCAATTTTCTGTTGAGTTTTATCTCTGTTTAAAATATGCTTAAGAATGAAAGTTTATCAAACATGAATAGAATTGAGAAAATTAAAAAATAATGACATGTAAAATAAAAGTTTATTCATTGATTTGCTATATATTTTGTTCATTTCTCAATGTCATTAATTACCATGCAAGAAAACATGCATTCTTTAATATTTTATTTTCAAATTTTAAAATAGTGTGAATTTATGAAATTTTGATGGTTTATGATGGTTGCTACTGCAGTTTTTGCACCTCTGATTCCTCTTGTTGGGCACAGAGCTGTGTTGGGGTTATCTGGTTATGTACTCAATAGCATTGCCTTCGTGCTCTCTGCCATTTACCTTTACAGGTTAGTTGCCTGCTAAAATGCTCTTGTTCTCTCTGTTTATCATTTGATAACAAGCTATTAATGACATAGTGTTGGGCAAAGTCACTCACATTGAGCATGCAACTTTTTATCAATGTAGAAATGAATAGTAGGGTGAGAGTAAGACCCTCCTTATCAAAAAAATGAATTGGGTCTTAGAGACTCGGAGTAAAGGGAGGCCATTGTTTTTTTATTTCTCAAAACTCAGGATACATGCACACGCAGGCATGCCTACACACACAAAACTATGTGATTGTCTGATATATGGTCCATTTATGTATACATATGCTTTGACTTTGATTCTTGTTCCTGGCTTTGTTGCTAACAGGCTTTCAGTTATTATTTTGAAGGACCCAGAAGCAGCATTGCGAGCTTCAATATTGTTTTGCTTTAATCCAGCCTCGATTTTCTATTCGTCGATGTAATTTTCTTGTTTTATTTACGTATTTTACTTTCATTTCTTTTTCTTGCCAGAACAAAAATTGATGAATCATGATTCTCTATTTGAACTACAGATATTCAGAAAGCTTGTATTCCATGCTCTCAATTGGTGGATTGTACCACTTAATATCTGGTGCAAATGATGTTGCTATGCTTTTCTTTGCTCTCTCTGGCTGTGCAAGGTCAAATGGGGTCCTTAATGCTGGCTATTTCTGTTTTCAGACACTGCACAAGTCCTATGATGCCATTTTCTTAAAAAAGCGTGCCTTTGTAAGTTTTATCATCTCTCTTTCTCTCTCTCTCTCAGAAGTCTATCCTTGTCCCCATTTAATGACTTATTCTTGCATCATTTGAGAATATATGGTGCTTCAATGCAGCTTGATTGAAGCTAACAGAAGAGACTATATAGATCTGTGCAATGCTTTTTCAGATGTCCCTTTTCTTCCTATTGCAAATGTGAATATTCTGGCTGTCTGGCTGAGCTGTTCCCTCTCTAGTGGGATGGTTATTAAGCAAAGTTATTTTGACAATTGTTTGGTCCTCCCTAGGAAAAAAGGAGCTGTCAGAAAAAAAAGAAAAAAAAGAAGTTGATTATGAGTGTTTGATAGAAAAGCTATAACAACAACAACAACAACAACAAGCCTTAAGTCCCACTAGGATAGGTTGGCTAAATGAATCCTTTATTGCTAATTCACTCGATTAAGGGCATTTTTCTTGGCAGCCTTAAGAGCTATTAAATCCTTTCTTGCTATCTTATTCTAAGTTATTTTAGGTCCATGTCTACCCCTTCTACTAACTCACCCTTATTCAAATGTCCAAACCATCTTACCACACCACTTAATCTAATCTTCTACTAGTGTTATGCCTAACTTATTGCAAATATGTTTGTTTTTAATTTATCCTTTAATGTTATATGGTTTTACCACTCATCTACTTTATCATTTCTTCAACTTTTACGTTTTGGATGGATATGTTGTTTTTAGTTGGCCAACATTCTGATCTATATAACATAGCTGGTCTTGTAGCTGTCCTATATAACTTTCTTTTTAATTTCAAGAGTATTCTATGATCACACATCATGCCTGAAAGCACTCCTCCATTTTTCCTAACTTGCTTTAACTCTGTATTACATTCTCTTCAATCCCTCCTTCCACTTGCATGATAGTGTTGAAATATGGCTTATTCTAGAAGCCTACCATTGCCATTGAAGTCTTCAATGGTGGGCTAATTTTTCAAAGGTAGGTGATTAGTGGTTGTAATAGTGGTTTTTCCTAACCTATATAAACCCATCACCTCCATTTGTATTCTCATCCCCAAAATTGCCTACTTCTCTCTTAGGCACATTCTCTCTTCTCTCTCTCATTTTGTAATATTTCTACAATAGAGAAATATTGATTGATAGTGTCTGAGGACATAGGCACAATTAGCCGAACCTCGTTAATTCTGGTGTTCTTCCGTTTATCTATTCAGTAGTTAACTTTTGTCTGGTATAGTTGTAGTAATATATTGTGTTAATTACATGTCTAAGGAAAATTCTGTCTAGGAAAGAGGGATTTAAGCGGTCCGTTGTGACCCCCACTTCCCTGGGAATTTACCTGGTGTAATTTTGTACAATTATTCACTCTCTATTTACCTGTACAATTGTAACTGTGGTAAAGTTAGGTGGAACAATCTCAAGTTTCACAACAATTGGTATCAGAGCCAAGGTTATTCTTAGTATGCTCTGTGGTTGCAGCTTAGTCTGATCTTCCACATCAGAAAAGTTTTCCTTGGGCTATTGGCATTCCGCATCGGCAGCTATTGAATAGCATTTATGGCAGAGATGGCAGATAGTGCAAAAGCATCCACATCAAACTCGTCTATTTTGGCAAGAACTACTGTGACAAATGCCAGATTTGCAGTGGAGATTTTTGACGGCACCGGTCATTTTGGTATGTGGCAAAGTGAGGTTCTAGACGCTCTCTTTCAGCAAGGTCTAGACATTGCCATTGAAGAAGAGAAACCAGAAGATATTGAGAAGAAAGAATGGGGGACCATCAATCGGTTAGCATGTGGTACAATTCGATCGTGTCTTTCAAGAGAGCAGAAGTATGCATTCTGTAAGGAAACTTCTGCAAACAAGTTGTGGAAGGCACTGGAGGAGAAGTTTTTGAAGAAAAGCTCTCAGAACAAACTCCATATGAAGAAAAGACTATTTCGCTTTACCTATGTCTCGGGTACCACTATGAATGATCATATCACCAACTTTAATAGGTTGGTTACTGATCTAGTTAATCTGGATGAGACTTTTAAAGATGAAGACCTGGCTTTGATGTTGTTGGGATCCCTTCCTGAGGAGTTTGAGTTTCTTGAAACTACTCTGCTCCATGGAAAGGATAAAGTGTCTCTTGGCGAGGTTTGTGCTGCTTTGTACAACTATGAATTGAGGAAGAAGGACAAGCTTGAAAGCACAAGTGGAGCCAACGAGGCTCTAGTAGTTCGAGGCCGTTCACAAAGCCAGAATAGAAGAAAGAAGGAGAGATCCAAGTCAAGGTCCAGACCAAACAAAGATGAATGTGCCTTTTGTCGGGAAAAGGGGCACTGGAAGAAAGATTGTCCGAAGCTAAAGAATAAAGGCAAACCTGATAAAGGAAAGGCCATCTCAAATGTGGCTGAGTACGAAGATGGGAGCTCAGATCTTTCGCTTGCTGCTACGCCATCAACTAGTTCTTCGAGTATATGGCTACTAGATTCTGGGTGTAGCCATCATATGTGTCCCAATCGGGATTGGTTCTTTGATTTTAAAGAACTAGAAGGTGGAGTCGTCTACACAGCAAATGATGTCCCTCTTACCACACATGGGATTGGTTCAGTCCGCTTGAGGAATCAAGATGGATCAATCAAAATATTGACGGACGTTAGATATGTACCAAGTTTGATGAAGAATCTTATTTCTGTGGGAACCCTAGAATCAAAGGGATTCAAAGTAACAGCAGAAAACGGAGTCATGAAGATCATCTTTGGTGCACTCGTGGTAATCAAGGGAATTCGGAAGAACAATAACTTGTATCACTATCAAGGTCGTACAGTTATTGGGACGGTAGCAACAGTTTCTTCTGATGATAAAGCCATAGAAGCAACTAGGTTATGGCATATACGCTTGGGGCATGCAGGTGAAAAATCCTTGGGACTTCTTACAAATCAAGGATTATTAAAGGGAGCAAAGACCTGCAAGCTAGATTTCTGTGAACATTGCATCAAAGGGAAGCAAACAAGAGTGAAATTTGGTACTGCAATCCATAATACCAAGGGTATTTTGGATTATGTTCACTCTGATGTGTGGGGACCTTCCAAGACAACGTCACTGGGAGGAAAACACTACTATGTGACCTTTGTTGATGATTTTTCTCGAAGAGTATGGGTGTATACTATGAAAACTAAGGATGAAGTGTTAGGAGTCTTTCTCAAATGGAAAAATATGGTGGAAACTCAAACAAGCAGAAGGATCAAGTGCCTCCGTACAGATAATGGTGGAGAATATAGAAGTGATCCATTTCTTAAAATTTGCGAAGATGAAGGTATTATACGACACTTCACAGTGAGAAATACACCACAACAGAATGGAGTGGTAGAACGTATGAATCGAACATTGTTGGAGAAGGTTCGGTGTATGTTATCCAATGCTGGGTTGGGTAGAGAATTTTGGGCTGAGGCTGTGACATATGCCTGCCACCTCATCAACTGCCTACCATCTACTGCTATTTGTGGTAAAACACCATTGGAGAAATGGTTTGGAAAGCCTGCTACAGATTATGATTCCTTACATGTATTTGGTTCCGCTGCCTACTATCATGTCAAGGAATCAAAGCTGGATCCGAGAGCTAAGAAAGCAATCTTTATGGGAATCACCTCTGGAGTAAAGGGATATCGTCTTTGGTGTCCAGAAACAAAGAAAATAATCTTCAGCAGGGATGTTACCTTTAATGAATCTACTTTTTTAAGAAAGGTGACAACAGAAAGTGTTGAGCAAAAGGATGGTGCTCCAAAACAGGTGGAGTTTGATAGAAGAATTGTTTACCCAGAAAATGAAGACTCTCCTATGGTAGAAGAAGAGTCGCCTGTAGAAGAGGTTTCAACCCAAGAACCTCAACAGCAACATGAATCTATTGCATTGAGTAAGCCAAAGAGAAAAATTAGAAAGCCTGCTCGCTTTGTTGACATGGTGGCTTACGCATCTCCAATTGCAAACGATGATACTCCTGTTACTTACAATGAAGCAATCCAAAGTTCGGAAAAAGAAAAGTGGAGGGAAGCCATGAATGATGAAATGCAGTCCCTTCATAAGAATCGAACATGGAAGCTTGTTAGTCTTCCGAAGGGAAAGAAGGCAATTGGGTGTAAATGGGTATATACAAAGAAAGATGGATTTCCTGACAAGAATAGTGTTCGCTACAAAGCAAGGTTGGTGGCTAAAGGCTATGCACAAACGGAGGGAATTGATTACAATGAGGTATTTTCTCCAGTAGTAAAACATTCCTCCATAAGAATTTTATTGGCTTTGGTAGCAAAATTGGATATGGAACTAGTTCAATTAGATGTAAAAACTGCATTTTTACATGGAAACTTGGAAGAGGAAATCTACATGACTCAGCCAGGAGGTTTCAAAGTTGCTGGAAAGAAAATATGGTGTGCAAACTTGAAAAATCGTTGTATGGATTAAAGCAATCCCCAAGGCAGTGGTATAAACGATTTGACAAGTTTATGATGGGGCAAAAGTACAGAAGAAGCAAATATGATAACTGTGTGTATTTTTGCAAGCTACAAGATAGATCTTTCATATATCTTCTTCTTTATGTTGATGATATATTGATAGCCTCCAAGAGTCAGACAGAAATTGACAAACTAAAGGCTCGGTTGAATAGGGAGTTTGAGATGAAGGATCTAGGCGAAGCAAAGAAAATTCTCGGTATGGAGATAAGTAGAGAAAGGAAATTGGGGAGGCTTTGTTTGACTCAAAAACAATATTTGAGGAAAGTACTGAAGCGTTTTGGTATGGATGAGAAGTCAAAACCAGTTAGTACTCCGCTTGCTCCTCATTTCAAGCTGAATGCATCTATGTCTCCAAAAACTGAAGCAGAACGAGAATACATGTCAAAAGTATCGTATTCAAGTGCTGTTGGTAGCTTGATGTATGCCATGGTGTGTACAAGGCTCGATATTTCACAAGCCGTTGGAGTTGTGAGCAGGTATATGCATGATCCTGGAAAGGAACATTGGCAAGCTGTGAAATGGATTCTACGATACATTTTGTATACGGTAGATGTTGGACTAATATTTGAGCAGGATAAGTTAGATGATCATAGTATTGTTGGATACTGTGATTCCGACTACGCTGGTGATTTGGATAAGCGTCGGTCGACTACTGGCTATGTTTTTACTCTTGCAAAAGCGCCAGTTAGTTGGAGGTCTACCTTACAGTCAACAGTTGCTTTGTCCACTACAGAGGCAGAGTATATGGCAGTCACAGAGGCTGTGAAGGAGGCAATTTGGCTTCAAGGATTGATGAAAGATTTGGGAATTGAACAGAAGCACATCAAGGTGCATTGTGATAGCCAAAGTGCTATCCATCTAGTAAAGAACCAAGTCTACCATTCAAGGACAAAGCACATCGACGTTCGATATCACTTTGTTCGAGAAATTCTGGAAGAAGGTGGAGTAGTAATCCAGAAGATTCGAACCACTGAGAATCCTGCAGATATGATGACAAAAGTGGTAACTGTGGTCAAGTTTCAACATTGCTTGAACTTGATCAACATTGTAAAAAATTGAAAGATTTGCGCTACAAGCGCGTTTGAAGACATTATGGAATCTATGAGAGATGTTCAGAGATGGAATTTCGCCAAGGTGGAGATTTGTTGAACTATGGCTTATTCTAGAAGCCTACCATTGCCATTGAAGTCTTCAATGGTGGGCTAATTTTTCAAAGGTAGGTGATTAGTGGTTGTAATAGTGGTTTTTCCTAACTTATATAAACCCATCACCTCCATTTGTATTCTCATCCCCAAAATTGCCTACTTCTCTCTTAGGCATATTCTCTCTTCTCTCTCTCATTTTGTAATATTTCTACAATAGAGAAATATTGATTGATAGTGTCCGAGGACGTAGGCACAATTAGCCGAACCTCGTTAATTCTGGTGTTCTTCAGTTTATCTATTCAGTAGTTAACTTTTGTCTGGTATAGTTGTAGTAATATATTGTGTTAATTACATGTCTAAGGAAAATTCTGTTTAGGAAAGAGGGATTTAAGCGGTCCGTTGTGACCCCCCACTTCCCTGGGAATTTACCTGGTGTAATTTTGTACAATTATTCACTCTCTATTTACCTGTACAATTGTAACTGTGGTAAAGTTAGGTGGAACAATCTCAAGTTTCACAACAGATAGATCCAAGATGTCAAAATCTACTACTGCTATTTTTCTTGATTATCAAGTTTAATCTTATTTCCAATATTTCCCCTTACGTGGCTGGGTAGAAAAACTATAAGATGTTTTAAAATGACCAAAATGGATGTCTTCTGGTAATGTATTAATGCTGGGTGATTTTGTAATATTTGGGGGGAAAAATTAAGGATGCCCATGGAATAGAATAATCTATTAGAAAAAAGCTAGCTTTTAGCTTTTAAAAGCTTATGTTAGTATACCACTTCACCTAAAAGCTTAAGCTGTTAGGTTGTGGGCCAACAATGTATATCAAGCCTTAACACTGCCCGACATGTGCAGCCTGCTAGCACCAGGAGGATAAACAAGCAATGAATAAATCCCATATTGGAACAAGATAATATTTTGACAAATTTTCATTAAATGTGGACAACAAGATTAGAACTCAGTACGTACTGGCAACCATGGCTCTGATACTATGTTAGAATGCC
The DNA here is from genome assembly GCF_029873635.1 of Malania oleifera. Taxonomy (NCBI): domain Eukaryota; kingdom Viridiplantae; phylum Streptophyta; class Magnoliopsida; order Santalales; family Ximeniaceae; genus Malania; species Malania oleifera. The sequence continues at coordinate 148,905,995 of NC_080418.1, forward strand.
ACTTTAATTAAAAGTTTAAGTTGTTAGGTTGTGGGCCAACAATGCATATCAAGCCTTAACATCTTCAAATCTGTAACTCTTAGAAGTTTCCCAAAAAAAAAAAAACTAAAAGCTGGCTTTTTAAAAGTTAAAAAGAGTTGTTTACCAAGCATGTTATATTACTTTTTAGAAGAGGAGTTTATCCAAAAAAAAGGGGGCCACCCTTAACTTTGTTTTTCTAGTAACAAAAGAAATTGCCGTCTTCAGACCAATAAGAAGATAGAAGCAAGAAGGAAGAAAACATACAAGAGGAAAGGGAATGATTTGGCTTAGCCCTTGTTCCCCTTTTATATTATTCAAGGGAATGTTAGAATATTTTTGTAGCAGTTTTGAAGACAGAAAATTTTAGGCTAGGGAAAGCCATGGTTGTTCTTGGGTATCTCTTGGTGATAATAATTTCTCGCTCAATTTTATAGTTTTACTGAAGTTTCATTTCATATAATTATGTGTCTTATTTATCTTAGCGTTTCTTGATCGTAATTTGTTCATGTTAAAACCAGCTTAAACATGGAAACTGTGGATATTTTAATGTCTGTATCTTGTTTTGATCATTTTTTATGGCAAGCATTGGTGGTGCAAGTATTGAGATGTACTGCATGAAGTCAAGGCTCTGTTTGGCTGGACAGAAAATACTTTTAAGTGGAAAGTAGGAAAAGTATTTTCTTGGAAAAAAATGATATTTCTTATATTTTCTTTTATGTATGGCAGCAAACAGAGGAAAATAGGATAATTAATTTTTCATAGCAAATCCCCCCTCCTCCCCCCCAAAAATAAAATAATTATTAAAAAACCCAATTAGAGTCTGAAAGTTTTATGCTTAGACTTCAAATTTTAGTTAAAGTTAATTCTAACTTGCAGTGATCCAAGGGGCACAATGAATTTGTTTGTGATTCTTATTTAAATATTCTATTCCAGTTGGCAGTGCAGATTCTTATTGCTGGAGCTTTGCGCTGTCTCTTTATTTTTGTCCCATTTATTGCTTTTCAAGCATATGGATACCGCAATATTTGTCTTGGACATTTTCCAGATGAGATGAGGCCTTGGTGCAAAGCAAGAATACCTTTGCTGTACAATTATATTCAGAGTCATTATTGGTATGTTTGTTTCTGCACCTAGTGATTAATTTTTTTCTTTCCTTTTACCCTTGTTGTGCTTTTTTGTTAACAACATGCAATTTGGATGCTCTCTGGTGTTTCTACTAGTACTTAAAAATCACAAATATAGTCCCTTAATAGATAATAAGACCCTTCTAAAATAAATTCTTAATTATTCATATATATACTAAACATAATAAATATGTTTGGGTTTCTTTTTTTTCATAGGTAACATTTTTACACGAAGAACCCCTTGACGGTCTCCAAAATTCTTTTCTAAAAAGTAGTTGGTTTGATTTTTTTTTAATTTTTTCTTAAAATGTCCCTGACATAGATTGATGGATTCTATCATCACAGGGGAGTAGGTTTCCTGAGATATTTCCAACTGAAGCAGTTGCCCAACTTTCTGCTCGCTTCTCCTATATTATCTCTAGCATTTTTTTCAATTTTCTATTATATGAAGTCACAGCCTGAAAATGTTCTGTCATTGGGTTTCCGAGCTTCTTTTGAGGGAAAAAATTCCACTGCTGCGGTTTCTTTGGGCATGGATCCAAGATCCAACCGTCCTCATTTTTCACAGCAATACTCTTCTGAGACAATTCGAGGTATTAATTTAAACTCAGAGTTAAATTAATTTTCTTGAGAAGCATGCACAACAGCACAATAGCAGCATGGCTGTTTTGAAGTTGTGCCTATGACCATAAGGAGTTTTTTTTTCCCCTCTTCTGAACTTAAAATTCAGCCCTTTTGATAGATCCCGCCTGTTTGTGGTTTATGGTTGCAACACACAGATGATATTCTCATGCAACAGTTACATTTGCAACAGGAGATCACTCCCTTAGGCAAAGGAAGCAGAAGCTCAAGGGGGAGAATCCTGTACCACTTACAATAGGGAATGGATCATCAGAGAAGCCAGGATATTTGTCCCCTGTAGTTCTTCCTTTCGTTCTACATTTGGCGTTTATGGCACTCACAGCTTTTTTTGTCATGCACGTGCAGGTTGGATTCATTTTTATTCCCTCTGCTATAAATTTTTAATGTTAGTGCTAGAGCTCACATATGTTTTGCAAGGTTAGAGGAGAGCTAAGTAGGTCACCTTAAATTAGAAATGTGAAAAGGTCATATCTATTTATTTTACTTTTTATAGTTTATGTGAAACAGCGGCATTTTTTGTTGGATTAACTCTCAAGACCAAGCGGAATCTAGGAGCTATTTACTGTCAAATATTTATTAGCTTTATCGGGCTTGCATTTACATTTTTATTTTTCCAATAATGAAATGAAGGATCAAATTCCCCTTTCAAAGTTATTGTTGCTTTCTTTCGAGTTTTATTTATTTATTTATTTATTTTTATTCGCCAGATAATGTGTGTGTGTGTGAGTTTTTTTTTTTTTTTTTTTTCAACTTTCTGATATCTATGCATTAATTTACAGGTTGCGACTCGGTTCCTGTCTGCCAGCCCTCCAATCTACTGGTTTGCCTCATACTTAATGGTGTCTCCTGGAATTGGTAAGAGGTGTGGATATTTCATTTGGGCGTATTCAGCAGCTTACATCCTTCTCGGCAGCTTGCTCTTCTCAAACTTTTATCCCTTCACATAAGCCTTTATTTTCTTGTTTATACCTGAGAGCATTTCATCAGCTGTTGAATCTCTTAACCTTTCCCAGCTTTACTGTACATGTCTTCATTTTTTTATCTTCTATTTATTTCTTTGCAATATGTAAGCTAGTGTTGATGCATTCATTAAGTAGAATGGACAACCTCGAATGGAGATCGATGCCAAAGCATTTGTTTTTTTCTCATTTTTGAATGGTTCATATTATGTCTCTCCTCAAATTGGATTGATGCATGTTTAGGGTTCCGCACAATGAGGTGTTTCAAATTTTCAACTCAACTTGATTTAGACATTTGAAGCTTGAAATTTGATTCAAACTTGATTAAATCTTGTAAGTGAAGAAAGTCAAAACTTGACGACAAGGCTTTAAATTCCTAAAACTCAAGATCAATGTGGTTAAGTTGGATTTAGTTTTAGAATAATATCAAGAACAATCGTAAATATATAAATAATATTAACTGTATGCATAAATGTATACAATAATAAGTTCGACCAAACTCGATTAAGCTTGCAATTGTACTTAAGACTTGAACTCCAATCGAGTGGAGCTGAGTTGAATGAAGTCCAATAGTCTGTGAGCAGGTTTGATTTACTCACGTCTTTGCTTGCGGCAATAATGGCATAATCTAACTTGTTTGACTATAATTACCATTGACCTAATATTTTTTAACCCATGTCTGGTTTTGTATTATAATAATTTTTACATCTTAAATTATTTACCATGCATGAATAGAGTCTCACTCAATGGGAGAGGATTATCCTTTGTGCAACTCACAACTTATGGCTTGTTAAGACTAATGTCATAGGGATTTGAATTTGGATTTATATTATATTTAGATACAATGCAATATAAAATTGTATTAAGATTTAAATTAAATTTATTCAAATTTAAATTCAAAATTTGAAACTCATTCTGTCAAATGTCGCCCTACTATGATTGTAATTTGGCTCAGACTTAAATCAATGTTAATGTTGTCCTAAATTGCTTTTACTAAAAATTAAGTCTCTCTTTTTTCAATGCAAAGTGTTAAAAAACTTGGAAGTGTAAAATATACTCTTAATGTGCTAATGTGAGTTCACAGATCAAAACACATTATTTGCTTTGGATATGTGACTTTGTGCACTTCTAAAAATTATTGACTTGGGTTGTCTATATTACGCTTTTAAACAATATTAGTACAAATCAATTTGTTATTTTGTGAGTTACAACACTTTTGACTTCCACACCATTTGGTATGGTTGCATAGAAATGGATGAGGAGGCACTATTCATAGTCCAAATTGACCCTCAGATGTATTTATTTATTTTTACTATGGAATGACAAATTTTGCCTCCTTTTCTTTTTTGTCTTTTCAATCATGCAGGGATAAATTTGTCATTAACTACATTAAAAGTTAGAATTAAAGTATTATAATATTTTTTGAAGTGCCAATAACATCTCCTAATCAAATGTGTTATGATAAATTCAAGTAAAATACACTTGTCATATTTATATTGTTAAAATTGGCGAAACTTTTTGAACTTTTACATACAATGAGGGTTCAAATGGATTTCGATCGGCGTTTTAAAAGGTGGAAGTGTAAGGCGAGATGTTTTATCCTTTGCAAGATGAGGCGTAAGCCTTAAGGCGTAAGTTTTTTGGGATTATATTTTTTTAAATAATTAATAAATAAAATTAATTTTTATATAGTAAAAAATATAATTTTTTAAAAATAATAAAAAAATATAAAAACATTATTTTTAAATATCATATTGTTCAATTTTAAGTATGAACAAACTAACATAAATAATAAGCATGAGCCAAGCCAAATTAAAAATGTCTTCAAGATTCTAATTTCAAAGCCAGCTGCAGCCAACACACTGGCAGAGAGTACAAGAGGGCTAGAGGGTCGCGGAGAGAGGCGAGGGACTGCAGTGTGTAGCTACAGAGAGACGACGGCTCCGAAGGGTTCGTAGAAGGGAAAAACTACGTCAGAAGGAGTCGTCGGAGGCAGATCAGACTTTGGAAGGGAACTTCGACTCGTCGGAGAGAGACGAGAAGCTTGGAGGAATCGTTAGAAGCAGCATTCGAGTCGTCGGAGAGAGAGCAGAGGCTATCGTCGAGGAGAAGACTCGCTGGAGGCTTCGTCGAGGAGAAGATTCGCTGGAGGCTTCGTCAGGGAGCAGAACAGAGGAAGCTTCGTGCGAGAGAGGTAGGATAGGGCTTTCGATGCATTCTGGGTTCTGCCTTGTTTAAATTATGTTATAAATCAAGAATCCCGAAAGGCGTACGCTTGGAATTTGAGGCCTAAAAAGGCTAGATTTTTCACCTGAGGCGTACGCCTTTTAGGACTTAGGCATTTCAACTAACGCCTTGGGGCGTTTTAGGCCCAAAACGCATCAAGGCGCGCCTCAAAAACGCCTTCTAAAACTCTGGTTTCGATTGTCAAGATTGGTCGGATGGATTGATCTTTTGGGTGGTTTGTGTTGTCTTATTTTTCTCCATATTTTGTGTCCTTTCTATCTCTCCCCCCCCCCCCCCCCGGGCCCCCCCCCCCCAAAAAAAAAAAAAAGGTTTTCATATGTATTTGATTAATTCAAGATTTTGCATCAAAATAACATTTTACTTACTATTTTGTAAGAGTCTTTTGACTTGAAAATTTTCTACCAAAATCTGGAACTCAAGTTGGACTCAATTTCTGTTATATTAGTATTATTTTTAAAACCTTATGTTTGAGAGAAGGTTTTAATTTATAATATATGTTGATTTAGATAAAATATAATATAAAATTCACACAAATCAAAATTCGAACCAAACCTTTAGCTTAGGTTCACGTTCCAATTCTTCTTTTGTGCCAATGGATTTCATGTGCCCTGGAGGGTATAGCTGAAATTTTGGGACATTTGTTAATATTTAATAAGACTGCAAATGAGTTAAGTTGAGTCAAGTTTTGGCCAACTTGAACTTGACATAAGACTGCAAATTAGCCAAATTGAGTCAAATTTTGATTAGTTAGAGCTTGACTTAATTACTTGAAAGATATCTCAAACTTAAGTTGTACTACTTGAGTTTGACTTGTCTAAAACTCATTTTGTATTAATAAAAGAGCTGAACTTGAGTATAGTTCAACCTTCACGTAATTGATGTTTATTTAGTTGACAAATTTGAAATTTGAGCTTGAGTTTTATTCTTTTAACTTAATAAAAGAGTTATTAAGTTAAACCGGGGTTTGTGGGCCTAATATTTATAATGCGTGAATTTATCTTGGTCGATGTATTAAGCATTTGAGCATGGACTGATGAGCTTGTCCCTAAGAGAGGAATCGTATAAATAATTTTTAGAAAAGAAAAAAATTAAAATCTAATGCTTAACATCTTAAAAAAATAAAATAAAATAAAAATTGAAATATAATTTTTGACATCCATGCTCAACTCTGGTCTATTTATTTATTTTGTGATGTGTCTTATCACTTCCATAGTCACTTATCATGGAACTAGAGTGCCCTTTGATTTATCTGTCTCTCTCGCCGGCCATGCTTAACTCTCTGGCTAGGGTTGGAGAATTCATGCTTATTCCTGCGGCTAGATGCTGTTGATTTCCATGTTCGAGAGGGTCTGCTGCAAGATGTTGTTAACCCGGGGTTTTGAGTCTCTCTCTCTCTCTACGCAATTCTCTGTCGTTGTTCGTGATCATGTCGGCCAAAAGGTAATTCTCGTGGAGAGGCTGTGAAACGGCGATTCTCCCATTCTATTGAAGTAGGGAGGGCTTCCTTGCCGATTTAGGGTTTGGTTGGGGCTTTGGGGTTTTTTTCGGGTTTGCCATTTGCATCTGCCAGGGACCCGCTGGAGCTGCATCTAAGAGTCTTAGCCGGAGCTCCAGTTGCGAGTCAACTTAGTCTCAGGTCCGGTCTCTTCCCTCTCTGTCCTGCACTTATGCTTTGGCACTGCTGAAATTTCCCTCCTTTTATTTTATTTTTTTCCAAACATGTTGAGATGCTGAAAAATGGCCAGTAACTGGAGGATCTGCTCTTGCGCTCAAGCCCCTAACAGAATTACACTTTTTTGTTTTTTTTAATCTTTATGTGGACTTGTTAAACAGCCAGCAGCTACTGGGTCTGCTCTCATGGCCTCTACTGAATTTTTCTTTATTTCTTATGTATGTAAAAGACGAACAGTTCATGTATCTGACTTAATCTATATTCTGCAAATCAATTTACTTAAAGCTATGCCACATGCACTAATCTATGTAGGAATGTTCATAAATGTATGTGTTGAACTAGTATTGATTACAACTGTACCTCAAATATTTTCTATTTTTTGGATCAACCAGACCTGGGAAGCAAATGGCCTGCCAGACAAAACATTGCATCTTCTTGTCGCATCTACAGGCCCTGGTATTAGCAGAACTAGGGAAGGGATGGTGGGGGTAAACCCTCTTCTTGTGTTGATCCTAGTGTCCTCCTTGTTTCTTCTTCAACCGAGCCTATGCGTTTGCTGTGTTCATAAAGGCTAAAGCTCTAGCAGATCTCAAACCCTAGTTCTACCGGTGCTCCTATACCCAAAGGACCCTCCTAGTCAGATGGCTTATTTAGAAACAAAGCATGTATTTAGAGTGCGATATTGTTTTCTGAACATAATGGAAGTTCTTGCTTGATGTTTGTGCTGAATTCTAAGCACTTTTCTAGCTGATGGAAAGTTACTATAAAGATATTCAACAATGTGTACATGAACCTATTCAATTTTCCCTCTATATTGTTGTGAAAGGACTCCTTATTTTTTGGTTTTTGCATGACTATTTTGTAGATCATTTTATAACATCACGTTATAAAGTAAGCCACGTCTTCTTCTACACTGACAGCACCTTTTCTTACATCAGCCTTGTGAGTTCTGTTGGGACTTTGGTGTTTTAATGGTAGGCTGGTTTTTTTAGAAGTAAAAATTGTAAAATAGATAATGTTAATATTCTTTTGCATGGAATGTTGGAAACACACTCACTTCATGCTTGCTACATATGAATGGAATGAAATTACTTGATTTCTGCATGTTCTCCACTCAAATTTTCAATACATTTCTCATTCCCGCACCATTCCATAAACCAAAGGCGACGTTGAATAAATTTCATTTTTGCTTTTAGAGGCAAGAGAGAAACTTCAAATACGCCTACTTTTTCCTGTGTGTAGGTTTATGCGAACTAGTCACTTGTAGGTCATGTGCAACTTATTTTGATTCTTACTCCTCAGCCATGTTCTTAATGATACTTGTCTAACATGCTCGCAGTCATGTTTGTTCGAGTGATCATTACAAAAAATTCTCAAGTTTAGACCTTATTAAACCTGCTATGTTATTTAGAATTGGAACACTCATGCATCAAGAAAATTCTCTTTTGACTTTAGATTTATCAATCCTTCTTTGTTATTAGGGCATATAATGCTCGGCTGAACTTGCTGACCTCAATTTGGTTGATCCAGCATTGAGAAATGGCAGGAGGTATTGTATGGGCAACAGCAGAGGACTTGGCAAGAAATCAAGGGCGAGTTCTCTCTTTGTATCGCCAAATACTCCGGAGCCTTAACTCTCCCGAGCTGCCACTGAATTTATCAGCTAGATTGGCTAAGAAAGCACAAGTTCGTGCTATCTTCATGCTGGCATCCGAGGAGCGATCCCTTCACAATATTGCAGATCTTATTGATGTTGCTGAATACTCTCTTTCCCTATTAAAGAAAGGTGAGCTTCCCAAAAATATCCAGTAGACAAGATACTCTTACATAAGTAATTCCCAATGTTCCCGTTTATTTCTAACACATTCCATTCAGTAAGATTATTAGAAAGCTCTCATTGTACTGTTGAGGAAAAATATAGGTTTTCAAATTATATGTGCATTCTCATTTCTATGTTATTTTGTGATATTCTTAAACACAGTGCAACTAAGGCTTAGTTTGCCTCTGATGAAAATTTGTTTTAGGTTATAGAAAATTTTCTGACCGTGTACAAGGAAAAATTTGTTGTAAACAAAAAATTAATTTTGTGAGTGTGACAAAGATGTTTTAAGTTGGTTGAAATGTGTGAAATGAGCCAAACAGGGCATATACTTTTGTAATATTTTTTAAAAGATCAAGAAAAACTATAAAGTAGAATCATCTATTAGAAAAATGATAGCTTTTGTTTTTAAAAATTTTAGATATATAAATTTTTAAAGGGTAGAGGAGGTTTGATCAAGAAGTAGAGATCTCATATCAGATTTTAAAAATTTCAGGGGGCTTTTCTTGAAATTTTAAAATTAGATCACTCTGGAGGGTTGCTGGAAGAATTCGACTTCTCCTTATAAAGATGAAAAGACAGTTTCTCTTTTAAAAAAAATATTTAAAAAAGGGTTTGGTGAATATGTTATAGAAATTTTTTAAAAAAACAAATTAAATTTGTATTCTAATTGTGCTTTTCTCTCGACTAAATTCGCCCTTTATATATTTTTTTCTCCATTCACTCGTGGGCTGTTGGTAAGGTGTGCGTAAAAGGTTTTTCATGTTGAAATGTAGGCATTGCACATTCCATGTTGGTTGGTGGTGACTATGGTTGTCAAGCTTAGAGATAAGGATGGTGCTTGACAATGATAAAGACGTATAAAAGATAGTGATATTTGATGATGAGTTATATGCACCCGTGATGAACCCTAGGAGCTCCACTAGATAAGGGTCCATTTCTTATCTAAATAAGTGAGTTTCAAGCCCCAATTTTTAGGCTCAATCTGTACACTAGTCGGCCGTGAACATGACCAAGCTTGACTTGTTTTGGTTTGTGAGCAGCTAGATAATTGGCTCAAATGAGCTCGTTAAGGAGATCGGTAATAAACTTGTTAATAGGCTCGTTAAGTTGATCCAATCTCAAGAGTCCAATAGCCCAATCACTCAAGTAGAGAATCACAAATTTTGGTCCAAACAAAATAGGTGGATGAAACTATTATGTTATTAGGTTATTTATAAAATTTCAGCTCGAGTAATGAGTTGAGGCAAAGCTCGAGCCCGAGGCAATATTTTTAATCTCGAGTTGAGCTCAAGCCCAACTTTCTGAGCTTGAATTGAGTCGGGCCTGAATCCGAGTAGATCTCTGACTTTACCAAGTCGAGCCTGAGGATGCTTAAACTTGACTCGTTTGTAGCCCTATCAGCAGGTGCATGAGTGTGGGCCTCATATTTTGACACCCATTGATGCCCTGCCACATGGGTTCGTATCATCACGAGCCTGTGTTCTGGTGTGTTATTGTTTGTTGCAAAAGTTGAAAAAGTTAATAGATAATATGTAATAGACATGAAAGAATTTTTTAGCCTTTGTTCGTAACATACAATTAGTTCAAAGAGGAAAAAGTTCAATCGACAAACATAATCTTCCTAATTTTTTTTTTGGGTATATGTGGACAAGCTATTAAACATCTTTGCATAAAAATTGATAGTGTCATTAAATTAAAATAGATGTTTATCATCATAAGCACTAGAAAGCAAAGGGCATATGCCAAAATATGGAAACATGTTCTTTCTTTTATAACGTAGTTTTGATAGTATCGATGAATTGAAGTATTGTGTTATTGAGTCGTTTGGACCGTTTGTTTAAATACAATTTCAATGTGTTTGCTCGTCTGCAAGTCAATTAAATTTTTGTGCAAAATTTGCAAATACTCAAATATTCGTATTAATTTAATCAAATGATTTCAACTAATTATATTTGGCTTTCTCTAATTTAAGAGCCTCACTAATAGCTTCAATCGTCAAATCTCGAGTGACATCATTACCATGTCAAGATTAATTCATGTAAGTCAATTAACTAAGCACATTTTGAATATGTCCAACTTATAATTCTTTTAAAATTTCTAAGTCACTTATAAGTTATTTCATAAGTCAAAACAATCAAATAGTTTTCATGAGTTATTTCACCAACAAAGTTTCTTTTTTCATTCTTTGTGAATGATTATTCTAATTTTTCTTTTTTATAATTTTACAATAGATCGAAAGTGAAATTCCATGCATGTAATGGATGCATTCACATGGTCGTTTAAATAATTTTAATGTGAAATTAGAAAAGAAAAAAATGAAACTTATGCCGTGAATGGTGGGATGATTGGATGAATGAATATAATTAGTGAAGATTTTTCTTCTAACTTTTTAACCAACACTTTTTTTGAAAAAAAAAAAGGAAAAATAGGATTAGGGAATTTTATTTTATTTTCAATTGCGAAAATTTTGTTTGAAATAATTTTTCAAAAAAAAATTTATTTATTTATTTTCTTTCTAAATTTGGGTCTTGTTTGGAACACCTAAAATATTAGGAAAAGGGAAGAAAAATATCATGAAATTTATATTTTCGTGTTTAGTTACCGAGAAAAGTAAGAAAGAAAATGGAAAATATATCAAATTCATAAACAAAATTTTAATTTTGCATATTAGTAATATTTAGCTTTTCTTAATTTTTAATCATATTAAAACAAACTTTAATTTTTAATAAAATTTAGTATAGAAGGAAAAGACAAAATTAGTTTACTTCTTTTTTTTTTTCATTGCCTTTTGCTAAGTAAAATTCTTAATCCAAACTGACCCTCAGGATCCATTTAGAATTCGGAAAACACTAGGGAAAGGAAAAGAAAATATCAAAGAATTCACATTTTTATGTTTGGTTACCAAAGAAAATGAAAAATAAAATAAAAATACACCAAATCTATGAACAATATTTTGATTCTAGACATCATTAATATTTAAATCTTTCATTTTTTTAATCATATTAAAATAAAATTTTATTTTCAAAAATATTTAATATAGAAGAAAAATATAATGAAAAATGAGTTTCGTCTTCCTTTACCTTCCCTTTCCTTTCCATAACTAAAATCCTTAATCCAAATAGACCGTTAAGGTTTAAAACACTTTTCTAGAAAATACTTCATTTTTTTTTTAAACTAATGCATCGCATTTATCCTTTGTGCTGGGAAATTTAAAAATTGGTTTGATTAATTTATCAAAGCCTTTTCTCTCAAAATCTTATTTCCATTTTCTCAAATCTTCATTTCTATTTTCAATTTTTTTCTTCTGTCTTCAAAGCCATATTACTATTTTTCAAGCATTTCAATATCATTTTAATTTTCTTTATTCAGGCATTTAATTTTTCTTAAAAAATATAATTTGATTCTTGCAAAACATTTACTCTAGATTTCATTATAACATATTTAGCACTATAGACAAGTAAATTAATTCATAAGCATTGCTTATATCAATTGCTTTTGTTTTTCGTTCTATTAAATATTGTGACTTTTATGGTTTGATTTTCTTCGTTTGATTGATCTCTGTATTGTTATATTTTCTTTACAAGGCTTATTAATAAGAATTTTTTTTTATTAAATTTGATATAATCTAAATTACACCATAACAAACGAGGAATTATTCCAGTTAATTGCATTTTTTTAAAAATAAAAAAATAATTTTTAATAATTAATTGTAATTCATATAAAAATAGGGATAAAGTAATGTGCAACCTATGTTTTTTTTTTTTTTTTTTTTCTCTCTTTAAAAAAAAAATGAATGTATGAATTTGCTCAAAAAATATTTGTCTCCAATATTTGACCATAGGGTTCCACTCATTAATTATTCCTTAGATTATGGAATCAATCATATCTTATTGGATTAATAAAGGAAGTGCTCCAAATCAAATATAGTATTATTTAGAATATCCCATCAATTAAAGTAAACAAGAAATGATTTTGTAAAAAACTTAATTTTAAAAGATAGATTAAAAAAGATGTATCCTTATGAACATCTTTATCTTTTTCAAAAATATTTTAAAATATTTTTAATGGTGAAAAATTCAAAAAAATATTTTGGTCACTTGAGAGCTCGAACTAGGCTTGGGCTACATAACGGGTGTGATACCCCGTGTAAGAAAGATTTAAAAGGATTAGATGTTATTATCCATATCAACAAGGTACACTTTTCTTTTCGAGAATCTTCTCATAAGAACTTCACGGTTAAACGTGCTTGATTTGGAGTAATCTTGGGATAGGTGACATTCTCAAAAGTTTTCTCAAGAAGTGTGTGAGTGGAGACAAAATACACTGGAAAAGATAAGTGTTGGTCTGTGGGGTCAGTCATTAATTCGATAAGGCCCGGCCCCCCTGTTGTTTGGTCCAGGTGGAGGAGGAGAGATGCAATGTTCCCTGACAGACTCAGGTTGGGGTGTTACAACGGGAGGTTAGTCCATCTCCAATCTCATATCCCTTCCTATACTTCCTAAGATTCAAACCCGAGACTTAATGAGAATGTTTCAAACTTTAACTATTGGAATGTTTGCTAAGAGACTCAAAAATTCAAACTAGTAACATAAAATGAATATTACCCTCTCTAATTTCACACAACAAAACTTGCAATCATATACATTTCTTTAAACAATAAAAATAAATTTTGTTGTCATCAAAATCAATCATCTATAGCAAATATTTACATTTGTTGTCATCAAAACTTTCAAAAAAAATTCGATGAGATATTGACAACTTCAAAAAACTGTTGAACTATAGTATGATGGTAGTTGGGCAAGTATGCCCCCATCGTTTAGTGATTAGAGACATCTCTCTCTTAAGGAGGTAGTAGGAATTTGACTTCACCTAGGGGTGGGGTATTACGAAAGGAAGTTGATAATGGATTATCAATGAGCCTAAATTCTATTTTTCTTGAGTTGATGTTCGAGTGGTTCAAATACAGCTCGACCCAATAATTCGCCAATCCATCATGAGATAATATAATAGATTTGTCCATATCTTCCATCTCCTACAACTTTCCACCATTTATTTGTGTCCGTTTGGATCAAAGATTTTGGTGGGGAAAGGAAAGGAAAGAAAAGGAAAATGAGAAGAAAACTCATTTTTCATTATATTTTTTTCTTTATATTAAATACTATTAAAAATAAAAGTTTGTTTTAATATAATTAAAAATTAAAGAAAATTAAACATGAATGGTGCACAAAACCAAAATTTTGTTCATTGATTTGATATATTTTTTACTTTCATTTTTAATTTCCTTAACAACCAAACATGAGAAATTAAATTCCCTTATATTTTATTTCCCTTTCTCTCATATTTTTCAAGTTCCAAATGGGCCCTCAAATTTCAAATTCGAAACTCCAATATAAAAATTCTAAAAATTCTTAAATCCTGCTTGAAACTCAAAAAATATTAGAAAAAGAAAAGAAAAATATCAAGGAATTCATATTTTAATGTTTGGTTATCGAGAAAGTGAGAAAAAAATAAAAAAATATACAAAACCTATAAACAAAATTTCGATTTTACACATCATTAATGTTCAATTTTTTAAAATTTTTAATCATATTAAATATATATATATATATATATATATATATAAAATTTTTACACCGTAAAATTCTTGATCCAAACCAACCCTGAATCATTCCAATCTACCTTAAATTCAATAATAGGAGATGTAAAAGAAGGCAATCCTATGGGAGTTCCAAATTGACAATGAAATTTGATGATTTGCCACTTAACTACCCTAATCTCTATATGTGATTAGTGAGTGTGTGAGCCATAAAGGGGCAGAGAGGGGGTGGCATTGAGAGTATGGCCCCCCATGATTATTTAGTACCCCCATTAAAGTATTTTACAACATGACCTTCTCCAAACTTAAATGAAACCCTAACTTCCCACTGTTCTCTGTTTGGTGGAACTCTTTTTCTCCTTTTGGTTTGGGCTCTATCAACTTCATTGAGCCACCGGAATGCATTAAATTGCGTGCTTGCAAGGGAATTGAAGGTAAGTTGATCAGTTATGCATACATCTAACAATAATGTGTAGTGTGGAACACCACATGCATTTAAATAGTTAGGTGCACTTTATCTCAAATTTAATTTGCTTGATTTAGCTAGCCCATCAACCATGCTTAATATATAATTCTCGATTGGCATGCACCAACTTTTCATTGGATCCGTTTGGATCAAGGATTTTACGTAAAAAAAAAAAAAAAAAATATTGACGATGTGTAAAATTAAAATTTTATTTATAAATTTGATATATTTTTATTTTCTTTTTCCATTTTTCTTGATAACCAAACACTAAAACGAAGATTCCTTGATATTTTCCCTTCTTTTCCTTAACATTTTTCTGAGTTCCAAACAAAGCCTTGAAGTTTGATAAAAAGACTTGAAATTTATTTGAGATTTAAAAAATTTTATAAATTTTCCTAAGCATTTAATTTTTAAAACATTTATACCCACTCTCTCAATTTATTTGAGCTATAAGTGTTATAAAAATTAAATATTTAAGTAAGTTTGTGAAAGTTTCAAAATGCTAGGAGAGGTTTTTTTTTTTTTTTGAGCAAATTTCATCTGAGTTGGTGAAAATTTTAGGAGTCGATGTCTTTTTATCAAACTTTAGACGAGGTTAATACTTTTTGCCCCTTAGATTATGGTTAGATTTAGGTTGGTGGATGTCTCATTCCAATCTACTCCTATTGGGACAAATTTGGTAGTTCTTAAACATATAAAGACAATCGTTATCAGAATTTTGTGATTTGAGGCAGATTTAGGACCGTAAAAGGAAAATGTATTTTCTTGCATGAATTTGCCCTACTCCAAATATTGCTATGCATAGCTGAAACCGAACCTAAATTCGCCCCAAATATAAATAAATAAACGAGCAAATATTTGGATGCATGCATATATAATGGTGTATGTGTATACATAAATATAATATTTTCATTCAATTTTTTATAACTTTTCAATGAACTGTTTTTATTTTATTATGTATTATCCACTATAAAGATTATGCTTTATCAACAATATAATAGTATTATATAAAATCAATTATTTTATTTTGATAATATAAGACATGGGATTTTTTTAAAAAGAGATTATATGTTTTTTTAGTTGGTGGGCAGATCTAGATTTTTGGCAAGAGGTGAATCTCCTAATGTCTAAGGAGGCGAGGTGGAGATACAAATAATGTTCTGAGATGAACTTAGGTGGTAGGCAAGTCAGATCGTTATTGATGACAGATTTGGGTTGCCTTCGAATATATTGTATATGTCTTTAGTTATGTTTGGTTTGTAAAATATTTATTTTTAGTAATAATGTAGTTAAAATAAAGGATGCAATAATTTACATTAAAATAAAGGTTATCACTATGAATCAAATAATAAAATACTTGTGTTATCACTATAAAAGAAAAAAAAAACAAAATACTATATTATAACTTATTATTATTATTGTAAGAACTCGACTCATGATAAATGGATTTAATTAATTAAGAGAGGGGTAAAAAAGTAATTGTGCAGACTTCGTCGACGAGACCATTATTCGTTAACGAAGGCTAATGGCTCCTCGTTGACGAAATTCAGAGGCTCGTCGACGAGGGAATGCCGAGAGGTTTGGAAAAATTGGAAATATCCGGCTCATCGATGAAATCGTTGTCTCGTCGACGAGGAACCTGATGAACTCGTCGACGAAGACATCATCTTGTCGATGAATCCACCCGAGTCAAAGGCCTTTAAAAGATTTTTGAGGTTGCTTTGGGGCTAAGAAAACCCATACTTCTCTCTCTCTCTCTCTCTCTCTCTCTCTTGATTTCTTCGCTGTTTGTTGCCTGATTTATAAATCTGATGTATCTGTCAGGATCAGGGAAGGATTTTCTATGTTTCTAACGGATCGGAATCTCATTTCGAGCAGTTTCGAGTTTCGGGCCAAAATAGAAGTAAGGCTCGGTTTTTGTTTTTGTTTCAGAATATGTATAATAGTAAGGATTATAAGCATGTATCGTATTGTGGTTTGTAGGTTTTAGAGTATCAGTTTGTAGTTTTGGGGACCGTAGAGTTCATAGTTGGAATTGGAGTTAAGGTAAAGGAATTCAATTTATATCAATTACTTTTCGAAATTGAGATCGGTAAGCTTGTAGGCTATGATCATATGTATGTTTTGGTTCTTATTTGGGAAAATCTATCTGGTAAAAATACGAGATTTTTGGGTTACAATTTTCGAAAAAATTGGGGATTTTGGGTATCATCTCTATTTTGTTTAGAAAACCATTTGTTTTGTTTAAACTGTATTATTGAAATGACTGTTATCCATATTTGTATAAACTGTATACTTGAATTGGAAAACGATATGATTTGCTGTAAACCAAATAAGTGTGAAATGTATGGTTGTATGTAATTGTTCCAAGTATTTTGTAAAATAACTATGTGGCGGCTAATTACCATACGTTGATGAGTACAGAAACATGAGTTTCAAAATGATTCTAGGTTTTGTGAAATCGGCTAGGGGCGGTTAATTACCGTACCCCAAAACAGTTATGTGGCGCCTAATTACCATACGTTGCACCATGTACTAGTCTCAAAACCGTGGGCGAGAGCGTTCGACTCTATATCCGAGGGTGTGAAATATCACTATGTACGCTCCGGCTGGTCATCGAGGGGTGTGAGCTACACTGTATTGACAATGTAATTGCTGTGAAGCTTCGGGTTTCATGGAATAGTTGTGTATCAGTGTGAGCTACATCGTATTGGCAACGTAATCGCTGTGAAACTTCGGGTTTTATAGAGTAGTTGCGTATTAGTGTGATGACATTGACTGTATGTTTGGGTATTGTATGTACTAGAATGGATGGATTTGTGAAAATACTGGAACTGTATAGAAATGTTTTCAAACTGCATCATGTTGTATAGTGTTATGTTTTACGTAAAATAACATTGGTATGCCACACACTGATAAACCTGCTTTCTTCCTTACTGAGAGGTGTCTCACCTCGAATGTACGTACAAATGTTTTCAGGTCCTTTAGGTAACCGTAACTAACATCCTAGCAGTTGGAAGCGGGGGGGTCGTTAGCTGTTGTTAGTGCCTGTTTAGGTGCGATTTTTGTATCCGGGTTGTCGTGATGGTTTTGTAGACACCTGGGGTATGTTTTGTAATTATGGTACTGTATATGTATGGAAAGACCGTATTTCAATGTGTATCTGGTGAGTATGGATGTGTATGTTTATGATTGTAAGGGCATCCGTGTACCCCACGGGGGTCGAACCCTCATTTGGTATTGTATTATGAATGTTTTAATTGATACAGAGATAGGTTAGGTTACTATATTCATACTTGGGACCCATCTGCGAGTTTGGGGCGTGATTATTATTATTATTATTGATGACCTGAAGATTCTAACCACCATCACGCCACTTTGGACACAATGGTGCGGCACCAAACCTGGGGGGTGAAAGTCGTTCGCTCATTGACGCACCCCTGGTAATTCACTGGGGTAACCTATCAAACCTGTGATATTGGAGTCACCAAAGTCTCAAGTCACTCTTACTACTTAAGCCAACCCAGCTGAACTTCTTCTTATTATTATTATTATTATTATTATTATTTCATACAATAAGAGTTTGGGCAATTAAATTTATGGAAAAGAATCTTACTATTCATTTGCCACAATGATTTTTTAGTAATATGTATTGAAATGATAGATCAGATGTGAAGTATTGACAAGGGAACATGGTGATGCATGACACCCTTGTGGAGCGAAACATTGACTAAAATAAATTAAGCATCATCGCATGGGGTGAGGGCTGTGATCTATGATTAATAGAAATGGGAAAATATTGATTCAAGGGTGATCAAGGCAGCGTTTGTTTTGTACTTCCAAAGAGGAAAATGAGTTTTGGCCCTTTTATATATCATCCTATGCTCTTGCTTGTTTCACGGATTAGAAGTGTTATGAGACAAATCCTTAGGTTCCTCTTATCTCCTTTTGTCCTAATTGGTGGGTAAATCACGGACCATCTTTTAACTCTCACGGGCTACCTAAACAAAACCCATGTTTTATAAGTTACACTCTCACCCAAAAACCAAAAAAAAAAAAGAAAAAAAAAGAAGCCAAACAACAAAAATATAAAACATAAGAAAAAAGGACATTCCAACCCATAAAGTTCTTTCGAAAAGGTACATAGAGAGCCGTCATATTCTACACAGTCTTACCTCTAATTTTTTGCAGAGAGACTGATTTCTTAGATTCGATTTTGTAACAAACTGATGGCGAAGGAATAACTTTACTCTTTATTAGGGGTGGCAAAATAGGTTCACGGGTCAAATTTGGGGTAAGTCATAAACAGGTGAGGGTTAAACGGGTTTGGATTCGGATTGATCCATTTATTAACGGATAAATAACCTATAAACCCAAATTCGTCTGTTTATTAAACCGATCATAAATTGATGCCTGTTAAGCACTCGTTTAAAAATATAAGTTAATTATTTATTTTAGTTTTTTCTCTAATATTTACCAAATTTTAATTTTTTTAAAAAACTATCATTTAGTCATTTATTTTATTTATTTATATCTTTAAAAAAAAACTTAAAATTTTAAAAAACAATACATCCCTTTAATTTTTTTTTTCTTAAAATCACCAATCAAAATATAATTTATCACTTGTGTTGTGTATCATTTTTTCCTCTTCAAATTTTCAACAAATCTAATTATATAACTTGTGACTATAAAATATTATTTATCCAAAAGCCCAAAAGCAAAAATAAAAATTATAAAATATTTTTTTTTTATAATGTAAACAATGACCCAACAGGTACTCGATCTAAACCCATCTAACCGGCTTATTAAACGGGTTGGGTTCGAGTTGACCTATTTATAAATGGATCGTCTACTCTCAACTCCAAACTTTGTCTAAATGGAAGGATAATAGATCACTTATCGGATCTTGACCCATTTTGCCACCCTATTTTAATCAAAATTTATGCTAGAAAAAACATAAACTTAAGAAATAAAATAAAATCTCTCTCTCTCTCTCACAAATTCCAACCACCTCACTCCATTGAGGACAAGCATATCTCTTATTAATTTATTTAGTTAGTTTATTGGTGGGCAGCATCTCTTCTATTTGCCCACACAATGATGGCCCAAAGGGAAGAGATCTCAGCCCTCCATTGCAGTGATTAGAGTAAGGGTTTTCAAGCAGGAAAAAATCAAGGGTGCTGCATGTTCTAGCTGTCCTCATGTATGGCAAAGCTATTCTCATTTATTTATTTTTGTGATTGGTTTACTGGGCATCCAAGACAGGACCCGCCAATTGAATTTTTGTGATTCACAGTTTGTACTAATATATTTTTGTTTTGTCTTTTTTAGGCCTTTCAGGGCAAACCCATTTGACTACAAATAAAGCTCTTCACATGTGAAGCTTCCACATATGCTTTTGTGAGTAAAAAAGCACAATTATTTCTTCTCCACCACCACCACCACCATCACCACCACCAAGCCTTAGGCATGCACTAGCTCTCTACCCTTCTCACCTACTTTCAAAATCCTTAAGATAAAAAAGACTAAAGCAACAATAAAAAAAAGCCAAGGTTCATCCAGCAAATTCCAAAAGCATATAAGGCAGGGTGCATCCCTTATCCCAGCCTCTTGCCCCATACCTCTTCTCATCTTCCCCTCCCAAATGGACACTAGAAATAGTAATATGACCCTTAGGCTTTCCTGCTCCTGCCTGGTGTTCATCCTGCTCATTGGTTTTGCAAGCTCAGACTTGGCCCAGGACAGAACAGAATGTGCAGACCAATTGATCGGGCTTGCCGGTTGCCTTCCTTTCGTCTCCGGCGAGGCCAAAACTCCAACCTTGGATTGCTGCTCTGGCCTCAAACAAGTCCTCCTGAAGAGCAAGAAGTGCCTCTGTATCCTTGTTAAGGACAGGAATGATCCTAATCTGGGTCTCAAAATTAATGCCACTCTTGCATTAAGCCTGCCTTCAGATTGCAAGGCACCCGCTAACATATCCGAATGCCCCGGTAAGTATACACATACATAAACTTGTACAAGTTTATGTTCATGATCCCTATATATAATCAGAATTCTTCGTTTTTGTCTTTGTTTTTCTTCTTGTGTGACTTTTAATTTGGTTGGGTTTTGATTCATCTTGTGATGAATGCAGCTCTTCTCCATTTGGCGCCAAACTCACCAGATGCTAAGGTGTTTGAGGAATTTGCAAACAGCACCAAAGGGAGCAACAGTGCCCCATCTACCAGTGGTAACAATCTTTAGTTTTACATACTGCTTGGACTTGATTTTTCTTAATTTTGAGAGCTTACGAGTACTTTTTCTTTGTATATAGCCTGGTAATTTTTGTTATTAATTATTTTTTCGTGTGTTGTGACTCTTCCCTTATGTAATTTCAGCTAAAGGAAGTTCCAACAGCACTGGTTCCAGTGCTCAACTTCAGAGTGATGGAGGGAAGGCAAAGAGGTGGTTGGCAGTGGAGATAGTTAGTGGAGTTCTACTATGGTGTTTGTCATCTCACTTGGTCTTTACTGTTTAGGGCTTCATGTCCATACAGAGTTATCCCTACAATTCTCATTGAGTGTCTTACTTTACTTTTACCAATATTCAGTAATCATGCTCTCTCTCCCTCCTTCCCTCTCATAATTTCTCAAAGCATTTTTATTTTGTTTCTTCAAATTCTCATTTCTTGTAATTTGGGTTTCAGGTGGGTTTGTTCCTTGAAAAATACACTGTAAAAAAAAGTTCCATTAAGTTATAGACCCAATAATTTAGGATTGGCTGTGAATACTAAATTGGCATTGGCTCCCAGACTCTAAATTTATGACATAATTACTGATAATCCCCCTCATTCATTCATTAAGGAAATAAAAACTATTCTCTGAACAAATAAGTCTCATCTTAAATGGGAAGGCAGCTAAGAGATCACTAGATCAAAGGGATCTATCAAATATAATAAACTATGGTGTCGCAGACAGCTTCAATATACTAAACTCTCCACGGATAGAAACAATAACTCCAGACAACACTTACAAAGAGCCATAACCAACAATCAAACAAGAAAAAGTAGCACAAGGAATAAAACACAATGGCAAAAGTATACCGGGCGGATAAACTCACTTCAAGTGCCACAAGGAGCAGAAAATAGAACCAACATAGAACAAAATGATGGTAGAAGCATTCCAACAAAATACACAACAAAACAAATTCAATGAACTTAACTGGGAAATGGTAACAAAGATTAGAAACTAACTACACCAAAACAGACAAAAGACAAAATTAAGTCCCACATTAGTGCCACTCACCGAAAGCCAAACCCAAATTCTTTCATAGTAAGTTTCTTCTTTAGGCACACCCACGTGAAGATCGCACATGTGAACTGTGAAGTAGACAGGGCAAGCCACCTAGAGAAATTTTTTCTTCATCGTCACGTGTAAAAAGGGAACACTTTACACTTCAGTTATGCACAATTCAAGATGCTAAAAGGTGTGTTTTTAAAATTTCCTAGGACACAATGTTACGGAACTATTACTTTTCTCTCATGAGCTGTGTTTCCTCTTTGAGCTGCCTTGACAGTTACTGCTCCATTATTTGGATATTTTGTGATTTTGTCAAATGAGCATCATCCATTTTGTGTTCAAATTTTATTACACTTCTCTAGTTGTCTTTGTTTTGGAATATGTGATGTTTTGTGAACAAATGTTTGAAACCCTCCAAGAAAATCTTCCCTTTTCTCAAGGAGAAACAATAATAGAGTGGAAGGTTGGGGTAATGAAGACTGCTCATATTGAAAGCCTTTCAAGATGGTATGAAAGTAGAGTGTAGCAACTAATAACAACTGTTACAGCTTCAACTGAATATATCTGCGTTCAACATAATCTCCAATGGACAAATAACTCGCATCTGCACACTGTCCATCAAGAGAGGTAACCATAAGTGAAATTTATGACACAAAGAAGAAAAATGAAAAACTCAAATTCTAAAAACACAATCTTTTGCACATATACTCACAATAACTCTCAACAAATTAGGAAATCAAAAGAAGGCAGTATGAGCTGAAGCATGACTGGCATCTAATGATAAATTCTGCTAGATACCAATAGCAATACATAATAACAATTACAATTCAACAGGTTAAGAAAAAGGTTATCATATTTCCCAGAGAGAGAGAGAGTGGGAGTTCAATAGTTCATTTGATGCATATTAGATGCAATATGTTTTTATAGTGTTGTTAACTCTACATCCGATACTTGTTTGCATGCACTAATTTTTAATTTGGGCACGGCAGTCATCTCTGCATGAGCAGAAAAAGTTCTGAGATCTATAATTTCTTCTCATGTTTATGTGCTTACTCATTCCTCATAAAATTTGTCACTCTTTGTCGTTTTTTATCTAGATGTAATAATGAAAACTAAGGGTCTGTTTGGATCAAAGATTTTAACTGAGAAAAGGAAAGGAAAATAAGAAGGAAAGTCATGTTCCACTATAGTTTTCCTCTATACCAAATACTACTAAAAAGGAAAATTTGTTTTAAAATGGTTAAAGTTTAAGAAAAATCAAATATAAATGATTTGTAATATCATATTTTTATTCATTGATTTGGTATATTTTTTGTTTTCTTACTTACTTTCCTTGATAACCAAACAGGTATATTTCTTCATATTTTCCTTTCTTTTTCTTAAGATTTTCCAAGTTCCAAACAAGGCATCATGGGAAAAAGAGAAAAGAAAAAGGAAAACACCAGGGTAAGGGCAAAACAATCTCTCATCGCTCTCTCCTAATCCTCTCTTCTTCTTGTTTTCTTCCCCTTTTCTCCTTCTCCATCAGTTACCCTTTGGAAATACCAACAGTCATTTGCTACTGCAATAGTAAATTAAGATTACAGACTTAAAATCATCATTCCCTCTCCTAATTATCATTAGAGTACACGGGATAAAACTTTTTCTTTCAAACAATTCGTAGAACACTTGACGCTCAATTTGAAAAAAGCACTGAAAGACCATGGAACTGCCACAAATATCACTACAGATTGTTACAGGGCATTCACAGGCTGCAGCATGTGAAAAAAAAAAAAAAAATCAATAGAAAAGTTTCGCAGCTCACACAGGCTACAGTAAGAGCATACATGAACTTATTTTGATGAACATGGTAATGTAATCCCCAGACCAATCAATAACCATGCATTAGAATGTAATGTTATCTCAGAATAATATTTTGTAGATTGCACAAACAAATGCTCACAGAAAAGCTGTCAAACTTTTGGTGAATAACCAGTGATGGCCAATTCAAAAGTACCAGCTCTCAAACCCTCATGATAAAAAATACCATTTAGTTACTTCATACAATCAGCACTGCAACAACCAGAACACAAATGAGCTAGGAGATAAGGTGAAAATTGCAAGTGCTGCATATAAAACTACAGTCAATTTGGTCAGATTGTTGAAAGTTGGAGGCATGAATTCCACAAGAACAAGAATCAGAAAATGAATAATGCTAATAACTTCTTTAAAACACACACAAACATGCACACAGCAAACAGCTAAGAAATATATGTCATCAACTGACAAAATAAGCACTAATTGGAAACAAAGAGAGAAGTGTTGGTATTTGAAACAGAGCGTGTAGCAGCAGATTGAATTCGAACAAGGAGAAAGCAACTTTCTGTTATATATCTCTCTTCTCATATTACGAACTGAAGCCTCTGTATATATAACCAAAGGAAGAAGATGGAAAAGAAAGAAAACAGAAGAAACAGAAAAAACATAATGAAAAACAATTAACAAAACTAATATAACTGCTACACTGTGCTGTAATAGTCCCCCTTAAGATGATGTGTAAATTTTGTGCACATTCATCTTGGATAAAAGTAATGTAAAATCTTGATAACCTAAAGGTTTAGTCATTAAATCTGCAATTTGATGAGTAGAAGAAACATGTAAAGTAGTAATGAGACCCTCTTGCAATTTCTCACGAATCAAATGGCAATCGATTTCAATATGTTCAGTTCGCTCATGAAAAACTGAATTAGCTGCTATGTGAAGGGCTGCTTGATTATCTCAAAATAAGAGAGCTGGTTGGTGATGGGAATGATGCAAGTCAGCAAGTAAATTTTTTATCCAAATAATCTCACAAACTGTGAATGTCATTGATCTATATTCAGCTTCAGCTGAAGAACGTGAGATGGTTTGTTGCTTTTTAGACTTCCATGAGACAAGAGAATCCCCAATGAAAACACAATATCTGCTGATGGATCTGCAAGTGTCCAAACAGCTAGCCCAATCTGAGTCTGAAAAAGCTTTTATATATATATATATATATATATATATATATATATATATATATATTTGGTAAAAGAGGGCGGTACCTTCTAACTTTATTAGAAAACCTCTCACTTATGGAGGAGGAAAACCGTGGTTCCAATCTTGAGATTTTATATCAACCTTTGATGAAGATGGAAAAAATAATCCTTGGCCAGAAGTATATTTGAGATATCGCAAGATTCGCCTAGCAGTGTGTAAATGAGGAATGTGAGGGGTATCCAAAAATTGACTAAGATGATGCACAACAAATGTAATATCTTGTCTGGTGTGAGTCAAATACAACAACCTTCCAATAAGTTTTCGATAAGCTGAAATATCATCTACCAAGTCACCAATATCTTTAGATAATTTGGTATGAGGATCCATAGGAAATGAAACAAATTTTGCAGCTAGCAATCTAGAATCAGAAATTAACTCTAAACAATAGTTTCTTTGAGATAAAGATATGTCTTTGTTCGATCGGGCTATCTCCATTCCAAGAAAGAATTTTGCAGGCCCCAAATCCTTCAACTTAAACTCAGCACTTAGTGAGCTTTTAACCTATTGAAAAAGAGCTAGATCACTGCTTGCTAGGAGTATATCATCGACATACAGTAACAAGGCAATGAAAGAATTTCCATCTTTCTTAGTGAATAAAGAATAATCAGCCTTAGATAGTGAAAAACCCAATGTACAGAAGTAAATTTAGAATTCCACTGCCTTGAGGCTTGCTTCAAGCCATACAAAGATTTTTGCAACTTACACACTCTTTTGTCCCCCTTGCTAAGATAACCTGGAGGTGGCTTCATAAAAACTTCCTCATCTAACTCTCCATACAGAAATGCATTATTGACATCAAGATGAAATATATGCCAATTGTGTATCGCAGCAAGTGATAAGATACAACTTACAGTAACCATCTTTGCAACAGGTGAAAAAGTCTCAAAAAAATCCAAACCTTCCAATTGAGTATAACCTCTAGCAACCAGTCGTGTCTTATGTCTCTCTGTTGAACCATCAGAATTATATTTTGTTTTATAAACCCACTTACACCCTATAGGAGTTTTATGAGGTGGTAGTGTTGTGAGAATCCAGGTGTTATTCATTTCTAATCCAGATAATTCTGCAGACATAGCATCTCTCCAATGAGTATGCTAAACAACTTGATGATAAAATGAAGGTTCAAAATCAGAAGAAATAGCAATAGAAAATGCTCTATGTGAATCAGATAACCTGGAATAAGAAAGAACTTCATAAATGCTATGTGTAGTACCTGAAATAATAGCAGGATCCTTGGGAGATGATTGAGAAGCAGAAGTAGCTAAGTTGCAATAATATGATTGCAGATAACCAGGCATTCTGTGTTGTTGAGTGGATTTTCGCAAAGGTGGAAATTGATTTGCATCATGTAAGGGTATATTTGTATTTGAAGAAACAGGAGGAACAGATGGAACAAGAGGAATTGCTGATGACAATGGTTCAAGAAATAAAATATGCTCAGGAAAATCTGAAACTAGCTTAGGGAGAACTGGAATTGGACTTTCTGAAATGGTTTTTGACTGAATTGAAATGTCATGTCTAGAAGTCCTATTGAAATCAGAGAAGAAAGGAAATATAGATTCATGAAATATGACATCTCGAGAAACAAAAAAATTTTCTGTTCCAAGTCATAAAGTTTATAGCCTTTTATACTAGATGGATACCCTATAAAGATACATTGTCTTGCTCTTGAAGAAAATTTTGATCTAGAATGGGTAAGAGTTGATGCATAACATAAACATCCAAAAACTTTTAAATGTTTATATGCTGGAACAGAATTATACAAAACTTCATGTGGAGATTTATTATTCAAAATTAAGGATGGAAGTCTGTTAATAAGATATGTTGCAGTGAGTATGCATTCTCCCTATAAAATCAAAGGCACGTGTGATTGAAATTTTAAAGATCTTGCTACATTTAAAAATGTTGATGCTTTCTCTCAACTATAGAATTTTGTTGAGGTGTTTCTGCACATGATACTTGATGCAAAATTCCTTTTAAATGAAAAAAAATTATCATGTTGAACTCTAAACCATTATCAGATATTACACATTTTATCTTTGTCTCAAACTATGTTTCAACCAACTTATAAAAAGCAATAAAAATATTTTGAACTTCAGATTTCCTTTTCATTAAGTAGGTCCAAGTGAATTTAAATAGGTCCAAGTGAATTTAAAATGATCATCCACTAAAGTAAGAAAATATCTAGAACCATTATGAGTTGGAACAGAAAATGGTCCCCATATATCAGCATGAACAAGATTGAAAGAAAAACTTTTATTATATGAATGAATCTCAAAAGGAAGTCTTTTTTGTTTAGCCATAGGACAAACTGTACAATGATCAATAGTTTTGTCTGAAAAACTAATATATGATACATGTTTTGAAAGTAAATTCAATCGGGACATAGAAGGATGTCCTAATCTGTTATGCCAGACTTTGGAGTTTATGACAAAGCTCACAATATTGGCTATTGGTGAAAATTTGGCAGCATTAACAACCGAGTGTTGCAAGATGTATAACCCAGCAGATTTTCCAGCAATCCCAATCATCCTCCATGGGGTAAATTCCTGAATGAAACAAACATCAGGTAAGAAAATAAAAACGCATTTCTAAGATAAGTAAGCTTACTAAGCGAAAGCAAGTTATATGAAAAAGATGGTACACAAAGTACATCTTTGAGAGTTAAGCTTTCAGACAATTTAACTGTGCCAAGGTGAGTAACTGGGACAATGTTTCCATTTGGAAGCATAACAAAAGTGTCCAAAAGCTTTGTTATAGAAGTAAAAGTATCAATGGAATGAACAATATGGTCTATAGCACTAATGTCTACAATCCAATTATGCTAAGATGTTGATGAAGTTACTGAACAATTCGAAGAAAAACTAGAAAGTATCATACCTTGGGTATTCTGTGGAGGATTAGTAGAAATGACATTGGTTGTTTGATGGTTGATGGGTTTATCAGGTTGTAAGTGGATTAGAGCTAATAATTTCTGACAGTCCTCTTGAGAGAAGGGCAAGTTATTATAAGATTCAAAGGTTGTATCAAGAGGATGGCTTGTAACTTGATTAGCTGATGAAGACTTTCCTTTCTATCGAGAATACTGAATTTAAAACCTAGAGGATAACCATATATTTTATAACATTTGTCAACTGTGTGATTATTCAAACCACAATGAGTGCAAAACAACTTTGCTCTCCTTGGTTGTTGATTTCCAGAAGCAAATTTGTGGCCTGAAAAATTCGATTCTGGAATTTTACTCATAAGAGCAACTGTGTCAATTACCCCAGGTTTGCTCTTTGTTTTTCTTCTTGGACCATTAAAGAAAAAATTTTATTTATTTCAGGTAGGGGTTCCATCATTAGAATCTGTCCTCTAATGTGAGAAAAACCTTCATTCAATCCCATTAAGAATTGAATGACATGCTGTTCATCCTCATATTTCAAGAATTCCTGAATGGCATCACAAGTACATGTTCTTAGTACACCACAAGAACAAGTGGGAGTCTGATTATAGTCAGCTAATTCATCCCATAAAGACTTAAATTTTGTATAGTAATCTCTTACCGACATGTTTTCTTGAACTAACATTGATAAATCCTTTTGAAGTTGAAAAATTCTTGGCCCATTTCCTTGCGTGAACCTATTCTTGAGATCTTGCCACATATCCTTAGCAGTGTGGGAGCAAATGATGTTGGCTCCAATTTCTCTTGATATTGAGTTGATGATCCAAGAAGAAACCATGTTATTGCATCTTTCCCATAGAGCATTTGAAGCTTCTGTTGAAGTTGGACAAACAATTGTTCCATTCACAAAACCAATCTTGTTCTTTGCCTTCAAGGCCATCATCATGGATCTACTCTGTAGTGACCCAAAGAATAATAGTATTTAAATAATAAAGAGGGAAAAAAATGGAAACAATAACAGAAGGAGGCAGTCGACTTCGTCGATGAACGCTTTGCATTCGTTGACGACATTGCATTTTGGAGGTGAGAATTCCAAGAAATTTCCTAGGCCTCGTCAACGAGGGTTCTTCAAGAGCTCGTCGACAAGAAGATACAAAGAGAGGATTTTTGGGAAGTATGAAATTCGTTGACGAGGGTGCAGATTCATCGACGAACTTTTTACAGGACTCGTCGACGAGGTGACGTGATTCGTCGACAAATCTCGCAGTATAAATAGTGCAAAACTTCGGATTAATTCAAAAATTCAGCACCGCTCTCTCTCCTACGACCTCTCTTCTATCTCTCTTCGATTTCGATCTTGTTAGTTGTCGGATCAATGATCTGAGGCCACCACGACGCTCCTGGTGGAGTTCTCTTTAAGTCTACTGGGGCGGATCGCCGATGGGATCAAGTCGAATTTCTCCCCAAAATCAGGGTAAGACATTTTGGTCAATTTTTGGCCTTCTGACAGTTGTAGGAAATGATGTAGGCAAAGAAATATTGATATTTTGTTCTGAGATTTATGGTTCTCAGGGTGTTGAGTGGAGAACCCTGAGGGTATAAGACCCGTCATAGTAGGGGGATTTTAGTATGAATCAGGTAAGGGAAATATGCTATGTTAGGTAGTTCTAAAATGATTTTCAGTATGAAATGTATATTTTTACCAAGATATTATTCATAGCAGGACTTTATACAGTTTATTAATTATGAATATTATGTATTAAAGTACTGTGTGGCTTGAGAATATAAATATAGTACATAAACATGTTTTACAATATTTTCAGAGTATGTTTTACAGAATATACAACCAATGGATATGTTTTATAGTAATTATAGAATACCATGATTATGTAGTTTTCAGTACCATGATTATATAGTTTCCAATACCATGACTTACAAATTACAGTGCAGTTCAGAAATATAGTTGACACAGTTACAGTTTATTTCAGTGTCATGGTTATTACAGTTATTTCAAAATCATGGTAATTCAGATAGTTGTATATAGAAATATATTATATAGTATCAGACCCCATTGGACCAGTATAGTTTACAGAGCACGATACCGTAGCTACAGATGTTTTAGTTCAGTGTGCAACCGCCTATTTAGATAATACGTGGTATAGGTCGATCGTGCCTAGACGTGGACAAGCTCCCCATCAGATATGGGTTGAGGAGTGGTCAATCTAACTGAGGGAGTGTAGTGATTTACCCTGGTCGGCCAGCCAGGGTAGATCCTGCCTACGGGCCGCACAACCCTGTCATTAGGGGTTAAATCATGACACACAGTTATCCACAGGGAAGTTTTCAGTTATTATTATTATGTATATACAGATTTACAGAGACAGAAAGTATACTTATATATATTAAAGTATTTTGAGTAGAAACCTAAAATACAGATATGTTAAGCAACATGGAATGGTGATGGTTTCTATTACTTGTATTGTATTTATAGATTCAGTTATACATGATTATATAGCAACAGATTTTCATAGTATTGTAACTCATTTGCCACGCACTAGCAATAACATATTTCGTCTTACTGAACGTTGGCTCATCCCATTACTTTAACATTTTTCAGGTGATCCAAGTAAGCGAGTAGACTAGACTCGCAGATAGAGGGACTTCTGTATTGCCTTGTCAATAGAGTAAGTATTTTTGGGAGTACTTTTGTATAGCCCTAGCCCAATTGAGGGTATTTTGGGGAA
The DNA here is from genome assembly GCF_029873635.1 of Malania oleifera. Lineage (NCBI taxonomy): Eukaryota > Viridiplantae > Streptophyta > Magnoliopsida > Santalales > Ximeniaceae > Malania > Malania oleifera. The sequence goes on from NC_080418.1 coordinate 148,936,512, forward strand.
GAGTCATACATGTATATTTTGGGAACATTTTAATACTCTGGTATTGTATATTTTGGATATGGTTATATGAATTTAGCTTCTTACTACTTAAGTTGACCGTTTGGTATCAGAGCATTATAAATGTTATAGTATATAAAAAAAAAAAAACTCAAGATAAATAGCAGGTCGTTACATACTCCATGTATGATAATTTTCCCAAGTGAAGACATTTGAAACTAGCATTATACCTAGTGAATCACCACTCTGTTAGTGGTATGAATTGTTTTCTTCACTTGTATTATTCATTGAAATGGAAGAAGTGGACATGGCAGTGATGCTACACTACTTTCCTTTCTTTCTTACTCTGATACCATGAAACAGAGTGTGTAGCACTAGATTGAATTCGAACAAGGAGAAAGCAACTTTCTGTTATATATCTCTCTTGTCATATTACAAACTAAAGCCTCTGTACATATAACCAGAGGAAGAAGATGGAAAAGAAAGAAAACAGAAGAAACAGAAAAAACAGAATGAAAAACAACTAACAAAACTAATATAACTGTCACACTGTGCTGTAATAGTATTACCGTAAAATGTTGGATGTTTCAAATTAAAAAATATATTTATTTATTTAATAGCAGTTGATTTTATTTTAATTAAATATATATTAAATTTAATATATTAATTTTAATATTGCTAGAATAATAACAACTATTTTAACCATATTTATGATGTTAGAACTTATACTTAATTTTACATATATCAATTGTGATTTAGCTTTATTTTAAGATAAGTTTTTTTTTTTCTTCTAAATAACATTATTTTGTTGGGTACAAGCAGCACTACATCTCCTATTGCTCTTTTATTACTTTATTGTTGCCTTCCCAGTGCAGCTGCGTTCTGGAACTCCAAAAATCAGCTCACGCGCAGCAGCCCAAGCCTCACGTCTGAGGCAGCCTCCTCATCTTTCTTCTCTCCGCCTAAGCATTTTGAGTACAGTACAGCAAGCAGTCCTCTCCACTCTCTGTTTTTCCACTGACAGACCGTCACCCAGCTCCTCTCACGCCTACGCCGGTTCTTCTCTGCAGCAGCAGCGGCAGGAGGAGGAGGAGGAGGTTGCTGCTGCTCCTCACTTTGGCGACTCCAGGTGTGTTATATTACACTCCAGCATTTTGGGAACTTCTGGGTTGTGCTTTGATTGCTTCCTTTTTTTGGAACTCTGTTCACAATATATTTTGGTGAGTCCTGATTTGTTTCGTTTTGTTTGGACTTGTAACCTGATTTTAGCTGGGTGTTGGTGTTGTTCTTTGGGAGATTTTTAACGTTTGTCTTTTGTTATCTCTTATTAATTGTCTTGTAACCACGGTATTTCTTCGCTAAAAGTGAGGGGTTATTAATAAATAAATAGAGGTACCGTCCTTCTTTAAATATATATATATATATATATATATATATATATATATATATAGGTGAGGTTTTTTATTTATACACTTTTTGTATATTTATAAGGCTTGTATCTTTTGTATCCATTTTGTACAAATTTTAGTGATAGTAGATTTGAGGGAACCACATTAAATTTGTTGTGTCTCATTTTATTTATTATTTGCATTATTTCATTGATTTACTTATGAAAATTATTAGCATATAAAAAATTTTTCCCAACATTTGTGAGTATACATAAAACTGAGTCAATTGAGTAATCCTGCAAGTCGTGCACGCAATGACTATATGTACTAAGAAATATTTTCCGTAAGTGTGAAATCGACTTTAAGAATAATGGTCCTTCCATGCATTTAGGTATTTGTGTTTTTATTTAATATTTATTTTATTAATAAATATTTTTCCTCTTATTACATTTTCCAACAAAAATTACATTGGGGGTGAAGCAAACTCAGAAATGTATGGGTGAAGAATAATAGTACAAATTGGAGGTGAAAGCCCTAGCCTCATTTGCTAGTAGAATTGGAGGTTTTAATTACTAAAGACTAAATGGAAAAAAAAAAAAAAAAAAATCAAATCAAGTGAAGGAAAGAAGGGAGTAATTATAGAGAAAGCTGGTTCAAAGTGCTTGTCATGCCATGATGGTCCTTTTTTATTTATTTTTTACTTAATTTAATCTATAAAAAATTTATTCGAATCCACAATCATATAATGAACACTTGAATCCTAGTACTTTTTTTTTTCTCTAAATAAAGGTGTTCGAGGCTCTCTAAAGACTTGACTAATCTATCAGGATAATGGGGTCCATCCTTCTACCTTTCTCCACTTAAATATCAAAGGATGAGTACTAAAGCAATTATTAGGTTACTCTATTTAATCGCTCACATTTTAGACAATAAATCGAATCTATAAATTTTGCGCAATCACGTAAAAGTTTGACTCAGATAAATAATCATGAAATTGAGAATTAGCTGAAATTCAAAATTTTTATTCGTTGATTAGAGCGTAACATGAGCATGAGGTTTGTGAAAACATAGAGTGTGGGTGCTTCTCTTTACAATTTTTCATATGAAAAACCAAAATTAAATCAAAACAAAGGAATGCATATGTACCTATTTTAAAAGAAAACGAAAATTTTAATTTTAAAACAGTGCAAGATTGTATTGGCTTTTGAGTCTGATATCTGTTTTGATGCTTACAAACATGAGTGTCTCTTATGTGTGTGTTTAGTGCGTGACCAGATATTATTCAAGTCACACATAAGGTGTCAAGGTAAGTCTTGAAGCACAAATCTGACGCATTTCATGATGTCAAAGAGTAAAGGAGAAGAATAAGACATGTTTTGAATTATAATTGCATTTGATTTTATTATTTGGTCTGTAATAATGTATGCATCTGCATGATATGAATTGTATGCTCTGATTGACCATAGATTGACCTTAGGGATCACTTTCGATTGACCGATGTCGGATTTTTGGGGCTAACTCTCAAGACCATAGATTGACTATAGGTCCCCATAAACATTTCATAAAAAATCCCCTTTAACCTAAAAGTTATACTATGAGTAACAGGGGTGAATTCTAATAAAAATCAGGACCTAAAATAATAATTGAAAGTCACTCAATCGATTGAATCCAACTGGTTATATTCAACTCAGTCGATCGAACCATTCGTAGGTCAACAGTTTAACCAAGGTTCAGTCGACCGAACGTATTATGAATGCATCTTCCACAGTCAACTGAACTGGCACATGTTTGATCCTAACTACTTAGTCGACCGAACTCATAAGTCATTTTAGATTGGGTTGACTGAATTTAATGAGTAGCCGACCGAATCTAAATATAGTCGACCAAACCTCAAAGGGTTCAGAATCGCCCTAAAACGGTTGATCGAACTCGTAGTTCAAAATTGATACGGTCAACCAAATGTATTAATTGGGTCGATCAAACCATGAATACGGTCAACCAAACCTCTTGGGTTGGAAATTTTTTAAAGGCTAAAACATCATTAATTTTTTAATTAAATTTTTCCAAAATTCCAAGCATGTCCCAAACAATCATAATTTTTGAAAAATCTATAAATACCCCCTCATAACCTCAAATTAGCAACTTTGATTAACTCTAAAATTCTTTCCAAACCTTTGTTAATCAAAGTTTCCCTAAACCAATTTTTATTGCTAAAATCTCTTCTTTGGGGTAAAATTTTTTAAGCAAAACTCTCCAACTCTCTCCTCCTCTTTCATTTCAAAATTACTCTTGAAGAGAGTATATTTATTTTTGGGCATTTATTTTTACATGTTTACTCACTTATTATTTATCTTTGAAAATCTTTCTGAGAGTATAGCTTTGGTTTCTCCCGATTATTTCCTTGATAAATATTTTTTGGGAGAAAGTTATTTATTGTACAAATATTTTCTTGAGCTTAAATTCCTAAATTCTCCAAAAGAATAATAGTACTTATTTTTCACATATATTTTATTTGTACAAAATTATTTGATAGCATCCTTACTCTACTGAGCATAATGCATATTATTAAAGAGTGCATATATTTTATGAGCTTAAATGTGTACATCTCAGCTTATTGTTTGAAGCATGTAATATGCACAAAAATATTTTTATTGTATCAGTTGGGTTCATCCCATAAATTGAACTGGAGAGTCTCAGTCCTGTAAGTGAGGCTAGTTCGGTTCAACCCGAAAATTGAACTAGAGAGTTTCAGTCCCATAAGTGAGACAAGTTGGACTCAGCCTTATAATTGAGTTAGGGTTTTCCTCGCCCCGTAAGGAGAAGATGTAAATGGCTTCTGCTCCGCCCGTTTAAGTGAGCAAATTTAGTGTAATTCTTAGGGGGCATGCTCAAGGCGGGGATGTAGGTTAGTTTTGCCGAACTTCGATAACAAATATTGTGTGTTTCTCTCTCTCTCTCCTTATCTCATTTACTTTCCACTCTTTAATTTCGGTATGTGTATGTCTATTCATGTTTTGTTATAACCATCTTACATGCACATAGAATTAATTTAACTGAAATATACAGCATACGTGTATGTATGCACACATTGCTCACTCACTTTACATACATGTTTTATTTCAAATTTGATATGAGATGTGGTGAATCGGCATAATTGTTTAAATTAGCGAAAAAGTTTTAAATGTTCAATTCACCCCCCCCCCCTTCTCTTAGGATCACACCAATTCCAACAGATTGCAAAAATAAGATCATTTATCTGAAAACAAGAAAAAAAAAATCACTTTCAAGTAGATAAAACAAAAGAAATTCACTTTCAAGGGGTAAAACCACTCCACTAGCATGGTTTTAGAGTTCTTAATTAAATGATCTCATAACAATTTAACTTAATTGCAGAAAAGACACAGGCACCATGTGAGGTTTTATGTATCTCGAGTAGTAATTTTTAAGTTGACTTTAAAACAAAAACGCCGTGGTTTTGAGGAGCTTGATTTAATCATAAAATGTTCATAATTGTTATTTACTTAAATAGTCTCTTTCTAATCTTAAGTAGTAGTTTTATTATTATCATTAACAAAATAATGTAAGTATATTTTATAAATTATTTAAATTAGAAATCACCGATAAATGCTGCACTAATAATATTGATTGCAGTATTAATTTTAATGCCCCCAGTAAATACAATCAAGCAAAAGTTTATTTGAATTTTGAAAATATGCATTTACCAGACTGTCTTAAGTAGCAGTTTTCAGTTCAATTTCAAAGCCAAAACGACATTTTTTAAAAAAGTTTAATTACATCTTCGTATTAAATTCACTCACCACAAGAGAATTACCGATAAATACAACTCCTGGTCGTAACTGTTTCTTGAGAAAATCATTAAACAACTTCATTTTAAATCCCTACTTTGAAGGTGTAAACATCATTTTAAATTCTTGGTAATTTACCTTCAAATGATACCATTTTTCTATTTGAAAAAGCTATACAATACTAATTTCTTTTTACTGTGCTCCATTCTACAAAAAAAAAAAAATTAATAATAATATTTTTCGAATTTTGATCTAATTTCTATATTTTTTTGGTTTGTTGATCTGCTTTGAACAGCTGGAGGTTTGTTTTGAAAATTCAATTGAATTCTTTCAGCCATGTTCAAAGTTAGCTGGTTCATCCACAGATTACTCCAAAAAACATAAAAACAACAACAAAATTCAGAAACACCACATGTGATGTTCTGCTTCTACTTGGCCAAAAATTCATCAAAATCGAAACTAAATTCCAGTTAAGTCGGTTATGTTATGATCAATTATCCAACAAGTATTTGCCCTAAACCGAGCAAATCTGAAAAATATGAAGGTACTGTAGATGCAATTAAGATCATTTGGTCCATAAGCTGTAATGTAAGTATCCATTGACTATCTTCAAAATAACCCATGTATATTCACAAGGCATGTCCAAAATAACATACTACTAAGAAAAGACCCAACAATAGACACCCACAGCCCCCCATAGAATGGACCAAAAGTGACAATAGATTTACAGAGTTGTGAATCGTCTCTGATCTGTTCATGAATGTCGAGAAATGGCCTCATAATTCCATGGCAGAAACCAACAGTGAACCATCCCTCTTCTAAGTCTCCTAGCTGAAAAAAAAAAAAAAAAAATAGGCATTCACTATTTTTCAAACTCGAAGAAACCTTGGATTGATTTGCTTACAGAATGATTTCAATGAGAAACACCCACAATGTTGTTTTGCCATTTTTCCTTCTCCGCGGCTCATATAAGCCAAAATCTTTTGGGACATCACTGCTGATTCAACTCCGAAACCCAATATCAATGAAGTGCAGCTAATGTAAACATCTGGAATGTGATGTAAAACAGAAATATAAGCAAACATGAATCCCAGTTCTCATGCTTGAAGCACCTGACAGTGCACAATATGACTCCTCAAACCACTTCGGCCAGCAATACTTGACCACAAATTTGTGACTAGAGTCCTAAAGTGCCCTTTCCCAGCAATGTTTTCCCAAAGCTGAGGATTACTCTCCACGTGCTTGTTAGGACTCGAAACATCAACCAGGCTGATGCTCATGTTGTTCCGAATAATGCAAAGCTTCCCATTAAGAGGAACAAGAGCGGCAGCCTCCAGTGCACGGGAGCTCCCTAGGTGAAGCTTGCTATCTATAAATTTGTTCCATGAATCTGTAGGCCCATCATAAACCCTAAGTTTGCACCCATCCCGGCAATCCAGGGCATAAAGCTGTCCATTCATTGAAATGCTAGGGTTGCGCCAACCGGCAACCATCCCGTCACTAACTGTGGTCCAGGTATTATTTTCGGGAATATAGGCTTCACTCATTACCTCGCGATGGGAACCTAGTCCCTTCAAGAACCACTTCCCATTATAAACTACTCCAATAAAGGGTACCATAGCCGTGCTCATATCCGCAACAAAGCTCCACCGGTTCCGGTTGGGATCATAAACTTCAGCTGAGCGGAGAGTCCTCTGGATTCCTTCGCATTCCCCACCAGCCACATAAAGACAGTTGTTCATGACACAAGAACCAAAGAAATGGCGTTTCCGAAGCATATCAGGGGCCCTATGCCACTTGTTTGTCCGAGCACTATAAAAAATAACCCGTCTCATAGATCCCTTAAGTGGATCTTTTCCACCAAATAAGTATAAATGGCAACCGCTTAGAACAGCACAGCCAAATCCTAGGGCTTCAGAATATTCGCCAGGAACAGGTGGAAGTGGCTGCCAAAGCTGGTATATGGGATCAAAAGCATGCCATGAGATCCTTCCATCACGGTCTCTTTTTATGACATATACCCACTCTTCTGCCATTCCAAGACTTTTCCTAAGAGAATAAAAGAAGTTCCCTGCCAGAAGTCGGTACCATCTCTTGCAAACAAGGCGGAGCTTTCTATGCTCAACACGTGGGACTCGAATCAGACAGGCAATGGCGAGATCATCAGGGAGGCCAGGAAGGAGAGGTGGCTGAACTCTAGACCTCTCCCTGCGAGAGCTTTTGCTTTTGTGTGCATTCGGATTAATATCAGGCTGGATGCAAAGCTTTGATCCTGGGACAAATTTCCTTGCCCCAGCAACCGTTTTCAACCCTGAATCTACCTTGCAATAGCATGATACAGAATCAACCTGCAAAACTTCCCACCTTAGGTATAAACATAATAAGCTAAATACAAAAACTAGAAACATAATAGGCTAAAGGCCATAAGATGTTATGGTAGTGTACATATAACCAAGGTCTTATATTTCAATTTCGACTAAAATTTTTTAGGCTTCAAAAGCACAAAAATCTTTATGGAAATTTCAATGCCGATGCCAATTTCAAATTCAATAAAAACATGGAATTCTTTTATTAAACTCTATAAACTATTAATAGAAATAATAATAAACAATTCAGAACTAAATTTTATCAATAAAATAATCAAGGACAGTTGTAATATAGTAATCATAGCAATAATATTCAATTAATATAAATGAAATTCATGAATCAGATAAACATTATTTAGTACATAAATATACATAATTTAGACATAAATGGTCAAATAAAATGTTGTAGCTAATATCGAAGTTTAATTTTTTCTTATAATTTCAAATATATGAAAGCTATAATTGATATCCTTATTGCAATAATCTTTAGTTTCACCATAAAAAGAAGATAAATTAGGAGAGAAATCCAATTTGGGATTTTTGAATCTTAAATTTGAATTTCAAGGAAATTTCACTCTTTAGTTAAAATTTCGACAAACTTTGCTAAAAGAGATGTAAGACCATGCATATAAACTAGCTGAGAGTAAAAAGAAAAATGCCATTAAACAGGTTTAAATATGGTCCTGAACTTAACATTTTTGCATGAAGTTTCATTTCTCAGAACTAAAAACCTGAACTCTTAAAATTTGAAGCCCAAGATTTTAACCATTGCAACAGACAATGGCCACAAGAAGGGTTTCTAAAAAATGACGATATGATGAGTAGGCAATGGGTGTTTAGACATCATCAAGAAAGTAGATAGACATCAAGTAAGACAATTTCCTAATATTAATAGAGTTGGTAGACATTTAAACCCCCTTTGTTCCCTACTAATTCCCAAGTTTAATAAAGACTAAATGATATCCAAAGCATAAAATATAAGACCGAGCAACAAAGGATACAGATCCAGCAGTTCAAATAGATAAGGAATGGAAAAAAAAGATCTGCAGGAGTCTAGAATAAGAAAATTTATGAAAAATTGGCACTTGCATTGAAAAGTCAATGAGAAAATGAGTATCGTGGTTTGTGGGGTTCATAGGCAAGCAATGGCAAGGACACAGAAATTTATGTCACAAAATTATTATGAAGCTATGAGTCCTTATGGTAAAAGTTATATACTTCCTTTTGATAGAAAAAGGATTCATTAATAAAGATGGGAAAAAATTAAGATCAAAGCTATACACTCATAGGCCTTATCCAAGCAAGTAATAATGAACAAATGAAATCTTTGGAGATTCGTTTTTCAGCACTAGAATGAAACAAAGTTTTGCCACAAGCTTTCAATAATATGGCTGTGAAATGACTATATGTGCAACTATCTCCCATATAAACAGGAAAAGAATAATAATAATAATAATAATGATAATAATAATAATAATAATAATAATAAAAGCAAAAATAAAAGGAAAGAGAGATCAATTTGATAGAAAATACAAGAAACAAAATAGGCTTCATACCTTTTGGAATGTATAAAATAAAAAAGGTTTGATAGACATAGTTGAATTTCCTTCCTTATTTCCAATTTCTTTTGCAAACTAGAAACAGAGGTTGTCAATTTTTTCCTAAGCCTTTGCCCTTTGCTGGATCAGGCTGGATGAACTGTTTGGCCTAGTATTGATTGTGTAGTGTTTTCACCAAGTGAAGGCAGACTGGACCAGGCTTGGAGTTCCATGGTCATACTTTTGGAGAGCAACTATGTTTTGTGGCTTTATGTGTTAGGAAAGAGAGATTTCAGCATAACTGCAGGAGCCAAAGATTCTGCTAATCTATTGACAAAAAACACAGTTAAAATAACCAATAGCTTGGGCTGCTCTCATGCTGTAATTTTCTTTCTTAATACTCACAATCAGGCTTGAATTGTTGCATAAAAATACATCTCCAACAGTCTTCATCCTCATCTTTGAGTAAATTATAAACAAACATGGGAACACTTTAACTTTGATTTTTCAAAACACTCCTCGAAGATATCAAAAGACAGATCTGAATTGTGAACATCAGCTCTTTTTTTTTTTTAAAAAAAAATTTTGGAATATATATATATATATATAAATGGGCATCAAAAGAAACTTCATTTACAAGGGGAAAGAAAATGCCCTAGATAATCAGCACATGCATCATATTCTGACCACTATATCAGGATGTAAAAAGTCTCAACTCAACCATATTTAAGACTTGATAGAGAGTTCTTCTCCTTCGATGGCCTCCTCTTCCAGTAGAAATTGGTTGAACCATCTAGGGTGATGCAAAGATGGGAAAATTTTAACTTTGACCTTCAAATTCACTCCTCAAAAATGTCACAAGACAGATTTGAATTGTGAATCAGCTCTTCGAGCAATTTTTAAAAAAAGAAAAAAAATAATGCATGAAATCTTACTGCGTATATATATATATCAAGGGGCATCAAAAGAAACTTCATTTATGAGGGGGGAAAAGCCCAAGACACTCAGCACATGCATTATATTCTGCCCACTACATCAGAATGTAAAAATTCTCAAATCACCCATCTTTAAGACTTGAGAGAAAGTTCCTCTCCTTCAATGGCTTCCTATTCTAGTAGAATTTGGTTCAACCATCTAGGATGATGCAAGGGATGTACTTTTACTAGGGCTGCTTATTTCCAATTTTTTTTCTTTCTTTTTTTTCTTAAAGATCATTTAAGGAAAAAAACTATTCCTTCCTCTCCATACTACTCAAACAACCGGCGAGAAGAATCAAAACAATAAATTTTAACCAATCATATAGAGCTCATTTATAACCAATCAAGAAACAATCCATGAAATACCCAAAACCATTAGAGTCAAATCCTCTAGCTGCCTAGCCTAAGTGCCTAAGAACAACGCAATAAGAGATGTTGGGTTGTATCCACTTCTATAAATTCCCTGGTACAAGCATAATAATGTCTCGAAACCTGACAGAAAGAACACAATAATAGTGTAACTGAACTCTGGACAAGTGGGTGATCAGAGTCATTGGACCGAGTGTGGAAATGACTAGTTTGATACAACAACAACAACAAAACCAAGCCTTAGTCCCACTAAGTGGGGTCGGCTATATGAATCCTTTTGCGCCAATTTATGCGATCATGGACCATTTCTTTTGATAGATTCAAAGACATTAAATCCTTACTTACTATCTCCTCCCAAGTTATTTTAGGTCTACCCCTACCCCTACCCCTTCTATTGCCCCCCACAGTAACTAAGTCACTCTTCCTCACAGGTGCACTATAAGGCCTACGTTGCAAGTGTCCATACCATCTGAGTCGTCCTTCCCTTATCTTATCTTCTATAGGAGCTACACCTAACTTACCACGAATATGTTCATTCCTTAATTTATCTTTTAATGTTATACCACTCATCCATCTAAGCATTCTTATCTCGGCAACTTTTACTTTTTGGATAGTATGTTTCTTCGTCGCCCAACATTCTGATCCATATAGCATAGCTGGTCTTATAGCTGTCCTATAAAACTTCCCTTTCAATTTTAAGGGTATTCTACGATCACATAGAACACTTGAAGAACTTCTCCATTTTACCCAACCTGCTTTAACTCTGTGCATTACATCATCTTCAATTTCTCCTTCAGCTTGCATAATAGATCCAAGGTATCGAAATATACAAGTGCTATTTATTTCTTCATCATCAAGTTTAACTTTGTCTCCAATATTCCTCCTATCATTACTAAAATTACATTTCATATATTCTATTTTATTTCTACTTATCTTAAAGCCTCTAGATTCCAAAGCTTTTCTCCATAATTCTAACTCAGCCTCTACTCCATCCCTAATTTCGTCAATTAATACAATATCATCTGCAAACAACATACACCATGGAACCTCCTTTTGAATACTCTTAGTCAATTGGTCCATCACTAAAGCAAAAAGATAAGGACTCAAAGCAGATCCTTGATGTACACCTATGGTAATTGGAAATTCTCTAGTTTCTCCATCTATAGTCTTTACACTAGTCATTACTCCATCGTACATATCCTTAATGACATCGGTATACCTACAACATACACCCTTTTTTTCTAAAACCCACCATAAAACTTCCCTAGATATCCTATCATATGCTTTCTCAAGGTCAATAAATATCATATGCAAGTCCCTCTTCTTTTCCCTAAACTTTTCCATTAATCTTCTTAAAAGATAAACAGCTTCTGTGGTAGATCTCCCAGGCATAAAACCAAATTGATTTTCTGAGATCTTCGTTTCTAACCTTAATCTTTGTTCAACTACTCTTTCCCATAGTTTCATCGTATGACTCATAAGTTTAATTCCACGACAGTTATTACAATTTTGAATATCTCCCTTATTTTTGTATATAGGTATTAAAGTGCTTTTACTCCATTCATCTGGCATTTTCTTAGTTTTTACAATTGTATTAAATAAATTAGTTAACCATATAATTCCGTTATCACCCAAGCATTTCCAAACTTCAATTGGGATGTTATCTGGTCCCATAGCTTTCCCATTTTTCATCTTTTTTAGTACAAACTTAACTTCGTTAACTCTAATTTTTCGAATAAATCTTATATTTTTAGTCTTTTCCTCGTTTGACAATTCTAAATTTAAGCCTTTTATTTGGTTTTCATTAAACAACTTACTAAAGTAACTTCGCCATCTTTCTTTAATATCTTCGTCCTTAACCAAGACAATATCATCCTCACTTTTTATACATTTTACATTTCCTAAGTCCTTGTTCTTCCTTTCTCTAACTTTAGCAAGTTTAAATATATCTCTTTCCCCTTCTTTTGTACCTAATCTATCATACAAACTATTAAATGATCTATATTTAGCTTCACTAACGGCCCTTTTTGCATCTTTTCTTGCCTCCTTATATTTTTCAAAGTTATCGTTGTTTCTACATTTTTGCCACGTTTTATACCAAATTCTTTTTGTCTTTATGATTTTTTGTACATCTTTATCCCACCACCAACTTTCTTTGCTATTTGAGAATCTTCCCCTTGATTCGCCTAAAATCTCTTTTGCTATCTTTTTAATAGAGCTAGCTAATCTATTCCAAAGAGTATTTGAATCTATCCCATCCTCTAAGGTCCAATCCCCATCTTTGATCATTTTATCTTTAAATTTTATTATATTTTCTCCTTTTAGGTTCCACCATCTAGTTCTCCTACACTGGTTTATTTTATCCTTTTTCTTCCATTTTTTAATGCATATATCTAACACTAAGACTCTATGTTGTGTGGTTAGACTTTCACCTGGAATAACTTTACAATCCTTGCATGATACACGATCTACCCTCCTAGTTAAAAAAAAATCTATTTGACTTCTATTTTGTCCAATTTTAAAGGTTATTAAGTGTTCTTCTCTCTTCTTAAAACAAGTATTCATTATACTAAAATCATATGACATAGCAAAGTCTAAGATCATCTCCCCAGACTCATTTTTGTCTCCATATCCATATCCTCTATGTATCCTTTCATAATTTCTATTATCTCTTCCAACATGTCCATTCAGATCTCCTCCTATAAATATTTTCTCAGTCCTTGGTATGCCTTGTATAATACTATCCATATCTTCCCAAAATTGTCTCTTAAGATTTTCTACTAAACCAACTTGAGGAGCATAAGCACTAATGATATTTATTATCTCTTGTCCTAATACCATTTTGATTTTTATAATTCTATCCCTTACTCTAATTACATCCACAACGCTATCTTTTAAATTTTTGTCTATAATAATGCCTACTCCATTCTTATATTTTTCTTTTCTAGTGTACCAAAGTTTAAAACCTGATTTATCGATTTCTCTAGCTTTCTCCCCCACCCACTTAGTTTCTTGAAGGAAAATTATATTAATTCTTCTTCTAATCATTGTATCCACAATTTCCATGCTTTTACCCGTAAGTGTCCCTATATTCCAAGTTGCTAATCTAATCCTAGTTTCCTGAACTAACGTATTTACCTGCCCACGTCCAGAATGATGCAGGAACCCTCGCATATTTGACACCGTACCCGGGCGCCGACACAGCGCGTCACTTCGGGGCGACGACCTAGCCCACCCTCGCCCACTTTTCGCTACACCCAGGTGGTTCAAGTGCAACACGTCGCTCGTAGGGGACGCTCCAAAATGACTAGTTTGATACAATAGAAAATTTTAAATATCTATGATTACTCCTAAGCATAAGCTTTTAGCTTGTGAACAGGTGATTATAGGTGTTACATGCTAACTCAAGTCCACACACTCAAATAATCATAAGCATTCTTTGGATTCTCCCCATTTTTATCTTGCACACAAAGAACAATGTTGAAATCACCAATCTCACCCATGCCTATCACATTTTTATATTATACTGCATAACCCAGTCCAAAACAGAAAAGACCCCCACGCTGCCCTTCCTCTTGTTCATATACACTTGAAAACAGCCAACTAAATCCACTCTCCAAAGATTTAAAGTGAGGAAATGGAGAACAATACCACCCAGCTATAAAATAAATCTACCATTTCCTTAGAACAATAATGCCATCAGTAACACCCAAGGCAGGAAGAACCTCCTATTTGTCGCTTCTAATACCCCAAAAGCCTTCAAAAATTTTCCCAAGAACCTTCACCCTTCAAGTTTTCTGTTGAATACTATCCCCTGTGCATGGGTTGCACTGTTAGCACTAATCACTCTTTGCCATACTGGTTTGTCCAATGAAGTTAGCCTCGGATTAAGCACAACACCACTAAAAGTAATACAAGACAAGAAAATGATGTTTATCTGGATGGCACCGAAAATGCAAGTAGTCAAGCCAGAAGATGGAGCTAAACAAAATAGCCTGCTGGCATGGTGCTGAAGAATTCCATGGAACTCCATAATAATACATGCACACATGTGGTTTGCCAAAAATGAGCTCTGGCCTTTGCATTGGCAAAGCCCACTTATGAATAGAAGTACACCATTTACTAAAACAAACATGATAGCATCTGAAGCTAAAAGTTTACTTTATCTAATGTTTGATTTTTACGAGTCCTAAATATGTTCACATGCATACACAACTTAGACACACACGTGCACGCACATGCGCACACACACACGCACATGTGTGTGTGCGTGCATGTGCATGTGTGAGAGAGAAAAAGATTGATATTAAGAATGATTCTTAATCCAACCATAAAAGATAAAAAATAAAATACGGTCCATATACAATTAGGTCCACAAGAAAACATTAAAACAAGATAGTAAATACTATAGCCATATCTTCAAAAATAGTCTAATGTTGATATTGAATGTGTGTGCGTGTGTGAGTATAATACAGACACAAATGACAAACAATATCAATGCCCAAATCTTCAAGAAATAGAATCCAGATAAGACACCAGCCAGTAGTTAAATGAAATAATTTGCCTACTATCATAATACAGACACAAATGACAAACAAAAAAGTAGACAATATGTCAATTGCAGGATTAAATGATGGCAATTCCAAGGACCACAGATCCATGTTCATAAAAATTTGCTTCACCCAAATATATGTGTTTATAGAATTAGTGATCCACAATTGGGATTGGCCGGAATACAAACTTAACATTTAAGAAAAGCACAAGTCACCAATGGAATGCTAGTGAAAATGTAGACCCAAACCAGAAAAATTCATAACATTATCCCACAATGTGAACTGATAGTTAAAATGTGCCCTTTTGTAATTAACAGAAAGTTAGCAGACAAAGCAGAAAGCTTAAGGTCCAACAAGAGTAAACTACTTGGCTTGAAGAGATTTACTAAGCAGTACAATAGCTTGGAAACTAAGATATTGAAAGTTCTGGAATGAAAAATTGACCCCCCCCCCTAATGTAGCAGAAGCATGTCCAAAGTAATATGCAATAATTTAAAACAGAAACAGTATACCATAAGAAGCTCTATGAAATCAATTCTCTTCCAAGTCCCAACCAGCTTCAATTATTCTCTATCAGTTGATCTTCCATTGGGTACATCGACATAAGAAGCACAAGAAGTACACCAACATAAATGCATTCAATGTAAGAGACTTCAATACGCAATAAAACCCGCATGCTCTAATTTGTAGCTTAACAGCTAACTATTTTATTAATTTACGAAATTTCCTCCTTGAAAACAAGAATCTCAAAAGAAAGAACAGATCTGAAGATACAACTCAATCTTCTTCCTATCGCAACAGCCAACACATGTCTAAAATGCACATGAGCAGGGGTGGGGGTGGTGGTTGTGCAAATAGACACACTTCCAACAACAGAATGCTGCAGTTCTACCCCCATATTTGAAAACCCTAAAACATTGAAGTGATGCAACTCGCAAAGGGTCCTCAGACCCACGTACCCATAAAATTTCCTCAGAGATTACACATTCATAAAAAATTTCATCTTGGTACGTCCACAAACTCATCAGACCAAGAACCCAATAAACGAAGTTGCATCAAAACAAAAACAACAGAAAACGCACCAATCAGGAACCCAAATTTTCCCTAAAGATTGCACACATTTTCAACAATAATTTCATCTGGGTATCTCCAGAAGCTCACGAATCGAACAAATTAATGGCGAAAACTCAAAAGAAACAAAAAGAAAAAGATCAGTGGGCTTACAAGTGGAGCCTGAACACGGAAGCCCCTTCGTGCATTTGGAGACCGTTCAACGGCTTGCTCCATCTCAGAAGAACAGATACATAGACAAAGGAATTAGATAGAAGCTTCAGAACCCGAATCAAGCTCAGATCGAGCTCCCTGAGCTTGAATTTTCGAAGAATCTGGTCAGGAGAGAAACAAACGAAGAGGAAAGGTGAGCCCAGAAGGAAGCTTCTGCTTTTATATCTGCAAATACAAACAAGGAAACGGCAATAAGAGCTTGGAAGTTAGAACAACAGCAACTTCACAACGTGAGAGCAGCTCTCTCCTCTCTCCCTCTTCCCAGCTGGACCCATCGTCTTCACCAACTTCATATTTTTCTTCATTTATAAATTCATGTAATTCAAATGATGCATTTTTCCTAGTATTTAATTTTATAATAAAAGAATTTAATGTTTTCA
This sequence comes from Malania oleifera, assembly GCF_029873635.1. Taxonomy (NCBI): domain Eukaryota; kingdom Viridiplantae; phylum Streptophyta; class Magnoliopsida; order Santalales; family Ximeniaceae; genus Malania; species Malania oleifera. Next base: position 148,953,170 of record NC_080418.1, read on the forward strand.
ACTCTCACCACTCACCAGAAGACAAGAAGCTCATCAAGGTCGGGTTGTTACCATCATGGGTCAAACATCTCTTAAGGGCTGAGAGAGAGAGAGAGAGAGAGAGAGAGAGAGAGAGAGAGTCAGTGTGTCAAAGTCTTTGGCGTTGTTTAGAAGACAGTGTGAATGTGATATACTGATGCATCTGAAATCTATTGGGTCCTAAATTTCTTCTGACCCAATCAAACACTTCATGTCCCAAAGATTTTTTTGTTTAAAATTAAACATTGTTCTTTTAAAAAAAAATTTAATTACTAAAATAAATTAATAAATTTTTTTTTGTCACAATAACAAATTTTCGAGAAATTTCACTTGCTAGCCTTACATAGAATGAACAAAATTTGAGTATCAATAATTCTTAATTTAGATTGAACTAAATAACTAATTATAATATTGCTCTAATAAAGATAATATTTTTTTTGCTCATATGTTTTCATTTTTTTGTTGTCAAATTAAATTATAGTTGAATTACCAAGATAAGGTTTTTAAGTTTGGTGTTCTAGAAATGGCCAATTAATTTGATGCCAAAAAAAAAAATCCACCTCCATTAAATTCTTGATCTCCATGATAAAAAAAAAAAAATTAGTACAAAGGTAATTAGAAACAATATTAGGATGGAGAGTGGGAGTCTTGGATATAGAATTGGGTAAAATTTAATAATGTTCAATATAATTTTATAATATATTTCATAAAAATTCATACATTTTTTAATTTAAGACTTAGGTTATATTTAGTAGAAAGGATTTCACATGTTCAATTTGAATTTGCAAACTTAATATAATTTAATATTATATTTAATCTATAGTAACACGAGTCATAAATATATAAGCATAACAAAGGTTTTTTATGGTCTCTAAAACCCTAATCCAAATTTATTGTTCTTTTAAATTAAAAAATAAAATAAAATATTTAAAAAAATAATTAAGACTTATTTGAAAGTTAAATAAATAGTAATATGTTTATTATAACGTCCAAACAATTCAAAACATGCATTTATTTTATTTATTTTCAATTCATCTTAGACTCATTTTTTATTATAATGGCCTATACAATGTAAGATATGTATCTATTGGACTCTTAAAAAAGAAGCACATTTTGTGTAATGAATATATTTATTAATTTATTTCTTTTAATATGTGGATAAATTTTAATATTCTATTAACCGAATTAACGGGTAAATTCGATAGGTTCGGTTTGGTTAAAAATTTATTCGGTTCGGTTCGACTTTCATTTTCATTGAACTTTGGTTTTTGATTTTCGATTCAATTAACCGATTAACCGATTAGTATAAATTAACAATAAATAATTATATATATTGTATATTAAAATTTTGTATATATTATATATTTATTATTTATATTTTATATATATTAAAAATATATATTTTATATTTTAATTAACCAATTTAACCAAAATTTAGTTCAGTTATAATTTTTGTATGTTCTGTTTAAGGTTATGTTTGGAACTTGAAAAATATTGAAAAAAAGAAAGGAAATTTTGAAATAATTAAATTTTTCATATTCGGTTATGAAGAAAGAAAAAAGTACATAATAAATTAATGAAAAAAATTAATTTTACATTTCGCATTTGATTTTTTAAAATTTCTAGTCAAATTAGGATAAATTTTATTTTTAATAGTATTTGGTGTGAATGAAAATATAATAAAAAATAATTTTTCTTCTTATTTTACTTTTCTTTCCCTTTTCTAAGTGAATTCTTGATTCAAATGGACCCTAAAAGAATGTGCTAAACAAGTCAATTTTAGTTTGTGTTTTCCATTTAAAGTTGCATACATTCAATTGACAGCGTAATAACAACATACTTAGCAATGATTATGTTAGTATTCACGATAACTTTACAAACATTTATCCTAAATTCGACGTAGTACCCTTTAAGGTCCGACATATTAGACTTGAGCTCTGATTGCATAGAACCCAAAAGAGCATCATGTTGGATTTAAGATGCAATGTTTATAAGATTTTTGGATAGATATTGATTAATCCAATTAAATGAAAAAAAAAATCAAATAAGAAATAGACAAAAAAAATTATATACATTTACATTTTCAATTTATTTTTTTGAACAATATAAATAATAAATAAATTATGTTTTTATTATAATGCCCCACACAATCAAAACCACCCACTGGAATTTTAAGAAACAATGATCTATATATTAAATTATGAAATATTTAGATTAAAAATATAATTGTGCCCAACTAAAATTATAAAATAATAAGATTATACTAACAATATTAATCCAAATTATGTGAAGACATTATTTGTTAAATTAGCAAATGAAAAATCATTCAAAAATGTTTCTTAACCCTACATTTAGGAGCAAAGAATTAGGATTTAAAATTTAGATTTGGATAAAACATAATACAAATTTAGATTTAAGTTTCTAACAAATTCACACAATTTTAAATTAAAACCCAAAAGTCATGCTCCCCCTAATTGCTATCGAAGGGGTACTTCAATGGTTTGACATCTATGAGGCTTCAACATGTATTATAGGTCTCAAATTCGAGATTCGAAAAAATTATTTTGAAAATTTTTGTTTCATTTATTTTTATAATTTTTTTCTTTCGTGCAAGCATGTATATGTTGTCCCCACTAAGTAAAATATCCAGGTCTACTGTTGATCGTATGATCATACCTTTTTATTAAAATCGCATCACATATGCATGTATAGGATAAAAAATCAAGTAATTCACATTTTCATATTTAGTTATTAAGAAAAGTTGGGAAAAAAATATGACATAATATATATATAAACACACACATACATACACACACCAAATTCTCAAACAAAATTTTAATTTTTTTAAACATCATTACAAAAATTTAATATAGAAGAAAAATACATATAAAAAATAAATATGACCATTCTTTTCCTTTCCTCTCCTTTCCTTTCCTTCCCTTCTTTTAATGTAAAATTCTTAATCAAAAAGGAGTGGAAATGCACAATAGGCTTAAGAGTGTCCCTAACCTAATGATGGTTGGTTTCCAAGTACTATGAACTAATATAGACTTATGCAGTTTAAATATATTCTAATAATATTTTTTCCACAATCAACCAGTAGATGATGACTTCACCAAAAATATCAGCACCAGAGATGGTGATGTGTATAAAAACATATGTACTTGCCCTCTTGGCTCATCTTTCATTTGTTAAAATTGAAAGCTAGTTTTTTCCATGCAACAGTTGGTCATGACCTCTTTCCCATTTCTTTTTATTTAAATGATGACGTCCGAGACTCTTTAAACACTCGACTAACGTATCGAAATAGTGAGTCACTCCCTCTATCCTTCTCCACTTAAACAATAAGATATTATCTCAAATAAAAAGTTGTAAACCCAAAATTCGAACATGTATAAATTCTTGTAGGTGTTTTTTTTCATTGATAGAGAACCAAAAATATATTTAAGTGAATAAGAAAAGATGAAGCCCTATTTTGGTCCCATTTAGCACGTGCGAAGGTTGTGTTTATCGTCCCCGCCTTTAAATAGTTGTTGGTGGCTTGGTGCAGAGCCTTGTCTTGTTAGTTGATTCATTTGAGACCATACAAGTCAATTCCTAATGCTTTTAAAGCCACATAGATCTCTGTTTTGATTTGATTTTTCTCATGTGGGGTTGCAAAAATGAGTTCAGAACGGTCCAAGCACGAGCTTGCCTTCAGTGGAACTGTGTGGTAGACATGCCACCTATGGTACCTTAAAAATAAAATAAGTACACAGAAGAAATGGGAATTCCTGAATTTTAGCATATGCAGATGGGACAAACTTAACATTATTTAAGTTAACAGATTGACAGGACAAATTCAAGTTCATAATATTACTCACAAACCCAATCATACCAGATGAAATGAAAATCTTACAATTTTATTATTTTTTTTTTCTATTGCTTGAAGTTGCATATTATGCATCTTAAATATATTAAAATATAACTGCATAATCATCAAACTTGAGTTTCATGAACCTGCAGTGAAATCGAGCACAATTAAGCATGTTTTAACAATTACATAGTTCAGTTGAGTTGGAGAGAGAGAGAGTTGATAAATAAATAAATAAAAACGCAACTCCAAGGCTTATATCATCACATTTCCCTCAACTCAATGGCTGAGATTAGGCATCAAACACATTTTTTCCATTCTGTAAATAACAACCCACCACTATTCCTCATAGTTATCCACAAAACACATATTTACCCTCCCCTTGCAATGTTCAGACACATTCCCTAAACACATTTCTTATGAAGGAAAATACAGCATTCCAAGATCATATTTTAAAACTTAAAGCACAATCAAATGCATGGCCACATTTCCAGACATGCCTGCATTACCATAGTAGAAACTTCCTGTAAATCTCTTTTAAGCAATGGAAGACGCAGCATGCAGGGATAAAAACAAGAGTGAAAATATACCCCCAGTCAAGCTGGGTCAAGAGAGAATATGCATTATGAGAAAAACATAAATATCACCATTACAAACCCTTTCCCCTTCCCACTACACATTTGACAACCCATCACCCATCAAAATCTACCATTTAACGGAAGGATGAAACAATAGACAAGTAAATCCTAATCTTCATAAATTGTTTTCACCACCACCCCCCAGCATCGCACACCTCCATTCTTGTGGTGCCAATACATTCCCCTCCCTTTGAAAACAGTGAAATCAATTCCTCAAAAGTGTGTAGAAATAAGGGGAACCTAAACATTAGCCCAAAGAAAAAAAAAAAAAAGGAAAAAGGGGGAAACTAAAACAAAAATAGCCCTGTAAAATAAGGAATAAGTCCACAACTATTACCTAGAAACTATATTTCAGAAGTAACTATATTTCAAACAGAACCAAGTCACAAGTCAGATACCTAGTCCCATGCACTTGTCATCCCTGGATTGTATCCTCCACCATATCCAACAGAAGCCCCATAGCCGCCACTGCTGTTTCCCCCACTGTAGTAATCAGAACTGCCCCTACTGTAAGAGGCGTCTCTCCGATAGTCGCGACCACCAAAACGACCTCCCCCAGGCCGACGGTTCCTTCCTCCGCCATAGGAAGATCGGGCTGCAAAACGAGAAAGCCATGCAGGCACTTCTTGATTTGATTCTTGCATAAGTTCCGACAGGGCCCTTGCTAAAGAGGAGTTGTTCTCGTTAAAGAAAGCGGTGGCCAGTCCTGTTTTCCCAGCTCGCCCTGTTCGTCCGATACGGTGAACATAATCATCAATATCGTTAGGGAGGTCAAAGTTTACTACATGGGCAACATGAGGTATATCAAGACCACGAGCTGCCACATCCGTTGCAACCAAAATTGGGGTTTTTCCACTTTTAAACGATCTCAATGCATATTCTCTTTCCTGCAAACATGTAGAATGATAAATTAAGAATTGGTCAACAGCATAGTTAGAATCTTATGTTTCACAATTCAATTCATGCAATTTGTATCAATTCGACACCAAATCAAGATGAATTTTACTAGTGATTCTAAAAACAATTGCATTGTTGCCGAATCTATCGATTCACATAGTGAATTTAATGAATCGATCTAAATCTACCAATTCAGATGATTCCGGACCAATCACATCCTATCAGATAAAACTAGTTCAAAACCACAAAACAGCATTTTGTTTTCTTTAATTGCTTTTATGTTTACATGGTTACCTTCCATTCCTTGTTTACTTTAGCTCTGTGCTAGAAAAGTGAAGAAAATAAAAATTTAAGTCTTACGTTGTCTAAATATTAACCATTGTATTATACAGCAACATAGTAAGAATACTACCCTGTGTTTGGAGAACCTTGGATTTGGATTTGTATTGGATTTGAATAAGATGTCATATGAAATTATATTGAAACTTTTCCAAATCCATTCAAATCCAAAGCCAAGGTCCAAAATCCATGCTCCCAAATGCAACATTACTTTCATTTTAAATCCTTTCGTTCCCAAAAACATGAACATTCTTGTCACATCAGATTCCATGCTAAACAAGAGTGGGTATCACATACCCTAGGAATGTTGAAAGATATCGCAAACAAAAACACAGAGAGAATGAAAACCAAAATTATAAGACATAGAACACACTAATGCAGTATTACAGAAGGCTTTCACCTTAAAACAAACAGACCTGTTGTGTTCTATCACCATGAATTGTAGTAGCAGGAAAACCATTCATGCACAACCAATGCTCCAGAGAATCAGCACCCTTCTTTGTCTCCACAAAAACTAAAGTAAGAGCTTGCTGCAAATCCAAAAGCATGAAAGCAACAATCAATGAACTCACCATTTACCAAGGGTGTAAAACCAGAGGGTTAGGCCATTAATCAAAACAAGTGTATGTTGCATTTTAATTTACCTTGCCTTGAACACCATTTGCCCTCTGTGCATGCAAAAGGTCCATGAGATGGCTTCTTTTGTCAGAATCATGAACAAATTCAACTCTTTGAATGATCAAATCAGTACTAGAGCCAACTCTTCCAACAGCCAAAAAAATATAACTTGACAGGAAATCAGACGCCAATCTCTGCATTTCAACCAGAAATGGCAAAAGATCGTGATTATGTTTTAAAAAATCATGGCAAAATTTTTGAGAAGGCTCCCCAGGTGCCTACATTGTGCAGAAAGTGAATATCCAAATTTATAAAACCACATATAAAATCTGATGCATGGTGAAAACTGAAAGGTATAAAGAATTCTTTTTTATTCATAGCGCATGTGTCTGGTGTCCCAATCTATGCCAAAGGTAAATTCCCTGAGATAACAGCATAAACTAGCTTATGTTCAAATAATAAGCTGATAAGCTGGATATTAGTGCCACTGGAAGTGAGAAAAGTCTCAGGCGGAGAGGCAAGAGGACAAGAAGTAGGAGGCCTTAAAGAGATTAAATTCATTTATACAAAAGAGATAAAGCTCAATAAAAACTTGAGAAATATTTGCAATCAGAAAGCGAACCTGTATCTCTTTGGGGAAGGTAGCACTGAACAGCATTGTCTGTCTTGCACCTGGTGGAGGCATGTCCATTTGCTCCACAATTTTCCTTATTTGAGGCTCAAATCCCATATCCAACATTCGATCAGCTTCATCTAGAGCTAAATACCGGATCATCTGTAAAGACACCCTGGCCCTCTCTAACAAATCAACCAAACGCCCTGGTGTTGCCACAAGAATATCTACACCTCTCTCCAGATCCCTCAGCTGATCAGATATAAAATATCAACATTTAGCGGACACAAAATATAAGAAGATTGATAAAAGAGCTGCAAACAGAAAAAACAGTCTGCGGAATGATTATGCCCTCATAAAATCCATTATTTACAAGCCAAGATAAATGCAGCCTCCTCTAGGAATCTTCACAAGAAAAAAAGAAAGATTTCTTTAATCTGATTTTGTGAGCAGAATTGTAGTGAGGAATGGATGAAATATCATTGGAATACTCATAAGTCCCACATTTATACAATCAGTCCACTTCAGCTAAATAATCAAAAGTAACTTGTAGTGCAAAATAGTTTTAGGCTCTTAGCTGTAATTAGTTGTAAGTAACAGTTTTGGCATTAGAAATTAATTCCAAACCTAAAATTTGGGAGGAAGCTAATTATTGAAGCACCATCCAAAACCGATTTCCAGATCAATCATTACTTCCCAAAATAAATTGGTGTATATTAGCATTGTACTACAAAATAAATTTCATTCCAAAATTATCCCCAAAAGGCTTTAAGCATGTCATTTACAAACAAAGGGCCTATTTGGTATCGTTGGTGTTTTTTGTTTTCTGTTTGTTTCTCCACAGTAAAGGAACAAATGATAAAAACACATTTCTTTATGTTGTTAGTTTTCTGTTTCTGCCGTCAGTTTTCAACTCTAGAAAAACTGAAAAATAGATTTTATGATTTTTAGCTTTTTGGCAATCTGTTGCCAGAAATTTTAATTTCTAAAAATAGTTTTTTTATTAAATCATTCATTTCAATAAAAATATACAAAAAAATTAAAATAATAATAATAAAAGTCAATTACAAAATATTTTTAATATTTTTTCGATTGTCATGTACAATAAGATTGTTATTGTAAAGTAAATTTTGAAAATATAAAAATTATGATTAAAATAATTTTAATTTTATTATAGAGTTATCAATTTGTACGATTTTGCAATTTTATTATTTTAATCATATTTTTATAATATCAATTGATTTAAAAATGAAAATGAAAAAAATAATAAAAGTCAATTACAAAATAGTATCATGTACAATAAGATTGTTATTGTAAAGTAAATTTTGAAAATATAAAAATTATGATTATAATAATTTTAATTTCATTATAGTATTTTCAATTTGTACTATTTTGCAATTTTATTATTTTAATTATCTTTTTATAATATCAATTGATTTAAAAATAAAAATGAGCCTTTTTTAATTAAGTTTTAAATTTATTTTAGCTTTACAAATATTAACCAAACAGGTTGTTAGTGTAACCCGACCCGAGAAATTCAAATTTAATAAATAAGTAAAGGGGAAAAATGTAAATTTAGCAGGTTTCGTCGACAAAGCCATTGTTCTCGTCGACGAAGACCCTCATAATGTTCGTCGCCAAAATTCAGAGTCTCGTCGACGAAAAGATACCAAACGAATTGTAAAATATCATAATAGGATTTGTCACCGAAGGTAACGGTTCGTCAACGAAATGCTCGAATGGTTCGTCGACGAAGGCGTCCTATCATCGATGAATTGGACCGGGTCAAGGGTCTATAAATAAGATACTTTATTGCTTCATTGATAAGAAAACTCAAAATCTCTCTCTCTCTCTCTCTCTCTCTCTCTCTCTCTCTCTCTCTCTCTCTAGAATTCGAAGGAGACTCTCTCTTTAGGATCTCAAGCTGACTGTTACCCGAATCGATGATCCGACGTTGCTACATGTCAGGAGGAGAATCTCAACGTTTATAGCAAAACAGATCTTCGTTTCGAGAATTTTCGGATTTTATCTCAAAATCAAGGTAAGGGTCTAAGTTCGTTTACGGTTCAGTAATCAATAGAATTTTATTGAAGTTACAACAACAACAACAACAAAACCAAGCCTCAGTTCAACTAAGTGGGGTCGGCTATATGAATCCTTTTCCGCCAATTTATGCGATCATGGACCATTTCTTTTGACAAATTCAAAGATATTAAATCCTTACTCACTATCTCCTCCCAAGTTATTTTAGCTCTACCCCTACCCCTTCTACTGCCCTCCACAGTAACTAAGTCACTCTTCCTCACAGGTGCACTATAAGGCCTACGTTGCAAGTGTCCATACCATCTGAGTCGTCCTTCCCTTATCTTATCTTCTATAGAAGCTACACCTAACTTACCACGAATATGTTCATTCCTTAATTTATCTTTCAATGTTATACCACTCATCCATCTAAGCATCCTCATCTCGGCAACTTTTACTTTTTGGATATTATGTTTCTTCGTCGCCCAACATTCTGATCCATATAGCATAGCTGGTCTTATAACTGTCCTATAAAACTTCCCTTTCAATTTTAAGGGTATTTTACGATCACATAGAACACTTGAAGAACTTCTCCATTTTACCCAACCTGTTTTAACTCTATGCATTACATCATCTTCAATTTCTCCTTCAGCTTGCATAATAGATCCAAGATATCGAAATCTACAAGTGCTATTTATTTCTTCATCATCAAGTTTAACTTTGTCTCTAATATTCCTCCTATCATTACTAAAATTATATTTCATATATTCTGTTTTATTTCTACTTATCTTAAAGCCTCTAGATTCCAAATCTTCTCTCCATAATTCTAACTCAGCCTCTACTCCATCCCTAGTTTCGTCAATTAATACAATATCATCTGCAAACAACATACACCATGGAACCTCCTTTTGAATACTCTTAGTCAATTGTTCCATCACTAAAACAAAAAGATAAGGACTCAAAGCAGATCCTCGATGTACACCTATGGTAATTGGAAATTCTCTAGTTTCTCCATCTATAGTCTTTACACTAGTCATTACTCCATCGTACATATCCTTAATGACATCGATATACCTACAACATACACCTTTTTTTTCTAAAACCCACCATAGAACTTCCCTAGGTATCCTATCATATGCTTTCTCAAGGTCAATAAATATCATATGCAAGTCCCTCTTCTTTTCTCTAAACTTTTCTATTAATCTTCTTAAAAGATAAATAGCTTCTGTGGTAGATCTCCCAGGCATAAAACCAAATTGATTTTCTGAGATCTTCGTTTCTAACCTTAATCTTTGTTCAACTACTCTTTCCCATAGTTTCATCGTATGACTCATAAGTTTAATTCCACGATAGTTATTACAATTTTGAATATCTCCTTTATTTTTGTATATAGGTATTAAAGTACTTTTCCTCCATTCATCTGGCATTTTCTTAGTTTTTACAATTGTATTAAATAAATTAGTTAACCATATAATTCCGTTATCACCCAAGCATTTCCAAACTTCAATTGGGATGTTATCTGGTCCCATAGCTTTCCCATTTTTCATTTTTTTTAGTGCAAACTTAACTTCGTTAATTCTAATTTTTCGAATAAATCTTATATTTTTAGTCTTTTCCTCATTTGACAATTCTAAATTTAAGCCTTCTATTTGGTTTTCGTTAAACAACTTACTAAAGTAACTTCGCCATCTTTCTTTAATATCTTCGTCCTTAACAAAGACAATATCATCCTCACTTTTTATACATTTTACATTTCCTAAGTCCTTGTTCTTCCTTTCTCTAGCTTTAGCAAGTTTAAATATATCTCTTTCCCCTTCTTTTGTACCTAATCTATCATACAAACTATTAAATGATCTATATTTAGCTTCACTAACGGCCCTTTTTGCATCTTTTCTTGCCTCTTTATATTTTTCAAAGTTATCACTGTTTCTACATTTTTGCCACGTTTTATACCAAATTCTTTTTGTCTTTATGATTTTTTGTACATCTTTATCCCACCACCATCTTTAAATTTTATTATATTTTCTCCTTTTAGGTTCCACCATCTAGTTCTCCTACACTGGTTTATTTTATCCTTTTTCTTCCATTTTTTAATGCATATATCTAACACTAAGACTCTATGTTGTGTGGTTAGACTTTCACCTGGAATAACTTTACAATCCTTGCGTAATAACTTTATTGAAGTTGTGTTCTTCAATTTTTAGGTTTTGAGAACTCGCTTTGCTGTTTTGGAGCCGTATAGTTCGTGTTTCAGTTTTCGGGGAAAGGTAAGGAGTTTCTGTTTATATCAGTTCTTTTGTGAAATTTGAATCAGTAAAACCATGGTTTACGATTCTATGGATGTTTTGGTTATTTATTTGGGAAAATCTATCGGGTAAAATGACGGGATTTTCGGGTTACAGATTTTAAGAAAATTGGGGGCATCGGGTATCATCTCCGTTTCTGTTGAAAAATTTTATATATGATTAAATTTTAATATAGAGATGACTGTATCTTTGATTATTTTAAACTATATTTTTAAAGTATCTAATATGAGATTATTTGTTTACCCAAATAAGTGTGGAATGAGCTAATTATTGAATGATGTGTTCTGTGAAAAAACATGTCGATTAACTACCGTAGGCAGTGAGTTGTTGAAATGAGATATAGGAACATGAGTTCCAAATTGTTCCAGGTTTTTGTGAAAATGCCGAGTCAGAAAAATACCGAAGGCCGAGGACAATCGCAGCGTGCCAGTTAACTACCTAAGGCTAAGATATGAGGCGTTCTAGAATAATACTATAGGCAGTCGAGTCGGTTAACTACCGTAGGCTCAGATGTCCAACTTTTGCCGAAGAGAGTGCAATACCAATAGACAAGCCGGTTTATATTGAAGGGTGTGAGAACACCGGATCTACACCGGTTCAACATTGTGGGGGCTTATGCTATGCCAGGTTACCGAGGGCACCGATTTTTGCCAAGGGTGTGAAATACCACCAGACAAGCCGGCTTAGGCCTTAGAGTGTGACAACACTAGATCATATTGCTTTGTATCGTATGTATACTAGAACTATATTGTGAAAATACTGGAATTATGAAATGTTATGTTTAACTGTTGAAATAACACTCATGTGCCACACTGATATAACTTGATTCTCCCTTACTGAGAAGTGTCTCACCCCTATCATACAAATGTTTTTCAGGTCCTTCGGGTAGCTGAACCTAGCGTTCTAGCGAGTTGGGAGCGTGGTTTTCGGTTAGCGTTGTATAAGTACTTGTGTAAGTACCGAACTATAGCCGAGGTGTCATTTTGGGTTATGTAGACACCCAGGGGCTATGTTTTGTATTATGGTATTGTTTAGACTCTGGTATAGTATGGAATGAATGTAATAGGTTGAATATTTACGCTACGTGTATTGTGTATGTGATGGTGTATAGGGTATACGTGAACCCTACGGGATTGGACCCTTATATTGTGTAGTATCATGGATGGTTGTACGATACAGGGACAGGTTAGGTTACCAAATCACACCTTGGGGCCCAGGTCTGGGTTTGGGGCGTGACAGTCTTTAGTTCTTAGTTTCTGTTTTTGATTTTTGGGTTTTGTTTTTGGTATTCATTTTCGTAATTTTTGACAGTGATACCAAACGGCCACTAAATTGCCAAAGGCTGGGCCAGAACTAATTTTGTTCTGCACTTCTACAAAATCATTTTTATTTAAAAACCATCCCAAATTATGTGACTTATACATCACACTGGAAGAAGATATTCCAGAATGGAAAACTAAAATATTGCCCTTGTAACACCATGCCTACACAACCTTGGAAAAATTATTACAGAATTTGGGAAGAATGTAGATGGTTTGATTTTGTGGTCTCTCGCATCTTTACGCTATTATAGGGAATTTGATTGGAAGGATGCTCGTTTTTTCTCAAGGAAGAAGAAATCTGGTGCTTTGCAATGGGAAAAGATTAAGCAATTGGTTTCTTAATAGACTTTTGCAGCAAACTGTTCTAGAGGATACCCATCTCAGATCTTAAAACAATATTGGAAGGCAGTTTTATTTTAGGTGTTTCTAGTATTTTTTGGTTTAATTTTTCTTAGGAGGATGTCTTATGTCCTCTTGTACATTATTTACTCTTTAATGAAGTATTTCTTCCTTTTCCATCAAAACAGAACCTCTATTAAATTATTTCTGATCTCAACTTCCCATCTTTTCCATATCAGCAAAGGGACAATTTATTGGGGTTCCCCGGTCCATAAGGCTCCCCACTTTGCAAGGGTTGGGGGAGGGTTGTCACAGTGGCATGCAACCTTACCCCTGCTTTTATGCAGAGAGGCTGTTTCCTTTGACTCGAACCCGTGACCAGCCAGTCACAAAGGAGCAACTTTACCGTTAATCCAAGGCCTGCCCTCCGAAGGGGCAATTTATTATTGAAAGAAAGAGGCATCCAGGGAATGCCACCCAGAAACTAGAAAACATCACAACCGCCACTGTAAGGTGTCAAGAAAATCAAGAATTACATAGATGTCCCTTCCAATTAGCTTACTGTGCCAATTAGAAATCATAGTTAACCAACGATCTTTGACAGCCTGCAGAGGAGAGAAAATGATCTCTCAAAAGCTCTTTCATTCCTTTCCCTCCAGAAAGCCAAGAAAACTGCAAGGAGAATGAGAGAAAGGGACTTCCTTCTGACCTTATTTGCTCAGATTCCAGCCCAAGCCCATAACTCACCTTCCACTGAAGCTGCAGTGATTCACCTCTGTCTGACCAAGAACAATGCAGAAGGATGTGTTCACAAGCGGTAAGCCCTTTTTACTGAAGGTTATCAAGGGTAAGGATCTTCAAGAGTTGCCTACCATGTGAAAAAAGCGACCTTTGACAGGGCTGCTGTTTTCCAAATGAGAACCCAAGGGAAATTAAAGCTGCAAACTGCTGGGCAGCTGAGGTGATTAAACTAAGAGATGACAGTAAAAATACCATCTTTGTTCAAGGACCAGTTGTAAAGGTAACTAAAGAAATCTGTCAGAATATTCATCTCCAGGACATAGCAATCCACTCCTGATGTATCTCCAGCATCTTTGTTGCAAGCTAGCGTGAACATAGAGGGGTATTTTTAACTGAGAAGGGTTCACAACACCAGATGCCATGCCAAACATACACATCCTCCCATTTCCCACCTGAAATAAAATGAGAAGGAAGAAGTTACTCCATCCTCTCCTGATGCATCTCCAGATGCCTGTGCCGTGGGGTTCATTAACCTCTTTTGAAATCCAGTCATTGTGATGTAGGCCACATCTATTGGCAATGACTTAACCTCTTTTGAAATCTAGTCATTGTGATGTAGGCCATGACTTCTCTCCAGAAAATCTACTCAATCATGAATCTACATAGCCACTTCCCCAAAAGAGCCTTATTGAAGATGAGAAAGGATATAAAAGGCCTAAGCCTCCCTTTTCCATGGGCTGATTGACAACCCCATATCTAACAAGAAGATATTCAAAGTCCTCATACGTATTCCCCCAAAGGAATCTTCTTTTAATGTTTTCCAATCTTTTGGCTACAGCACTGGGAATATTCCACAGCACAATGGTTAGATTGTAATGTCACAAGAACGACCACTTGCATATGCTTTCCCATTTATGTAATGTAACAGAAAGCAAATATTCCAGAGCACAACCAAAAGTTTACTTTTATACAATTTTGTTTATACAACCTATGTAAAATTATTTCAATGTTTGATATGAATAAAGGGTGTTTAAAAAAAAGAGACTTCCGATCCAAGGGAGTTGAAAATATGGATAAGGCAAAAGGACTTGAACTGCCAAGCAACAGATTAAACCTTAATTGCTACAAACAATAATGAGTCATCCAAAGCCCAAATCTTCCTTAAAATGGGTCATCCCAAACTATAGTGGACCAACCTTTAATATGGGCAGACTGCTAGAATGGACCAGCCCTTAACTGCAACAAACAACAATGGGTTATCCCAACAGACAATGGGTCAACCCTCTAAAGGGGCCTTAAGATGCTTAGAGAAAGGTGGCAGTGTGCTGGGAGGAGGGTGAGGGAGTAGGAATTTATAAGAGATGGGTCATCAATATCTCCTTCTGGTTGATGTGGGACAAGCGTTCCCAAGTCCCAACAACATGCAGCGCTTCACAGTTCACAGTTCACACCTTCACCCTCCTCCCACATTGGAAGCTAGAGGGATGTGGGAGTCTACAACAAACAACAAAACCAAGCCTTAGTCCCACTAAGTGGGGTCGGCTATATGAATCATTTTCCGCCAATTTATGCGATCATAGACCATTTCTTTTGATAGAATGTGGGAGTCTCCAATTCCTATATTAAATCCCTACTCCTCCCCTCTTTTTGTACTCTTCACCTGCCACTACTAGAAAACACGTGTGCGAGCATATATTTACTTCTTTAATAAAATAATTGGAAAAATATGTATTATTGAGTTTCAAGAAAATCAATAAAACAAACTAATTTAATATATAAAAAATATATACAATAATTTATTAATCGGTTATTCGGTTTTTTTGGTTTGGTCATTTTGTAAAACCGAAACCACCTCCACAGCCATGTCCTCATTATCCTTAGAATGTTTAAACTTCAGTGTACTATAATATTAACAGACTAAATTAATTCACACTAAACTGGAACCTAATTGTTCCCCTTGTTCCTTAACCGCACACCCCCCCCCCCCCAAAAAAAAAAGAAACAAATCAAGAAAAAGTAATTTGAAATAAATGAAGTTACCATAACTCTACATTACAGCATTAAAATTCAAATCTTAGACACATTGCCCAATGCTATCAGCTGGTATATAGTTATATTGGCTTTTCTACAACTTCTTGCAGTGGCTGCAAATAAATGAGCCCTATTGGAAGATGTTTCAGGTACATCTTACTACTCTTCATTAAATTTTTTTCCCAATAGAAGAAGAAATTTTAACACATAATAGAGAACATACAAAAAGGAACATAAGAAATCCTCCTTATAAGAGATGAGAACCAAAAAGAAAAAACAGGGGGAAAAAAAAACATCGACACAAAACGGCCTATCATGCTGAAGATCAGGAAACAACCGTTTATAACAACCAGCAGTAAAATCCCCAATGGTGCCATATACTGTATCCTAACCTCCAGCATAGAGCAAGAATAACAAGGTACTATTCTCCCATGAAAATACAAGAATTACTCTCCAACTAAATACCCCAAAAGCTGGCAAACAACCAAAACCTCCACAAAGATGATCGATCTCTACTCTAAAACCTCTAAAAGAGATAGTTAACAAATCCTCCATCAAATCCGGCCAAACCCAACTCTCTCCAAATAATCCAAATAGACTGCTCCACGCCCTTTAGGATCAAGTGAAATGCAAATTCTCAACTTACAAAGCATACTAAACAAACATCCAGACAGAGCCCTAAAAGGCCTCCTACTCTGCAACATATCATTAGTGTTAACTCTATTAAGAACAACTAAGCAAGCAAAAGCTTTGATCTTACAAGGCACTTCTAAGTGACACAATGAAGTGGGAAAGACAGACTTTCAAGGATCCAAAAATCCAAAAAAAAAATGAAATAAAAAGAGTTGCAAGAGTACACCCATGAGAGACCAAATGATGACTGATAGTCCCTCCTGATGGAAGAACAAATCCTTCCACCAAGCATAACAAAGAAGATAGCTCCAATCCCTCTCTGTCATAAAAGAAGTCCAAAGATAAAAATTCCAAGAGAGCTCATCCTCATTTGAATTAAAAAAGGAAAATATAGATCTGCAAAAAGGAAAAACCTAAACAAAGAAGAAAAAGAAGTGCAAAGAGCATAATCACCCACACAAGTCTCCCCAAACCCAAATGAAATAACCATTACCTGTGTCTTCCCAAACCTGAATGAAGTAACCATTACCCAGAATAAATTTGGTGCATGGGATAAAATTGGATAAATACGAGAAATACACTTTCACGGGCTTTTAAAAAGGCATCTAAGCCCAATATAAGCATCCCACCAAGTACCTTGCATGCCAAATTTACTTCTAATAACTTTGTGCCAAAAGGTATTTTCCACTAAGTGAAAATGCCAAAGCAATTTACCCATTAAAGCGATGCTTTTAGTCACCATTTTTTTAGGTCCAAACCACCACCACCCCCTTCAAACCTACAAACAATCTCCAACTAACCAAACGATCCCTCTTCACCCCCACTCTAGATCAAAGAAAATCTCTCTATAACACTCTCACTATTTCTGGCAACCCCACAAGAATTCTAAAAATATACAATAAATAGAGAGAGATACCAAAAAGACAAACCTGAATATGGACGATCCACCAGCCCAAAGAGAATAAAGTTCCCTTTGAACCATCTAATCCGTTAGACACCTTCTCCACAGCCTAGAATTACCACTCAAGAACTCCTAGATAAGTCAAAGGCCAATCTAGGATACACCACCTAACTATTACAGACAACTCCAGGGATCTAGACCCACTCAAATCAATACAAGCAAAACCCCGTCATCCTCGTATTGATTTTAAAAGCAAACAGATAAAATAATCATCACATTCAAAAAGAACTACGAAAAAAATAGGATCATCTGCAAAATGAAGATGAGAAACCATAACCACCTCTCTACCCAACCTCTCACAAGCTTGTATTTACTAACCAATTCAGTAAGGTATCCACCACAAGAACCTACAAAAAGGGGAACGTGGACCCCCTTGCCTAACCCCTCTAGAAGCACTAAACCACATCTTAGGTTTGCCATTAACAAAATGAAGAAAGAGGCATTAAACAAGCCAATATAACTATTAACCAAGATACCATTAATAGAACATTCTTCTTAAGCACCAACGTGATAAAAGTAGAGTTAATACTATTAACCAAGATAACATTAAAATAAAACTCCTTAAAAATCTTCATTAAATCTTCCTCAGAAGGTCTTCCCCAACCAAACTACCTCATCACTAGAAATTGGACTCCACCCTAACCACTCAAATAGAGGTCTACAACCATCATCCTCTGCCAAAAAAAAGAATCTGCAATCCCATTATCTAACAAACTAAGATCAGTAATGTCCCCAACAAACCCCCTCCCTCTCCCCCTCCCCCTCCCCCCCAGGAAAAGGATAAAAAGAAAAGTCCAAGAATTGCAATCGCCCTCCCTAACCCATTTGAGTTTAGTTTTTCTTGTCTCCAACTAATCATTTCCCTAAAAATCATCTCTTCAAACTCATTTTTCAACAACATCCCATAAGATCCCCTTGTTATTTCCAATCCAATAGATCAATCTCATCGAGAATGCTCTTCTTCTTAACCATAATGTCGCCAAAAATTTTGATATCCCATTTTTTAACCCTTCCTTGAGACACTTCAAGTTTTTTCATAAAGCATTTCCAACCCTTCTCAAACCTTCCTCACTCCAAACCACTATCAAACCTGCACGGAGAAAGACCATACCATACTTCGCCAGGTAAATGATCCAAAACTGGTCTAGACAAACCATGTGAGAGAAATTAGGAACTTCTCTTCCCAATCACTGCCAAAAACAAGAACATGTCTGGCCAACTAGCTGATCTCTACCCCTCCCCCCCCCCCCACCAAAAAAAAACTAACCAAGAAAATCAAGCATTACGAAAATGATGATCCCTCAACCTAAAAATACCTAACAAATCTATCAAAATTCTGCAAACTCACAGTAATTCTACCTCTTTTTTCTCCCAGGAATCTCGCCACATTAAAAACCCACCCACCCACTGCACTAAAAACCCAACTAGGATAGCAAAACCAAAACACAGCATATAAATCATTCCCAAAAAAAGGATCTAATACGCCTAACAGGACCATAGATCAACGCAAAACCACCACTGGCCCCTGCCTTTAACCACCAATAAGACAGATAAAAAAAAGAAGCTCACAAGCCTAACATTTTTAACAAGAGATAAAATAAGAATTGCCCACCACTACCACCCCCTGCACTGACCCCCTAGGAGTGAAGAGCCTCCCAAACCTTACACCTACCCTCCATACACTACAGGCCACCCTCCCATCTACCCTTTCAAGTTTGGTCTCTTGAATTAGCAAAATATCTATGGTACTCCTACTCAAAATTTCTTTAATAAGCCCCCTCTTCCTCATATCCCTTAGACCCTAACCTTCCAACTGTTGATTTCCACAACTTAACCAATTTACCCCCCTTGCCTCAACCTCCCCCCCACCCCATCCTCCATAATTTACAAAATTGACTAATTCATTTTATTCTTTTTGCACCTCTTTTTCTTTCTCTCACAAGTCTTGAGGAAAACAATTAGCACCAACTCTCTCCTAAAGGACAAGCTACCTTAATTCCCAGCCCTAAAAGGAATTTTCAAGTGATTCTCCATTGTCTCTCTCAAATCCCAATGAATCAACAGCAATAACACCTCCCTTATTAGAATCTTCCTCTTGGCATAAAGGAATATCAGCATTATTAGAAATACCAATGGAAATTGTCCCCATTCCTAATACGTTTTACTAATCTTCAATATTCATTGAAACTTCAAAGCACTTGAAGGAAAAAAAGAGGGCGAAAAAGGTGTCAACCAAAAAACCCCCCCCCCCCCCCCCCCAAAAAAAAAAAAATCAAATGAAGCCTAACAAAGGATATTTTACAGGTTGGCAATGCTTCCACTTTCCTTAGAAAACAGCATAATGAATATTCAGATCAAATTTAAAAACGCTAGGCCATGCTCTACAAGACGCCCATTTGGAACACAATCTGTGTGGGCTTCAAGTTACAGTACTTATTCAGGAAGCACCTTCTGATGCTTAGCAAGCAAAATTTTATTTTAAAAAAATGAAAAATGCATTATTCCAATGAAAATATCAGTTAGAATCTGTTAACTCTCTCTAAAATCCAGCCTCCCTATATGGGCAAAGAACCAGTGTAAGTTGAACTACATAACACAAGGTGGCTAATCAAGCATGGAGCTATAGTATTTCCAGAAATGGGGATAGTTGTACTTTCCCAGCATCATCAGAGGATCAATTAAGTTCTAGGTCCAGTAACCTGAGCTGGGAGAGTAGCCATAACAGAAGTTCTTAATTCCAATTAAGTGAAATTTTTCTTCAAATTCTTTGGGAAGATTGAAACATACCTGCCACATAAACTCACAGTTCCATATCTGGTTTACCAGTACTGAAAATTAAATTCAATCAATATAAATATTAAACAATAAACCAATTAAATTTTACATCTGAAAGCATAAAAAATAATCAGAAGACTAACAAACAGAAATACCTACTAACTCTAAATGCTACTACCCAGCCCCAATACCGAGCAAGATCTTGGGAGTGGAAAGATCAATATGGTCTGAACCTTCACTATTTTAACTTTTTGCCAATCAGAATAGCCACACATGTGCATTCACACTTAACCACTAGGTATTTTTACCAATTACAATTTACAACATGCAATGGACTGCTTAATCCCCACAATCAAAACCTTTAGTCCCACCAGGCTGTGTTGACCATATAAATTTTTCCCCAAGATTATGAGTAAACCACAGCAATGTCCTCAACAAGTTGAGTATCATCAAACCCTTTCTTTCCGAGTTATTTTTTCTTTTCGAGTTATTCTAAGTCCACTCACACCACCCCCCCACTACAGCCATTAACATCAACTAAATCACTCTCTCACTAACATCAACAATTTAGTAATGCACCTTGCAAGCATCCAAACAATCGTAACCATCCTTCCCTTATCTTCTAGAGCTGCTATGCATGCTTAGAGTGAAAGTGTTCATTCCTTAATCTATAATATAGGTGCTATGGGATTCATGGGATCAAAAATATTCCCCATTGAAGAATGGGATGCCTGGATTTCCTGCCTCCTGGAAATATTTTTTTGTGGTTTGCGTCATGAGATTGAAGCCCATGTCCATGTTTGATTCAACATGGAATCCTCTAGCATGCATTTCAAAAAAGAGATCACTACTAGGGTGAAAAATTTTCAGTGGCTAAGCTTAACGGGGCCGGACTGAAATGAATAATATTGGACTGGATTGGCTATAACTGTTATCCTGTTCCATATTTGGATTGTCGTGTATAAAAGACATAGAAATCATTCAGAAGGCCAAAACCCTTAACAAAAAGTATAACAAAAAAAGAGAAACAAGTGGCAAGTCCTTCTAGTCACTGCTAACCCATTGAAGGGAATCAACCAGCCTCATACCATGAAAATAGGCCAAGGTCCCACCCCTAGGCCAGTCCTATCAAAACAAAAGTTATGATCCAAGCAACTCAACCTACATACGAACCACCAACAAAGCAACCAAAATAAACGCACCCTTAAACCCTTGACCGTGCATATATGAATACTCATATTTTCAAAACAAAAGCCATTAAGAATATTTTCTAAATTTAAATCCATGTCCTAAAAAAATCAACCATTGTAAATGGAAAAAAAAAAATCCACACAAAATCAAATTAACAGAAATAATGGGGCAGTATGATCGAAAAAATTCAAACATTATGTTAGATTACTAACAAAATAATATTTTAATTTTTTTATTAATTTCTATTTTAGCATTATAATAATTTAATATTATAAATATAATAATGTGTAATAATATCATATTATAATGTTATAATGATTTAATATTATTATAATAATGTGTGTAATAATACCATATTATAAGGGCATTAATAACAACCAACGAAAATAGTGGGGGTAATTTAATCCCAGAAATAAGAAACTGATAGGACTGGCATTCATAGCTTTTGTAGGAATACTTTTGTTCCAGCCCCAAAACAATATAAATAATGGAAATCCATTGATATCAACATTCCCAAGAATGTCAAAATATGCCGTAAACCAAACAGCACCTCCAGTTACAGTTACAGTTTGCAAAATACTATTCCCAAGAATAGGATGGAATACAAGGAGAATATAATAAAAATTGTATGGGGATGCAATAATCTAGATAGGTATCACTCATGTAAAAGTTAGCATTATTCCATCCAATATGGAATAGGAAAGGTATATAAGTTTGGTGAAATTTGGGAAAAATTATTCCTTGTCTAATCTTTGTTATGGATTCATAAAATTTTTTGCACTGTCATTTGCTTTACAGTGACTACATTTACTTTGCAAGCTATCAAATTCTTTTATAGCCAACCTGTTCCTAGGTATAAACATTCTACGAACTAAACATAACCTTACAATTAAAAAACTCATCCATCCAACATTTTTATTCAACTACGTAGTCCACATTTACTTTTTGGATATGTTGCTTCTTAGTTGCCCAACGTCCTGATATAGATAGTGCAGCTAATCTTCTAGCCATCCTATGAAAATTTTCTTTGAATTTTAATCTATAATCATATTCATATCTAATGCCATATGCACTTCTCCCTTTTACCCAATCTCCTTTAACTATGTATTGCATCTTCTTCAATTTTTCCTTCCACTTGTGCATACTAGATCCAAGTTAACAAAATCTACCACTTTCATTAGCATCAAGTTTCCCATTTTTCTTCATTGTTCCTCCTAAAATAATAAAACTGCATTTCATGTGTTCTACACTACTACTACTTTCTTAAAACTTTTATAGGTTGTGTATATTTCTTTGAATAAGAAAGGAATAGATATCCCAAGGTGCTATTTGGAATAGGTATTCCTTGTCTATTCTTTGTTATGAATTCATAAAAGGTTTCACTTGTTTGTTTTATGGTAACAACATAATTTTTCGTATAATCTGTTGCAACTAAACTATTATAACTAATATATTCCTACGAATAGGCATTCCTTGAACCAAACATAACCCTAGATTCCAAAATTTCTCTACATAATCCTAATTAAAATTATGATCCACTCTTGGCTTCATATCATGGTGATATCATTTACATACAATTTACACTGCAAAACCTCTTGGAAATTGAGTAAGTTTATCCATAACTAAAGCAAAAATAAAAATAAGATCAAATAAAACATAAGTATTAAGGGGTCGTTTAGTATCACTATTAAAAATTACGAAAACAAAAACCAAAAATGAAAACCAAAAACATAGACTAAAAACCAAAAGCAAGCAACCTATTTGGTTAATATTTGTAAAACTAAAATAAATTTAAAAAAATTAATTAAAAATGCTCATTATTGTCCTTAAATCAAACAATATTATAAAAATATTACTAAAATAATAAAATTGCAAAACAACACACATTAAAAAAATATTATAATAAAAATATTATAGTTATTTTACTTAATCATTATGCTTTATTCTATTGTACATGACAATTGAAAAATAGTAAAAACATTTTGTAATTGGCTTTATTATTATTATTTTTTAAATTTATGCACATTTTTATTTTAATTATATTTAAATTCATATGATCATTTTATTTTAATTTAAATGTAAAAATGATTAAAATGAATTATTTAATGCAAAAAAAATTATTTATGGATACTAAATTTTTTGGCAACAAGTTGCCAAAACAACTGAAAACCATAAAATTTATTAGTTTTCAGTTTTTCCATAAACAACTAAAAACCGACAACATAAACAAACGCATTTTTATAAGTTGTTTTATTACTGGGAAGAAATAGAAAACAAAAAACAGCAATGATACCAAATGAGCCCTAAGCTAATAATTACAGTAAAGATTATAAAATACCTAAAAGTGCCAAGCCAAGTTAAATATGAATGTGTTCATTTCTCTAGTTATCTTTTAGATTAATAACAACCATCATCAAATGTGATTCCCCATTTTGCCAACCTCCTTTAACTCCATGCATTGCATGTTTCTTTTCAAATTTTCCTTATGGTTATGCAGTAAATCCAAGTAAATGAAAGCAACTCTAGAAATCTTGACCACCAAGTTTCACATTTTCTTCATTATTCCTCCTAGAAATACTAAATTGCATTTCATGTATTCTGCATTACTTCTTATCTCAAAACCTCTACAACCAAAAACTTTTCTCCATAGTTCTAACCAAAATTCTACTCCAGCTTTAGTTTCAGCAACGAAGACAATATCATCTGCAAGCAACATACCATGAAACCTCATTTGAAAGTCTAGTAAGTACATTGAAAGCTAACAAAATAAATAAATAAATAATAAATAAAAATTAAGGATTAAATTAGTAATATGTACAATTAAAATTATAAATAACCACAAACATTTTGACACAAGAAAGCAGAAAATATTATAAAATACAACATGTTGAGTTTTGAAAAGCAGGATAAGGGTTACTATCTATTGTAACTTTTGAATAACATGAAGGTCCTTAAAATTATTCAATTTATGTCATTTTCCAAAATAAAGAAATAATAAAATGTGGTCATGTTAATACATTTCCATCCCTTGGACAGAGGATAATGGTTGCTTCCTGCTTCCGCATTTAGGATTAATTATTTATCAAAAAGAGAGGACAAGACATGGCTCTAATTTGATATCTATTTGTGTATTTGCCAATGCTCACAATAGAATAACAACAATAATAAGCAAACATAGAATAAAGAATGTCTGCTACCCCCAAGAAGCATCAATTTTCGTAGATATTTATCATTGTTTTAACAGAATATTCACAGTAACTTCTCGAAAAAGATTCTTTAGAAAAAATTTTCACAAAACAGCAGCATTACTGAACAGAAACTACAAGTATGGAAAAGCCATACAAGACCAAGAAACTAATAGGAGCAATACCATATAAAAGATGAAGGTAGTAGTGTTATGAGGCTACTAGAAATGGGAAACTTTTCAAAATGAAGTAGATTTACTATCACCAAACAAAGAAAAGGAATAAAAAAGGTGAAGGACAGGGAGGAGAGCGCAGTATTTCAGCCCCAAAAAAATCTGAAAACTTAATAAAACCACAGCACCTCACTAAGATAGGAACCCAAACAAGCCCCTAAATACACATAATCATATACTAAATAAACTAAACATACACATAATCATATACTAAATAAACTAAACATACATAATCAACTAATTAATTAAACACAACAACCCTTGTTCAATACTTCTCCGTTAATCTACAACAACAGCCAACCAATTGTCTGGCTTCTTGTCCTACATCACCCGGTCCTGATCATCCAATCCCACCCAGTTGGACTGGAACTGGCCATCTAACCAGTCCGGTTCACAGTCACACCCTCAAACTGGAAGTCTAAAACGAGGGCAAGCCAGCCAAAACCAAGTAATTCAACCTGACTTAGCCAGTGGAACCTAGCCTCTACCAAAAAAATGATTAACTGCACAACTGAGAGGATTTGATCCCGTGAATTTGTAGAAGAATGAAGGTTGTCTTACCATAATAGTTCCTATTGTTCTACAATACATTCTAGGACAAATAATATATATATATATATATATATACACACACACGCGCAAGAAATACTTCACACGGATAGGTACTCAATTTGATTTCAATCTCATAATAATAATCATAATTTTCAAGAACATTAAAGATTTAAGAAATAATAGAAAACATGGCAATAAAAAATCCTCTTTGCTGTTATTAATTGTTCTGCTTATGTTTTGTTAATAGATAATTATGACTGGTTCTTGAACAAATATATGCACACTCTATCTCTCTCTCTCTCTCTCTGTATATATACATCTGGACACTGACAGTTTGGCTATGGATTTGGCTCACTGGTTCCACCTATCTGACAAACAAGTAATCTCACCAGACGAGTCACCAGTCCACATTTTAAAACCATGATGCCAGCCCAGCACACCATTCTGCACTTTCACATTAGAACCACCTTTATGCTTAAAAAAGTCCAACCAAAGGGTTATATCAGGATTGAGAACCTGGACTAACAGAACATGAACCATCCTCTTTCTAGTAACCTTCAATAAGACCCAGTGATCAACCATCCCAAAAATAATTTAAAAATATAATATTAACTATAAAATTGAAATATTTCTCATAGAAGAAGAAGAAGAAGGATTAGTAAAGCAAATAAATCATAGAATTTAATTATGAAAAAAAAAAACACTAAATGAAACATATTCTGAACTTTGGCGAATATATTAGTCCTAAATTAAACAGCCCTGAAACAACTCGTTCAATCATAATGCCTCTAACAAATACGAGACCTTTTCAAATCACGATGCCAAATAAGACCACAAATCATGCTTATAAATAAATATGGCATCATGTATCAACTAGACAATTTAATACCTACAACTCACAAAATGCAGCCAACAAAATCATTTGTCAAGCTAAGCATCAAATTACATTGTAACCAGAAAAAACCAAATATCCAGCAGAAATCTCAGGAAAAAAGGAATAAAAAACCTGTTGGTTAATTGGTGCACCTCCATAAGCAACAACCACCTTGACACCAGTTTGATATGAAAATTTTTTAGCTTCTTCGTGTATCTGAAAATTAGTTAAAATATTTTGAAATTATTAATTAAAATTTTCCAGTAACTAAGGCATGTCATATAAAAGGTTCACATCAAAGTCTCACTTGGCATGAAAGTTCTCTTGTTGGAGACAGAATAAGAGCAAGTGGGTACACAGTGCGTGCCCCACGTGGCGGTCTCTGTGGAGCCTGACCCCTCATAATCCCACTGATAATTGGAAAACAAAAAGCAGCTGTTTTTCCAGATCCGGTCTGGGCACATGCCATTAAATCCCGCCCTCCAAGGGAGATAGGTATGGCATGCCGCTGCACAGGCGTTGGCTTCACATACTTGCACCTTCGGATATTTTGATTGAGTGCTTCCCCCAAGTCAATTTCAGCAAAGGTATTCACTGGGGGCGGCACATTATCCCCACTTGTCTCCACTGGAATATCTTCATAAGCATCAAAGTTAATGCCAGTATTCTCCTGCTCATTAAACGCATCCTGCTCATCTCCATCATCGTCCCCAAAAGGGTTAACTTCCCGTTCCCTCCCACGATCCCAACCACCACCTCTGCTACTCCAACCACCACCCCGTCCACCACTACTATATGCAGATCTATTATAGTCGTTCCGTGGACCACCCCAACGGCCTCCTGGGGGAGCACCATACCCAGGTCGATCATTAGCAGAAGGTGGGGCACCATAAGCTGGAGCAGCAACTGGGTCTGCCGAAGGTGCTCGATTTCGGAGATGTGGAGGAACATACGCTGCTCGTGTAGCTGCAGAGGTGCTACCAACAACCCCATTGCTAGCAGATGAACCAGCAACTGCTACATTCTCAGCTGCTGAGTTAGCGACAGAATCAGCCCAGGAACTTCGCATAGTAAAACAAAGTCACCACTTCTGCTAGACTATTTCCAATACCTAATTTCGAAACCCTAAAAGCCCTTGAGCTCCAAATGAAACCCCTATTCAGAAGTCAGAACCAACGAGTTAACTCAATTCAAAACCACAAGTTGCGTCACCACCGAACCCAACAGGTTGAATCAATTCATCACAAAAACCCTGGCCAAACAAAAGATAATCAAACACATCGATCTCGAAGCAACAAGTAACAAAATCGCGGCTCAAACAACATAAAAACGCGACACAACAATGCAAACAAACCTATGAGACGAAAAACACAAAAAAGAAAGCCCGATCTGTCGTAGCAACAAAAAGCAACCTCAACACGAGGAATCAGGCAAAATGCAAAAGAATCCCCTCTCTCCGGACCATGAACAGAAAAACGAGAGAAGGCAATACCAACCTGCTCGACAAGGACGACGAAGAAACCCTTG
This sequence comes from Malania oleifera, assembly GCF_029873635.1. Lineage (NCBI taxonomy): Eukaryota > Viridiplantae > Streptophyta > Magnoliopsida > Santalales > Ximeniaceae > Malania > Malania oleifera. The sequence continues at coordinate 148,980,838 of NC_080418.1, forward strand.
AATCGTCGGCGAAGTAGAAGCCGGTTGAAGATCCAGAACCAGAAACCCTAGCGATCGCAGACGGCACACAAAATATCTTCTCCGCTCTCTCCTCTCTCTCTCTCTCTCTCTCTGGAGTCTGAGATTATTGTATTTTTGTAATTTATTTATTTAAATTTTTCAACTAGGAATCAAAAATTGGTTCCATTTTTTTCGTCTGGGGGGGTGTCATTGGTCACTGCCTTTTCCCAAAAAGCGAAAGCAAGTGGAAATTGGGGACGGAGTTTTTTGGGCCGGGCCGAACGGCCCACTCTTCTTTTTGTATTAAGAAAAATATTAAATTTACCGGCCTAAACATCATGAGCCTATATGACAATGAAAATTTATAGAATGTATTTATCTCTTCACATATTCATATGTCTATTATTTTGATGCAAGGCATAAGTCGATCTCAATCATAACATTTTAGAAAAATGGATTCCACTTATTACATATCTGACAATATAATAGGCACATGGACAATATGGAAGGCTAGGCACATTTTATAATTTCCTAGTAATAGTAAAATAAAATAAGAGAAAACTCCCTAAGCCCATAAAGAATGAACAAAAAAAATAAGGTCTATTTTTGAAGAATTACTGCAATTTTCCTCTCGATTGATGAAGTCATATTTAAGTATTTTGGTAGGGTCAACATGCAACCTAGTTGAACTCATATAATAGTGTTGAGAGAAGACAATTTTTTTTCCTCATAGAAAACAATACTAATATTTCTTCCTTGGTATATTTAACATTAAATATAAATAAAAAAGAAAAAATAAAGTTCTTGCGATTTACAATTAAGCTAGATTTGCAAATTAATCTAAAAATAATATAAAAACAATGTAGAACATAAAATATATATATATATATATGTATTGTTATATGACTTATACAATACATAAAAAATTATAAATGCTCGATTAAACTCGCAAATAGTATTACAAAATCGAACTCAATTTGTTAAATTATTTGAATAGTTAAAACTTGAGTTGATTTGAGTTGAGTTGTAGAATGAATCAAACTTGAGTAGTCCGTAAGTTTGTTTGACTCACTTATACCCTTGATCGCAACAGTATTTTCAATAAAAGAAAAATTCATTACGTACTTGTGTTTTGCATAAATAAATTAATAAAAATATATTTTTACCACACAATAAAATAACAACATGTATCTTGGGGTGTGTGAGATCATGATTGAAAAATAAAAAAATAATTTCATCATTCTATAATAACTTGAAGATAGAACGTTGACAACCATATTTAATGAACCTGGGGTGCGACACTATGACTTGTATCTTCATTTTCTAGGTAGGAGATCAAAGCATCGAATAGATATTGAAACTCTCTTTTTATCCACCCTAAAACATATGTATTTCATGATATTTAATATGAAAATTGTAATGCATCGAAACTTTAAACTCAGTCTAGTGCATTATACTTGATTAAATTTTGATATTCCATAAATATATTCAAACGTACGCAGTAGAAAACATAACTAGATCCTCAATCATAAAAATAAATACTAGAGTTTACTAATTCTATCTATTATTCACAATAACCATTCATCACTTATATTCTTATATATCTACATATCTCCAAAAATATATAGCATTCGCAACACCTGTATGTTTCACAACCATTCATACCTTAAAATATAAAACATAACTTATATACATCTCAAAATATCATAAATTATATTTATACCCTTTTCTTTATCTATAACCCTAAAAATGTTATCAACCTCGATCTTCTCTAAACTTGTTTACGCGGTGGTCCTAAAAAGAATAAATTCGTAATCGGGTGAGACACATCTTAATAAGGGGAAAAAATAATATATATTAAAAACAGCTTGTGGTCAACAAGAGATTATAATCAACATTTTAATATCATTTGCAAACCATTGACATAAATTCTAAAATCATTTTCTGAACCTAATCATACACAAGAAAATATTTACCCACGAGACTACCTAATGATAGGGGTGATTACCTACCCATACAAGTTGCACCCCTCTGTTCTGATACATTAGGCAACCTAAAGGTCACAACTGAAGCATATCAGAACACTCTCCTTACTCAGTAAGCCATCAAGTAATAGTTCAATCTCGTACTCAAACATTTCATACAAAGGTTTACTAGCAAAAGCCACCAAAAATAGGGAAATCTACCCGTCCATACAAGTAGTTTCCCTCTACCCTAATGCGTTATGCAGCCTACTGCTACATCTGATACTACTAGTACACTCGCCTTTCTCAGCAAACCCTCAAGCGAAGAGTTTGCCCGGCCTAACGTAACATGTTCTACTAGCATAAATACCTAATAATACCATAATACATTATTCCGTTTATCGTTATTCAAACATCCATAACTGTTCGTGTTCATAACTTTATCATTTCATAGCATTTCACTTTATATAACCTTTAACATTTTATATTGTTCATATTTCATATTTCATGTCTATTTCATTCACATTCCCATTCCATTCATTTTCATTTCATTCTATTGTACTACAGCTCATTTTGGTTGTCATCAATTAGTCTACAACTCCTTTTATTTGTCATTACATACATGGTTGCATTATCAAACACAAACAACATGGTTCGTATAACATTTCATTATCAATGCATTTCTTACATAACTTGCATCTCATACATATAACATACATTTACACTGCATTACCATATGCTCATGCCACACAATTTTAGCAATAAAATTTATACATTTCCTGTAAAAATAAGTCAACCAACATTTAACGTTTATTTACTAAAAATATACCTTCATTTCTTACATAATTATCTTGAAATACTTTCCACTTTCATCAGTTCATTTTCATATATACGTAGCTAAATAAGCAATCTTAAGCTCAAAAAACATAATTTACATGGTTGGCATTTTATACCCATATGAAAACATATATATACATATACAGTTCCCAAACAGACCAAAAAGTGCCCTAGGGTCTCAACCAAAAAAAAATCCATCAGACCCTAGCATATCGACTTACCCTTCTGCCAAGGTAGAATAGTCAACCACTATTGTTGTGGAGCTCTATCCGTTCTTTTATCCAAAGCTCCTGAAATGTTTATATAGTTGGAGTGAGACACCTCTCAATAAGGGAAATAAACTAATATCAGTGTGTGGCAACATGAGTATTTTCGTGTTGTTCATATAACAGTACATAAATCATATCTAATAAAATTGTCTTTATCATATTTGTTTAAAACATAATTTATTAGAACATGATATCACATAGTGAGTTTCTATACATGAAATCATCATATATAACTATACAAAAAATAACACCTTGGATGGATAGCTGGTTGATGTCATGTCTTACCCCCACATGACTAGGTTGTGTGATCTGAAGGTGGGACCTAGCAATGACTAGCTGACCATGTTAGATCAATATAAGTCTGTAAGTATGATGGGTCTACCCTTCCTGGTCTGGACACCAGAGGGACGCCTGCACTACCATAAAACCACATCGACTGTCGATCTCCCATTGTCCCTTACAACAAGTGGTAGCACTAACATATACATGATCGTGATCATATGGCTACGATATCGTACTTCGTAAAAGTCTAAACCAAGTCATCCGGGTTTCGATAACATATAATATAATTTCAAATAATGATACATGGCTATTTCATAATAATATCTGTCATGATAATATTTTCATAAAATTTTGCATAACATATCATATAAAATTCACAGCCCTTACGCCGACATTTTGTATCTTGTAAATCACGGCCCTTATGTCGGCATAGCATGTCATATAAAAACCCCGGCCCTTAGGCCGGCATATCATATAAAACCATAGTCCTTACATATTATATAAAACCTCGGCCCTTATGTCGGCATATCATATAAAATTCATAATTTGAAATCCCTGTACCACTTTTAATAATTTCCTGAAAAACAGTAATAATATGCTTATTCTAAAAACATAATATTCTGATATTACATAAAAACATAGAATTCCATACTCATGCCACACAGAATTGGATATTGTTCCATTCATAAAATTTACTCAAAATCATAATCCTTGCTGAAACTGTATTAAAATAGTTTTCCTGTTAAAGAGCAATATTCCCAAACTCAGTTATATAACATACATAATTTTCTTGAAAATAAAAGCTGAATATTAATAAATAATTTCATAGAAATACTAACTTAGTTTATCCTCTTACCCGACTTATGGTAAAGCTTACAAATTACTCCAAAATTACATCTGTGTGTTCCCTAGTTCAATACCCTGAAATTTACATTTCCCCAGCAAAACTTCAGTATTATCTTTTCTAACATATTATTCTCAGTACAGAAACACCAAATACCCAATTAAACTGAAATTAACTAACTTACCCAAATTTTGGGATGGTTCCTAAGTTGGCCCAACCAACGATCTACTCTAGTCGATGTGAAAAGAAACTTCTTAGGAGTAGCATAGTGGCTTCGGATCACCGAACCGTTATAGAATGAGGCCGGATTTCTAGAGATAATGTGAGGGAGCCGAAGTTTAGAGAGAGGGAAAAGGTTTTGCATGAATTTTCCTCACAGAAATCGGATTTGAGCTTATTTATACACTAGCCTTCGTCGATGAGACACGTCACTTCGTTGACGAGGCTAAGAAGATACTTCGTCGATGAACACTTACACATCGTCAGTGAAATTCAGGCCCTGAAAAAATCCCTCTCGGTAATTTCTCATTGACGAGACACATGTCCACGTTGACAATCCCAAGAAGCCTATTCGTTGACGATACCCTGCTGTGACCCCCCTTGAAAATTCCCGTTTTTCTCATTCCTTTTATTATTAAATTACTATAATTCTTTGGGTCCCTACATCTTAGGCTGGAGATTTGTAAGGTTAAAGTTACAATGAGGTTAGGGTTATCTTGGGGTGACTTTGTAGTCATAGCTGCAACGAGATTGGTGTTATCTCAGGACAAATGTACGGACAAAACTACATGGAGATTTTGGTTGTCTCATGGTGGTTTTGGGGATTAGGTGTTGGTGAGGTTTAGTATTGTGACGACCTGATTTTTCTACCATTATTTTTTCCTAATAAACAACAATAATTAATCAATATCACAAACATCTCTTATACCACATGTTGATATGACCCGACCCAAAGTGGGGTACCGGGTGATCAATCCATCTAGAATCATAATACCCATGCAGTGGAATACATATCACAACTGAGCTCAGTATACAATACCAACCAAATACAATACAATACCTGAGTACCACCCATCTATACATACACATCTACCACTCCAAGAATCCACCCAGATATACTAAGGAATTTCACAAATCATATTTCCCAACTCAAAACACTTACCCTATCTATCAAGAAACTAGCTCCCCTTTATCTCGGAGCTCTCTCTACTTATCTGTCTTGATCTCCTAAAGTATTTAGATTCTGGTTGAGACACCTCTCAATAAGACAGAATAAATTATTGATAGTGTGTGGCACATGTGTAACGACGTACTTATCTTATCACCTAATAAAACATACATAATAATAAAGTCGACCCGAACCCGTGGGTAACAGGGACACATCTGACATTCACAACGGAAACCTAAGCAACAGTAAATATAAATCACATCTTCAAAATCATAAAATACATAACACCAGAGTCAACTACATCTCAAAGTACTGTGTTTATATACAATCTTTCAAAAATACTAAAATATATACATATATAGGAACCCACAACACAAATTTCCTGTTCCTATATAAAAACTTACCCTCCTAGAGAGGTAGTATCAACCTATCTCAACGACGGCCACGGTCCGCCGGTCTCTTTGGGTTTCCTGAAAATTATTTAAGTTTGAGAGGCGAGACACTTTTCAGTAAGGGAAAATAAACTAAATACAACTGTGTGGCAACATGAATATTTAGTGCTATAATACATATACAATACATTTCATATGTTAGAAAACATTCATCACAACATACTAAATAATCATATACTTTCATAATTTCTAATAAGTCATACTAATCATGAAATGTTTGATATAACTGATAATACTGTAATTTACCCACAATGTATAGCTAGTTGATGTCAAGTATTACCCCCTATGACGGGTTGTGTAGCTTGAAGGTGGGACCCGACAATGGCTGGCTGACCACTACCGAGTCAAAAATGTCTGTAAGTATGATGGGCCCGCCACACCCTGGTCTGGACTGGCAGGTGGACGTCTACAACTCTACACTAAAAGTCACATCGACTATCCATCTCCCACCCCCTCTACTTGCAGGGGGCGGTTAGCACAAGTCTGAACATAATAATCTGATTTGTATAACTACAGTGTCGTGCTCCTGAAATTGAACTAAACTATCATCCAAGTTCTGATAACATATAATATATGAAAATATACTTGTCTAACATAAATGTATTGATAGCATTTTCTGTAATAACATACATACATACATACATACATACATACATACGACCTTGCGTCAATTTCTTTGATATCTGAGGTCTTGCGCTGAACATCTCATAAATACGGCCTTGCGTTGAAATCATACATATAACACGGCCTTACGTCGGCTATCAATCATGGTCATGCGCCAAATATTTCATACGTATCATTCTGAATAAATAATTCATTTATCATGTATTTTAAAATCATAACGTACTACATTATTTCATAATCTCTGAAAAACATGTTTTATTCATAAAATTGTCATATCAATTACTTTCCACATAAAATGATATTCATGCCACACAATACTATATAAAACCTTACATTCTATTATGAAATCTTATTTCCTGACATTTCATACTTATATATACATTTCAACATAATAGCAGTATTTTCCCAAATATGCATTTTCTCAATAATATACAAAAATAATACATGCTTTCCTAAACATAATTCTTCTAATTAATAATAATTTTCATGAAAAGATAACTACATTAATTTATTCCCTTACCTGATTTCTGAGAAGAAACCCCCTAAAATTTGCTGGTCCTACACTCGCAAAGTTTCCCGTTCAACACCCTAACAACAACAACTCCTATAACTAAATTTTAGTATTTTTCCGTGAATAACATTTCCTATAACTATGGAAAGACCAAAACTTGAATAAATAGTCTTACCTTGAATTAGGGATGAATTTCAAACTAGCCCCACTGACGATCCTCTCCGGTAGGTTTGTAGAGAACTTTTCCAGGAGCATCGTGGTGGCTTCAGATCATCGAACTAGCAAGAATCAAGCCCGAGATCTTAGAGAGAAGGGAGGAGGGACGAAATGAGGAGAGAGAGAGAGGAGTTCTTGCAAAATTTTCGGCAAAAAATGAGAGTTAGGCCTATTTATACACTGGCCTTCGTCGATGAGTCATGTCACCTCGTCGACGAGGTCAAGAAGGTAATTCGTCGATGAATGTTACTCCTCATTGACGAAATTTAGAGATGCGATATATATTCCCTCAGTATCATCTCATCGACGAAGCACACCCTCGTCGACAAGCCCAAAATGCAACATCGTCGACAAAGTCTGCTGCCGCCCTATTTTCTATTTCCATTTTCCTCTCTCTTTATTATTTAAATACCATTATTCTTTAGGTCATTACAACATGAGTTGTGATATATTATACACATCCATTTAAATAAGTATATCAGTTGGGAAAAGTATACAAATATGTACTCATAATCATATATGTATGTAAAACATATTTTCAAAAGCTTTCATATCATTTTCATAATCATATACATACATACTCGTTTATTCTCAATTCATTTACATACTTTCTCATTCCTCATAATCATGTTCATATTATGTCATGTTCCATATTCATATTCACATTTCCTAGCCTATGGGTGTCCACCAGCATATAGCATATCACGTCTGTAACCTACGACTGTTCATTTCTCATATCAATTTCACATTCTTTCATTTCTTATATTTATATTCACATTTTCTAGCCCATGGGTATCCACCAACCTATAGTACGACGCGTCTATAACCCACAACTGTTCATTTTACTTTTCACTTTTCATAACATTTCCTAACTTATGAGCATCCACCAGTATATAATACACGTCGTGTCTGTAGCTTATGGCTACCCTGAGGATATTTACATTGTCATGTATTCACCCCACATGATCGGGTTGTGCGGCTCGAAGGTTGGACCTAACCGCGGTTGGCCTACTCGGTTAAATCAAAATAGGGAACGCATTTGTAGTATGATTGGCTTGCCCAATCCTGGTCCGGACTCCAGGGGGTAACACTACCCTTCTCATTGGTCCAATCGACTGTCTCACCACACTTTATACCAGATGTGTGGTTGCACTAAAACAATGCTAGCAACGGTACTGTGCTCCGTATACTATGGTTCATTAGCGTTCTCATTTTCACATTTATGTATTTGCATTTCATTATGCTTGTACATCTAATCGTATCAGTAATATTTTCATCTCTTTCTGTTCTATCTTCATCATATCAGTACACATTTCATCTCATATCAACATATAACTCAATTCAATATTTTTGTATAAAACATCTCTATACAAACATATCTTTATATCACATATATCATCCTTTCAGTAAGACATATCCATATAACACATTTTATCGTATCTCTGTATAAACATATATGTATATCATCATTCATCATCATTTTCCTAGTAAAACATATTTGTATTCAAATTTTATCATATCTCTGCAAAAACCATAGCTATATAAATCTCATATCTGAATAAAACATATCGAAGTTTCTCGTATATTCATATTCATATAAAATACTCAGTATATCTCACATTATCATTTCTATATAAAAACATAATTATATAATACATATACACATTCCATTTCATCATGTTCCCAGTATTAAACAGTCATTTCATTATTCCTCACGCCACACAATTTTTAACTAATAATCATAATATATTATTCACAAGGAAAATATCCATATCTTAATTTCCTTAAACTACTTACCATATTCGCATTTCACATATTTTAATCAATCATTTAATTCCCAAAAAAACTATTGTTATAATTTATTCCTCTGACTTGCCTTACTAAGAGACCTGCTAAAATCCCTAATTCCACACTAGTGGCGTTCGGAGTTCAAAATCCTAAAATCACATTTCCCCAGTTCAATCAACCCAACCCTAGAATTACAATTATCTTAATATTCCTAGGCTCACACGCTCCCATTAATCGGTTAAATTCTAAAAACGCAAGTTCGATCCACTTTCCATATTCAAATTTAATTTCTATCATATTTAAAAATACCAATATGATCAAATCCCCGTAGTTTAATCTAATTTCAAAATATTTTCAAAAAATATGATATAATCAAATACTCCAATTTAATAATCACATATTATAATTTAACTAGTAGAATTTCTAAAATAATTGACATAATTTGTACTCCTCACCATGGAGTGACCAGCCTAGGATCCCCAAATCAAAAATCTGCTCCGACTAACGTGACAAGAATCGAACCTAAGACCCTGTGGTGGTATCCGATTGTCAATTTGGTTTGAGATTTGAGAGAAATTGATGAGAGAAAAAGAGATTACCTTATCCCAGGAGTCGTTCTTACGACGCTCCTACGACAAATCCATTCCGATTAAAATATTGGTGGCAGAGAATGGAACCCAGGGGTAGTTTTCATTCTCCGATCGACGCACGTTTGGCCGAGGAAATCGAGGAGAGAGAGGAAAGTGAGGGAGGAGAGAGAGAGAGCGCAACAAATTCAATCTTGAAGGATCTTAGATCATTTAGGTAACTATATATTTATATATATTATTATAATATTATATTATATTATTAAATTAATAATAATTATTTATTTTTTAATTAATAATTTAATTTAATTTTTATTTTAATTTTTATTTTTAGGATCACACTTACTCACATATTATTTTTGGGGTTGTTACATTCTCCCCTCCTTAAAAGAATTTTGTCCTCAAAATTCACTAACCGATCATTTTACATAACTTTGCAATTAACTAACCATCATCATTCCACAAGTTTCAATATATTCCAATTTAAATATTAAACGCCCAACTCAATCACAAACCGTCAAAACATAATACATAAATTACCAAAATTCTCCTTCTAAGACTTTCCTTCACAAATCAACCAACCTAACCTTCGAGTTCAAATTTTAAGTTCTCGTCTCTCTGCTTGAAAACATCACCGAAACATTTACCCGGCTCTATGAAGAGTCGGCGACCACCCACATAGTGGCCCCGTCCCAAATTTATTAATAACCCTTACTTTTGGCGGAGGAATACCATGGTTATAATAGGGTATTGGGAGATTACAATCAATCACATAAAAATAAAATCTCCCAAAACCATTCATATCCAAAACTAAAACACCAACTATTTTACCCTGCACAAGCCTATATACAAGATTATCTAACTTAACTCTGGGCCCCATTGAATAGGCATGGATAATTCTGGCGCATCTTATCATCCAATTCCCATGAAACTTCTTCAATTGCGTGGTTGCACCATAACACTTTTACCAAGGGAGTCCTTTTTGTGCGTAGCTCCTATTCCTTCCGATCTAGAATTTGCACTAGCACCTTTTTATATGACAGAGTATCTTTAAGCTCCAATGTCTCATAACTAACCATATAGGAGGGATCTGGGACGTATTTCCTCAACATAGACATGTGAAATACGTCGTGGATTCTAGATAAGATCGGTGGTAAGGCTAACCTGTAGGCAATTGGACCCACTCTCTCAAGAATCTTGAATTGTCCAATATACCTAGGGCTTAGCTTACTCTTCCTCCCAAATCTCATATCCTCTTTCGTTGGTGCCACTTTTAGGAATACATGATCTCTTACATATACAATTCTGCCAGTTTACTCATGGAGTAGTTAACTCTAATAGGAAGGAAATGGGCAGTCTTCGTTAAATGGTCTACGACTACCCAGATGACATCCTATCCATGCAATTCCTGTGGTAATCTTGTGATAAAATCCATTGATTTATGTTTCCACTTCCACTTGGGGATATGAAGTGGTTGCAATGATCCCGCCGGTCTCTAATGCTCAGTTTTCACCTCCTATCGTGTCAAACACTGCTTTACATGCTCAGCTATCTTTTTCTTCATGTTGCTCCACCAAAATGACTCCCTAAGATCTCTATACATTTTAGTGCTTCTCGGGTGCACTGTATAAAGGGATCAGTGTGCTTCCTCCAAGATAATCCTTTTAATCTCAAGGTTGGTTGGTACGCACAGCCCGGTGTGGAACCTCAAGGCTCCATCATCTAAGATACTAAACTCTGCTCCTTGTCCATTCTGCACTTTATCCATAAGTTTTACTAACTCTGCATCACTTCTCCGAGTAGCTTTAATTCTTACCTATGGGGTGGGCTGTAATACTAAATTAGCGATAAACGCCTGGTGATTACCCTCTACAAGCTCTACCCTAAGTCTTTCCCAATCCATTTTAATATGATGTTGCACCACCACTGCTGATAATGTTGATCCCACTGATTTTCAGTTCAAAGCATCAGCTACCACATTAGCTTTTCTTGGGTGGTAACTGATGGTGCAGTCGTAATTTTTTATCAGCTCTAGCCATCTTCACTATCTCATGTTTAATTCTTCTTTGTGTGAAGAAGTATTTTAGACTTTTATCATCAATGAAAATCTCATACCTACCCTCATATAGATAGTGTCTCCAAATTTTCAACCCGTAAACCACTGCTACTAACTCCAGATCATGGGTAGGGTAATTTTTTTCATATTCTTTCAGCTGTCGGGAGGCATATGCTACAACTCTCCCCTACTGCATCAGAACACATCTGAGTCCTTTGTGTGACGCATTACTGTAAATTATGAAACCCTCTTCTCTTGAAGGAATCGTCAAAACTGATGCATTGATGAGTTGTTGCTTTAACTCTTGAAAGCTCCGTTCACATTCGTTGGTCTACTCAAATTTCACACCTTTCTTGATTAATCTCATCAAAGGACCTGACAATTTAGAGAAGCCCTCGACAAATCTACGATAGTACCCGACCAATCCCATGAAACTTCTAATTTCCATACTTTTCGATCTTTTCTAATCCAATCGGATCAACCGAAATGCCACCTTTGGATATCACATGTATGACGAAAGTAACTTGCTCCAACTAGAATGCACACTTTCTAAACTTTGCATACAACTTATTTTCCCTCACCACCTGAAGCACTATCCTCATATGTTCCTCTTGCTTTTTAAAGCTCTTTGAATACAATAAAATATCACCTATAAAAACTACCACAAACTAATCTAGGTATTGACGAAAGATCCTATTCATTAGGTTTATAAACACAGCATGAGCATTTGTAAAACCAAATGGCATAACCAGGAACTCATAATGGTCATACCTGGTTTTGAATGCTATTTTCGAAACATCTTCCACTCTGACCTTTACCTGATGGTACCCAAGATAATCCTCTTAATCTCAAGGTCGGTTGGTACACACAGCCCGGTGTGGAACCTTAAGGCTCCATCATCTAAGATACTAAACTCTGCTCCTTGTCCATTCTGCACTTTATCCATAAGTTTTACTAACTTTGCATGACTTCTCCGAGTAGCTTTAATTCTTATTTGTAGAGTTGGCTATAATACTAAATTAGCAATAAACGCCTGGTGATTACCCTTTACAAGCTCCACCCTAAGTCTTTCCAGATCCATTTTAATATAATGTTGCACCACCACTGCTGACACTGTTGATCCCACTGATTTTCAGTTCAAAGCATCAACTACCACATTAGCTTTTCTTGGGTGGTAACTGATGTTGCAGTCGTAATTTTTTATCAGCTCCAGCCATCTTCACTATCTCATGTTTAATTCTTTCTGTGTGAAGAAGTATTTTAGACTTTTATGATCAATGAAAATCTCACACCTACCCCCTTATAGATAGTGTCTCCAAATTTTCAACGCGTAAACCACTGCTGCTAACTCCAGATCATAGGTAGGGTAATTCTTTCCATATTCTTTCAGCTATTGGGAGGCATATACTACAACTCTCCCCTGCTGCATCAGAACACATCTGAGTCATTTATGTGATGTATCACTGTAAATTATGAAACCCTCTTCTTATAAAGGAATCATCAAAACTGATGCATTGATGAGCCGCTGCTTTAACTCTTGAAAGCTCTGTTCACATTCATTGGTCTACTCAAATTTCACACCTTTCTTGATCAATCTCGTCAAAGGACCTGACAATTTAGAGAAGCCCTCGACAAATCTGCGGTAGTACCCGACCAATCCCATGAAACTTCTAATTTCCACACTTTTCGGTCTTTTCCAATCCATTACCGCCTCAATCTTGCTTGGATCAACCAAAATGCCACCTTTGGATATCACATGTAAGACGAAAGTAACTTGCTCCAACTAGAATGCACACTTTCTAAACTTTGCATACAACTTCTTTTCCCTCACCACCTGAAGCACTATCCTCAAATGTTCCTCGTGCTCTTTAAAGCTCTTTGAATACAATAAAATATCATCTATAAAAACTACCACAAACTGATCTAGGTATTGATGAAAGACCCTATTCATTAGGTTTATAAACACAGCATGAGCATTTGTAAAACCAAATGGCATAACCAGAAACTTATAATGGTCATACCTGGTTTTGAATGCTGTTTTCGGAACATCCTCCACTCTAACCTTTACCTAATGGTACCCAAGATAATCCTCTTAATCTCAAGGTTGGTTGGTACGCACAACCCAGTGTGGAACCTTAAGGCTCCATCATCTAAGATACTAAACTCTGCTCCTTGTCCATTCTGCACTTTATCCATAAGTTTTACTAACTCTGCATCACTTCTCCGAGTAGCTTTAATTCTTACCTGTGGGGTGGGCTATAATACTAAATTAGTGATAAACGCCTGGTGATTACCCTCTACAAGCTCCACCCTAAGTCTTTCCAGATCCATTTTAATCTGATGTTGCACCACCACTGCTGATACTGTTGATCCCACTGATTTTCGATTCAAAGCATCAGTTACCACATTAGCTTTTCTTGGGTGGTAACTGATGGTGCAGTCGTAATTTTTTATCAGCTCTAGCCATCTTCACTATCTCCTGTTTAATTCTTTTTTGTGTGAAGAAGTATTTTAGACTTTTATGATCAATGAAAATCTCACACCTACCCTCATATAGATAGTGTGTCCAAATTTTCAACGTGTAAACCACTGCTGCTAACTCCAGATCATAGGTAGGGTAATTCTTTCCATATTCTTTTAGCTGTTGGGAGGCATATGCTACAATTCTCCCTTGCTGCATCAGAACACATCTGAGTCCTTTATGTGATGTATCACTGTAAATTATGAAACCCTCTTCTTCTGAAGGAGTCGTTAAAACAGATGTAGTGATGAGTCGTTGCTTTAACTCTTGAAAGCTCTGTTCATATTCATTGGTCTACTCAAATTTCACACCTTTCTTGATCAATCTCGTCAAAGGACCCAACAATTTAGAGAAGCCCTCGACAAATCTGCAGTAGTACCTGACCAATCTCAAGAAACTTCTAATTTCCTACACACTTTTCGATTTTTTCCAATCCACTACCACCTCAATCTTGCTCGGATCAACCAAAATGCCACCTTTGGATATCACATGTCTGAGGAAAGTAACTTGCTCTAGCTATAATGAACACTTTCTAAACTTTGCATACAACTTCTTTTCCCTCACCACCTGAAGCACTATCCTCAAATGTTCCTCATGCTTTTTAGAGCTCTTTGAATACACCAAAATATCATCTATAAAAACTACTATATACTGATATAGGTATTGATGAAAGACCCTGTTCATTAGGTCCATAAACACAATATAAGCGTTTCTAAAACCAAATGGCATAACAAGAAACTTATAGTGTCTATACCTGGTTTTGAATGTTGTTTTCAGAACATCCTCCACTCCAACCTTTACCTGATGGTACCCAGATCGCAAATCAATCTTAAAGAATATATGTGTCCCTGTAACTGATCAAACAAATCATCAATGCAAGGAAATGGGTACTTATTCTTGATAGTCACTTTATTAATTTCTTTGTAGTCGATGCATATTCTCATCGAACCATCCTTCTTCCTCATAAACAATATCGGCACTCCTCAAGGCGACACACTAGGTCAAATAAATTTCTTATCCAATAGTTCCTGCAACTATTCCTTTAACTTTTTTAGTTCTGCCGGTGTCATTCTATATGGCACTTTAGAAATCGGTGCTGTCCTCAGATTTAGATCAATATCAAATTTTGCCTCACGATTAGGAGGTAGTCCTGACAAATCCATGGGGAATGCATCAGGAAAATTCCTCACTACAGGGATATCGTCTAATCTCAACTTCCATTTTGATACTACCTTCACGTAAGGCCAAATATACCTAACAACCCTCCAGTAACAATCTCCTCGCTTGAATGGAAGATACCATCTATGGTGGAGTGTGCGCGCATGACCCCACAAACTTGTACTTCTGTCCTCCTAGAGGTCTAAATATTACCTCTCTCTAATAACAGTCAATACTGACGTAGTGGCTAACTAGCCAATTCATCCCCAAAATAATCTCAAAACCATACATATCTAAAACTATCAGATTAGCTGGTAACGACCTCCCCTGAATACTAATTGGACAGTTTTTGAGTACCTTTCTACACAACCCTATAGCTCCTGTCGACGTAGAAATTAACAAACTGATGTTTAGCGGTTAAGTTTCTAGCCCACAAAATTTAATAAATTCTTAGGCTATAAAAGAGTGAGTCAACCCTGAATCAAACAAGGCAGTAGCTTTATATGACAGAATTGAAACAGTACCTATCACTACATCCCCTACCACCTCAGCGTCTCTTGGTGTAAGAGCGTAGACCCGTGTTGGGGCGATATTCCTTTGCTGATTGCATCAGGATGCCTGATGATCTCCTTGGTATGATCTAGGAGTAGGCACAATAGTTGGCGGGACATGGCAGTCTCTCGCTATATAACCAGATCAACTGCATTATTAACATATCACCTCTTTGACCTGACAGTCACCTAGGTGTCTTCTGTGGCATCTGGGATAGGGAGGGGGCATTTGTCCGCCCTATACTACTTTATCTCCCATCTCCTGCCCCTGGCCTCCTCTACTACCACACCTCCTCCAAAGCCCTCGATTGGACCCTGCCTGAAAATCTGGAGGCACGACCCTCTTCCTCTAACTCTATGCTGCAGTGCCCCTCTGTAGGCTACTCTCAATCACTGTAGCCTTATCTACCAGCTCTAAAAAGGTCTGGACCTAATAGCCCACCACCTGCTCATACAAGCCCTGCCTTAACCCACTCTCAAATTTACTTGTCTTCTTCTCCTAGTCTGGCACTAAGTAAGGAGCAAAGCAGGATAACTCGATAAATCTGGCAGCATACTATATTGTATTGTCATGTGTCCCTTAGTTAAATGCAAAAACTCTGCTACCTTTCCATTTCTACTAGTAGCGGGAAAGAATCGCTTGAAAAATCTCCCTGAAGTGGTTCCACGTCATCGCTACAGGTTCAGGTCTTTATTTCTCTAACAGTCTCGCTAACTTCAACCAGCATTTAGCTTCCCCAGTCAACTTAAACGTCGCAAATAGCACCTTCTACTCATCTGTACATGGGAGAACTGCGAGCGTCTCCTCGATCTCCTAGATCCAATCTTCGGCCATGAATGGATTTGCCCCTCTAAAGAAAGATGGAGGATTCATTCCCATGAACTGCTCAATCGTGCAACTCCTCTCCCCTTAACCTATAGCCATCTATGTTATCCCCTTCTGGGTGACACTATGTAATACCGCATCTAGATCTCCGCCACCCAAGCTAGAAGGCCCTGCCTCATCACCTCCTACATTCGTGTTACGGCTCCTAGGGTCCATCTTGCAAAGGGGAACCAAAAGGTTGTAAAACTTTATCATTATTACCCAACTAATATACTTATCAGACTAAAACCCACAATATATTCTTCTATACTCATTCATCTTTAATATCCTCGTATTTCCCAATTTAAGATTCAGTCTTACCACTCAGAAACAAGAACCAACGATAGTTTACTATGACTTTCCTGAGATTGTCACCCTAGGAAAACCACAAAAACAACATCGGAATATCTTGCCTCCATGTTGCAAGAAAGAACCCAAGCTTCCAATCTCATCCTCTAACAATAACTGACTCATATTCTAGTCTACTCATTTACTACTCTCATCAAGATCATTTCATATACTCTGGTATTGTATTATGCTGAAGTTTATAAAACCTAGCAACTTAGGCTCTGATACCAAACTATGACAACTTGATTTTTCTACCATTATTTTTTTTCCTAATAAATCACAATAATTAATCAATATCACAAACATCTCTGATACCATATGTCGATATAACCCGACCTGAAGTGGGGTACCGGGTGATCAGTCCATCTAGAATTACAATACTCATTTAGCGGAATACATATCACAACTTAGCACAGTATACAATACCAACCAAATACAATACAATACCAGAGTACCACCCATCTATACATACACATATACCACTTTAAGAATCCACCCAGATATACCAGGGAATATCACAAATCACATTTCCCAACTCAAAACACTTACCCTGTCTATCAGGGTACCAGCTCCCCTCTATCTCGAAGCTCTCTCTACTGATCTGTCCTAATTTCCTGAAATATTTAGATTCTAAGTGAGACACCTCTCAGTAAGACGGAATAAATTATTGACAATGTGTGGCACATGAGTTTTGATATATTATACACATCCATTTAAATAAGTATATCAGTTGGGAAAAGTATACAGATATGTATTCATATCATATATTTAAGTAAAACATATTTTCAAAAGCTTTTATATCATTTTTATAATCATATACATATATTTTCATTTTCGCAAATCTTGTTCACGTGCTTTCAAATCTCATATCATATACATACTCATTTATTCTCGTTTCATTTACATACTTTCTCATTCCTCATAATCAAGTTCATATTCTATCGTGTTCCATGTTCATATTCACATTTCCTAGCCTATGGGTGTCCACCAACATATAGCACGTCGCGTATGTAACCCACAACTGTTCATTTCTTATATAAATTTCATATTCTTTCATTTCTTATATTCATATTCACATTTTCTAACCCATGGGTATCCACCAGCCTATAGCATGCCGCGTCTGTAACCCACGGCTGTTCATTTTACTTTTCACTTTTCATAACATTTCCTAACTCATGAGCATCCACCAGTATATAATACACGTCATGTCTGTAGCTCATGGCTGCCCTAAGGATATTCACATCATCATGTATTCACCCCAGATGACCGGGTTGTGTGGCCTGACGGCTGAATCTAACCGTGGTTGGCCTACTTGGTTAGATCAAAATAGGGAATGTAGTGACCCGACGAATAATAGCATTTTAATAATAAGAAGGAGAGAAAATAGATACAGAAACAGAAGGAGGCCGTAGACTTCGTCGACGACATTGCATTTTGGAGATGATATTAAATAATCATAAATTCAGGAAATTGCCCACCTTCGTCGATGAACACAGGGTCTCGTTGACGAAGGTCTTCAGAATTTCATCGACGAACACAGGGCTTCATCGACGAGAAAATACCAAGAGACGGTTCGGGCTGCTCTGAATTTCGTCGACGAACACAGGGTCTCATTAATGAATTTTGTGAAGGGCTCGTCGACGAAGTGACATGTCTTGTCGACGAACCTGGCCCTATAAATAGTGGAAACCCAGGCTTTTTCTCATTTCTCTCGCCGCTCTCTCTCTCTCTCCTACGACTCTCTCTCCCTTCTCTCTTCATTTTTTCGGCCCCATCGGTCACCAGATCGACTATCCGAGGCTACCACGATGCTCCTAGCGGAGTTCTCCACGCATCTAGCAGAGCGGATCGTCGGGAAATCGGAGTTGGAAATCATCCCAAATTTAGGGTAAGACCTTTTAGTCTCCTTTTGGCCTTGTGGTAGTTATAAGAAATGATACAGGCAGAAAAATACTGATGTTTAGTTCTGAAAAATATCGGTTTCAGGGTGTTTTGTAGGAGGCCCAGCGGGTATCGGGTTAGAGTACAGTAGGGGCTTTTCAAAGTTAAGGTAAGGGAAATATGCTATGCTAGGAAAATTCTAAATATTATACAGTGTATTTATTTACGAAAATTATGTAATAAAGTATGGTGTGGCTTGTGAATATGTATGTAGTACAGGGATATGTTTTACGAATTGTAGTTTCATGATTTTTATGAATTTCAATACCATGATTTTACGGACTTAAGTACTATGATTATGTGAATTTCAGTACCATGATTTTACGGATTTTAGTACCATGATTATACGAATCTTAGTACCATGATTATACGAATTCCAGTATTACGAATATGTAGTTCCATGTTATGATTATTCAGATTTCAGTATGTTTTACAGCATCATGGTTATTATGATTACTTCAAAATCATGGTAAAACAGATAAATATGTATAGAAAAATATTATATGATATCAGACCCTGTTGGACTTGCAGCTACAGAGCACGATACCGTTGCTACAAATACTATGTTACTTATTTAGTGCAACCACCTATTCAGATAATACGTGGTAAGGTCGACCACCTAGGCCCTTGAAGAGGTTAGACTCCCTATCCAGATATGGGTTGAGGTGGGCAGGTCGACTAACGGAGTTCAGTGATTTATCCTTGGTTGGCCAGCCAGGGTAAATCTAGCCTACAGGCCACACAACCTCGTCATGAGGGGCATGTCATGACACAGATAGCCACAAGGAACAGTTTCAGTTACTATTACTTACGTATTGATTTACAGAAACGGGGATCCTACTTATATGCATTGGAAGTATTTTGAATTATAACCATAATACTGATATGTCAAGCAATAAGGAAAAAGGGGTGGTGTACTTTATTATTTGCACTGTACTGTTGTACTTAATTATTCATCTTTATATGAAACAGATTTCATGATATATATATATATATAGTAGCTCATTTGCCACACACTAGTAATAGCATATTTCTTCTTATTGAGCGTTGGCTCATCCCAGTGTTGAAATATTTTTCAGGTGATCTAGGTAGGCGAGCAGACCAGGCTCGCAAATAGAGGGGCATCTGTAGTGCCCTGTCAGAGAGTGAGTATCATTTTGAGAACGTTTTTGTAAACCCTAGCTAGCTGAGGGTATTTTTGGGAAACAAATATATGTACATATTTTGGAAACATGTAGTACTCTGGTATTATATGGGATTGTATATAATGGTTTATGGTTGTGTTTGTATGATTTCTGCTTCCTGCTGCTTAGGTTAATACTATGGTATCAGAGTATGTTATTTGCTATTATGAGAAAAAAAAATCAGATAATTAAGCAGGTCGTTATAGGGAATGCGTCCATAGTACGATTGGTCTGCCCAATCTTGGTCCGAATTCCAGGGGGCAGCACTACCTTTGTTACTTACCTAATCGACTGTCTAGCTACACTGTGTACCAAACGTGTGGTTGCACTAAAACAATGCTAGCAACGATGTCATGCTCTATATACTATGGTCCATCAGGGTTCTCATTTTCACATTTCTGTATTCACATTTTATTATGCTTATACATCTTATCATATCAGTAATATTTTCATCTTTTTCTATTTCATCTTCATCATATCAGTATACATTTCATCTTATATCAGTATATAACTCAATTCAATATTTCTGTATAAAACATCTTTATACAAACATATCTTTATATCACGTATATCATCCTTTTAGTAAGACATATCCGTATAACACATTTTATAGTATCTCTATATAAACATATATGTATATTACCATTCATCATCATTTTCCCAGTAAAACATATCTGTATTCACATTTTATCATATCTTTGCAAAAACCATATCTATATAAATCTCATATCTGAATAAAACATATCAGAGTTTCCCATATATTCATATTCATATAAAATACTCAGTATATCTCACATCATCATTTTTGTATAAAAAAATAATCATATAATACATATACACATTCCATTTCATCATGTTCCCAGTATAAAATAGTCATTTCATTATTCCTCATGTCACACAATTTTTAATTGATAATCATAACATATTATTCACAGGGAAAATATCCATATCTTAATTTCCTAAACTACTTACCATATTCGCATTTCACATATTTTAATCAATCATTTAATTCCCAAAAAACCTATTGTTATAATTTATTCCCCTTACTTTCCTTACTAAGAGACCTGCTAAAATCCCTAATTCCACACCCGCGGCGTTTGGAGCTCAAAACCCTAAAATCACATTTCCCCAATTCAATCAACTCAACCCCAGAATTACAATTATCTTAATATTCCTAGGCTCACACGATCACATTAACCGGTTAAATTCTAAAAACGCGAGTTCGATGCACTTTCCATATTCAAATTTAATTTCTATCATATTTGAAAATACCAATATGATCAAATCCCCACAGTTTAATCTAATTCCAAAATATTCCCCAAAAATCTAATATAATCAAATACTCCAATTTAATAATCACATATTATAATTTAACTAGTTGAATTTATAAAATAATTGACATAATTTGTACTCCTCACCTTAGCCTTGGAGTGGTGCCTAAGATCCCCAAATAAAAAATCTACTTGAACTAACATGACGAGGATCGAACCTAGGACCCTGTGGTGGTGTCCGATCGTCAATTTGACTGGAGATTTGAGAGAAATTGAGAAGAGAAAAAGAGATTACCTTATCCCAATAGTGGTGCCTAAGATGTTCCTATGACAAATCTATTCTGGTTAAAATATCGGTGGTGGATAATGGAACCCAGGGGTATTTTCCGTTTTTCGATCGGTGCTCGTCTGACTGAGAAAATCGAGGAGAAAGAGAGAAGTGGTGGAGGAGAGAGAGGGAGAGAGATGTGAGAGACTGAGAAAGAGAGCGTAGCAAATTCAGGCAACTATATATTTATATTTATTATGTATATTATTTTATTATATTATTAAATTAATAATTATTATTTATTTTAAATTAATTATTTAATAAATAATTTATTTATTTATTTTATGATCACATATTATTTTTTGGGTCAT
This sequence comes from Malania oleifera, assembly GCF_029873635.1. NCBI lineage: Eukaryota > Viridiplantae > Streptophyta > Magnoliopsida > Santalales > Ximeniaceae > Malania > Malania oleifera. The sequence continues at coordinate 149,002,914 of NC_080418.1, forward strand.
TACATATATGGTTAATGTTAAACCGGTCACCGGTACACCGTTGGCAAATTTAAGCAAACAGTCTACCGCTCAATACTCAAGGACGAATGGTGATGTTCGGGTTATGTCACAGGTTTCCTATGCTAGTGCAGTTGGGTACTTCAGCGAGCAACAGAGTGTTCCGTCACTTGTGAGGTTCGAAGATGAAGACTACTCAGGGGGCGTGGAAGATAGGAGGTTTGCAATGGGGTGCGTTGTGGGAAGGGCTAATTGTTGGAAGTTCGGGGTACAGTCTCATGGTGCGCCAGTTACAACTCAATCGAAGTTCTTTATAGAGGCTGAGGCTGCCAAGTAGTATTGTGGTTTTAAGGTTCATTCAAGGAACTGAGTGTTCAGTTAGGTGGAGTTCCTATTACGACGGTAGAGTTCAAGCAAGGCTTGGGCTTGGTTTACGTCTCTAAGTGTTAGAGGGGAGGTGGGTCCCAATCTATAGGCCCAAATGGAGCAGCGGTTATGCTTTTAGATTTCCAAGGTGGTCAATATTCGCCAAGGTGGAGATTGTTGGGGATGTGACTCATTTTAGAGCAGATCACGTAAATTCAAATTGAAGGCTTATAGATTGGGCTTATTTGGAGGGTTTTCCTCCAGGGATTGCTATAGATGTAGTTTGGTTATACTAGAACTCTTCTGTAAGCATTAGATTGTTATATAAGCATCATTATGTAACCCTAAATGGGATTAAGCTTCACGTAAGCTTCAAAGTTGTAAGTTTTGACATTAATCATAGTGGAAACTCACGTGTTGTTCCCGTGGACATAGGCTACTATCGAACCACGTAAATCTTATGTGTTCTAGTTGTATTTTTGCTTCTTTTTATTAATCTTTGATTGCTTCTTGAGCATAGTTCATTATCGAGTGTTTGCATTAGTGGTTGTTGGTTGGTTCGTGATTGATTGTGTGTTTCCGCTGCATATGTTCAAGTTGAACGGGAATTAGAATTATAGTTGAGCTATAATTCAAGTTGAACTTGAACGAGGAACTAGAATCAACAAATTCATTATGTAATTATATGCTGATAAATATGCTACATCTGATCACAACGTGGTGAAACTGTATAACTGTTGGATAGTTATATAGAATGGTGGAATATAAACTAATTTTTATCAAGTTTTATTTGGAAAAAATATAATTTATTTCAATTGACTTTAAAAACATCCAAACAAACAAATAAATAAATAAATATATAGAACTACGTGCATCGCATGTGCACCAAACTAGTGCATTAGAAAAGGAAATGCATACAAAAATATTAGAGAAATGGGGATGCTTGTACAGACAATGTTGGAGTACAAGGTAAAAAAATAGATTGAATCATGAAACTACAAATAAATGTTTAAGTTAATCAAGGATATTTTGGACAACCATGCTCTTGTAACATAAGAAAATGAATTAGCTTATTGGACAATAATAGTTTGTATATTATATTTGAAGTTGTTTTTATTTTAAATATGTTTTGTTTATAACGTTTACCACAACTACATTGTGAGACGTGAAGAGAGACAAAGAGAGTGACTAATTAGCTTAGGAGTGGGCTTGGGTGCATGCTGAGAATAAGTAGATGACTCCTTGAAAAAGCAAAATCCCTTTCTGAAAAAATATTCATTGTTTTGAGATTTTTTTGTATAAGATGATTTATAGATGAATGAATTGCAATTTTAAAATTTTAATGGTTTTTTTGGGTGAAAATGGCTTGGAAATTATATAAAACTCAATTAAAATGTTTTCCAAATTTCATGTGAAAGTGATTAGAAAATTCAAAATGAAATTCACTTGATTTTTAGTATTTTTCAGCCTAGAAAAAAATATTTTAAAATTAAAACGTAATTTATCTCTTTTTGTTTTTAGAAAAAAAAAATCGAAAATGTAATAAAAATGCGTTCCACTTTAGAGGATTTAGAGGTTTAGAAAGTAAGGCCCTTTCATTTTTATTATTGTGTCAACATTAACATTATGATATATTGAAATACATTATATATTACATATATTTATAAAATAATATAATAGTATTTTACCATATAACACATCATTGCAAATTTATTAGAAATAATAAAATAAAAATTATGAAGTTATTTATAAAAATATAATATTATTCTGTCAAAATATGCTTTAATAGTTATATTAAGATTATGTTAGCTATACTGTGATCCCTAGAAGAGGGTGAATTGGTGTTTTTAAATTTAAGGCCCTATGTTAGTATCCTAACAGTAGTATATTCACAACCCTAAAGTCAATCTAGTGCAAGTAAAATAAATCAATTATAATATGTACCAGAATTTAAATGACACGATTTAATTAACTACGCATTCACCATAAAGCACTAAAGGAAAGTGACACGCAGAAATGTTATCAAGGTTCGGCTAATTGCCTACATCCCCGCCTTAGCTAACAAGCACAAGGATTACTACTATACTTGCTCACTTAAACGGGTGGAGCAGCACCTAAACAAATTGGGTCAATTAGCACAGCGCTGACTTCAACCTTTACAACTAATCCTTACCGGACTGGATTACTGCCCCCTCAGGCCACGCCTGAAAACACAACAGTATGTTCACAATAATGAAATTGGTACAGTAATTATGCTTTCATGTAAAGCAGATATGTACCAAATCTAAGCAATCACATACACCATCAAATGATATAATGAAGTAAGCTCAATGTGGTCTTAGATGTCTACTCTCAAATATTTATACAAGTGTTGTAATCAGTGGGTGAGAATGCAAATAATACGATCTTTGTATCACACAATATATTCAATCACAATGCTCAAACAAAGATATTAACAACACTTCAGATATCTCAAAAAATTAATTTTTCTCAACGTATAAAGCTCAAGAGACGTATAGATTTTATTTGTAAAAAGGATTTGATCTTTGTGTTCAACAAATAATATTACTTAAGAAATATTACAACAAAGATCTTTAAAACATAAACAAATATCTCTTCAAAAATTTATCTCAAAATGAAACACACAAGATATTTGAAAATGATTTGAAAAGATTTTTAGCAACCAAAATCAAATAAGAACTTCAAAAGACATTGCAATGATCGTGCAATACTCAAAAGCTTAAGGAAAGTCTTCTTAGGAAAGACTTATTAATAAAGTCCTCTAAAAAAACTTGAGGTCTTGCTCTCAAACAAAATAATATTAAACAAGCACAAACCTAAGAGAGCAAATCTATAAAACAACAACACTCAATTCAAGCTTACAAACAGATTTTTTGCAATATGGCAAGGTAAGTATGAGTGTAGGATACTTGGAAGTGAGAGAGAATGATTTTAGAATTCAGAGAAAAATCACTAATCAAGTTTGCTAATCTGATACTAATCATTCCAAATGAAGGGGTATATATAGACTTCCCCCTAATTATAGTCGTCCAGGACACATAGGAAATTATTATAAAAGTTTTAAAACAATTTAACCAATTCAACCCTGTTTTATTATTTTAATCACGGTAAAAAAATTGGGGCAACCCGAGAGCGTCGGTTGACCGAAGCAGGTTCGGTTGACCGAGTTATGTAAAGTTTTGTATCGGGAATAAATTGAACTAGAATTTTGGTTGACCGAACATGGTGTCCCAATTGTGATTTTCTATTTAGCGTGGTTCGATCGATTAAGAGCTTTTGAACTAGATAGTTCGGTCGACCAGGTAGTTGGTTTATATTTTGGGCTCGGTCGACCATATGGTCAATATGTTGACTTTGAGTGAGTTCGGTCGACCGGGTGAGAATGAACTGGCTGGGCACGGTCGATCGGGCTACGGTCAATGTGTTGACCCGACATCGGTTTAGTCGACTGAGTGATATTGTACTTGGGCAGTATGGTCGACCAAACATGCATATTTAGTGTATTTCGGTCCTTTTTACTTATGTGATTACCCTATTTGTTTAGCCATACATATATGTGCATGTGTGAGTGTCCTAAGGTCATTTTAGGTTTTTTTGTTTTTGTTTTTTGCTTACCTATCATACCATGCAGGTGATGCATATAATTATTACAGCCCAAGAATTTATTTACTATTACAAACTAATAAAGAATAAAGAATTTAAATACAACATCAATAGGATCTTCAAGGCTTTCAACTTTTACTCCTTGTGCCATCATTTTGTCCTGCCAACAGTATACCTGCACATATCCTTAAACATCCATCAAATACAACAAGTATTTGTCATTATCAAAATCAGGTGTGACCTATAAGGTCAACATTCTCCCCATTTTTTATGATGATAAATACATCATGCAAAAAATACGGGTATAGCCATAGATGGCTCCCCCTAACAATATGCATTATGTGCAATCTGATTTCAACCCAATTTTTTTTGCCCCTTTATCTCCCCCTTTTGGCAACAACAAAAAGGGCGATAAAAATTACAGCTTTAGGGAATGGGTAAAAATCCTTTTTATACATGAGAAGTTTGGAAAATTTTTGAAAAATTTCGGCAGAGTGTTGTTTGAAAATAAGACTTTCCAAAACAAATCCTGTATAAAAATAATCTGTTTTGAGTTTTAAAACCTAACAATTTATCCACAACTACTCAAACAGTTCCAATATGATCAATACAATAAAACATAAATACAAGCATCATTTTGCAGTAGGTATAAGAATTATGTGTGACGCCCCATACTCGCCAAGTGGGGCCTAGGTGCCACGTGTTCCAATCACCTATATCTGATACCATAATTAACATGCACGCAGTAGAACATAAATAAATAACCTCAAATAAATACTAGAGTTCTATATAACAATCCAAAAATGAACACTACAACATCTAGATATCCGTATCCACAACCAGTATTTAAAACATAACCCAGTACAAATATATTTGTATATATATCAATATCTCACAATACCCCAAAAAGAAACCACCAAAAATAATCCCAGCCTAGGCCTTCAAACCCGATCTCCAAAAGAACCTAAAAAGTTGTTCATCCACTAGGGCGAAACACTTCTCAATAAGGGTGGAATAAATTACAACAGTGTGTGACAAATGAGTTTTAATATTTATATATCAAAATAAACTGCTTCTCATATAACATTAATAACAACTGAGAAAACGTATCATTAATAACATCACCGACATCTAATATCATACACACATCCAATATATTGTAGGTGAAAGTCCCCGAGGATAGGGAACATTACCCGCCTATACAAGAGTGCTAAAATATTCCCCAAAATATACATATATGACTGTTTCCTAAAACACCTTCGACTAGGTTAGGGTTATATATAAATACTCACTCTATTGACAGGGCGGTACTGAAGCCCCTCTACCTGCGAGCCTGATTTGCTCGCCTACCTGGATCACCTGAAAAATGTTAAAATAATGGGATGAGTCAATGCTCAGTAAGATGAAATATGCTATTGCTAGTGTGTGACAAATGAGTTGCAATACTATGAAAATATATTTTTATATAATCATGTATAACTAAATCTGTAAAATACAATATGAGTAATATAAACCACCACCCTTTCCATGTTGCTTAACATATCTATATTTTAGGTTTCTATACATAATACTTTTAATATATACCAGTATATTCCTTATTTTTGTGAAACTGTATATACGTAATAATAACTGAAAACTTCCCTGGATGGATAATTGTATGTCATGATTTAACCCCTCATGACAGGGTTATGCGGCCCGTAGATGGGATCTACCCTAACTAGTCGACCAGGATAAATCACTATACTCCATCAGTCTGATCAGCCCTCCTCAACCCATATCTAATGGGAAGCCTGTCCACACGTGGGCATGTGATCGACCTACTTACCACATATTATCTAAATAGGTAATTGCACTCTATTCTGTATATAATAACAGTACCGTGCTCTGTAAATTGTATCTGTAATGGTCCATCAGGGTCTAATATTATATAATACATCTCTATATATAACTATTTGTTTTACCATGATTTTGTAATAACTGTATTAACCATGACGTTGTAATAAACTGAATCTATATCAATTGTATTTCTGTAATTAACTGTAAATCTATATGTCATGGTACTGTAAACTGCATAATCATGATATTCTGTAATTGCTATAAAACATATCCACTGTCTGTATATTCTGTAAAACATAACTCCGAAAAAAAATACTATAAAGCATGTTCCTATACTATATCTATATTCTCAAGCCACACAATAATTTAAAACATATTATTGATAATTGATAAACTATGTAAAGTTCTGTTGTGAATAATAACATAGTAAAAATATACATTTCACACTGAAAATCATTCTAGAACTGCCTAACATAGCATATTTCTCTTACCTGATTCCTACTAAAATCCCCCTATTACGATGGGTCCTACACCCACAGGGTTCTCCACTCAACACCCTAAAAACCTTATATGCCGGAACAAAATATTACTATTTCTACATCTACAGTATTTCCTACAACTGTTGGAAAGTCAAATTTCAACAAAAGGCCTTACCCTGAATCTCGGATGAAATCCAACTTCGTCCCACCGATGATCCACTCTGGCAGACTTGAAAAGAACTTTCCCAAGAGTGTCGTGGTGGCCTCAGATCATCGATCCGGTGACTAACGTGGCCAGAATCGAAGAGAGTAGAGGGAGGAACCGTAGGGAGGAGAGAGACAGGGTTTTGGTGAGTTTTCTGCGTAAGAAAATGAGTTTAGCACTATTTATACTACGGCCTTCATCGATGAGCCACGTCATCTCGTTGACGACGTCATGAAGGAGGTTCATCGACGAACACTATCTCCTCATTAATGAATTTTAGAGTTTAGAAAATAGTCTTTCGGTATCTTCTCGTTGACGAAACCTGTCTTCATCTACAAAACCCTCTTGTACCCTCATCGACGAATCCCCTGTGTTCGTCGACGAGGTCCTGATAGAATTTCCTGGGTCATTTCTCTCCCTTTTTATTATTTAAATACCATTATTTTTTGAGTCGTTACATTATTCCCTCATAAAATTTCATCATCGAAATTTACTGTTCATATAACTCATCATCCTCTAAAGGCAAAACAGTCTACTTATTTTATTACTTGCCCTCATTTATGGTGGAGGAATACCTTGGTTACGTGGGTAGTTCTAAGAGATTACAAGTATAAAAGAAAATTCCCTCAAAACCAAAATACTACCTATCCTATACATTACATTACAATTCTATTATTTAAACAAAATAAAATAACTATTACCTTATTTATACATCACTGTTGTATTCACTAAACAAGTGGGGATATTTCCATCTGATCTCATCTTCAAGCTCTCGCGAGGCTTCTTCTATCGTGTGATTCCTCCATGAGACTTTTACTAGTGGTATATTTTTATTACGCAATTCTTGTTCTTTTCTCTCTAAGATATGTACTGGAGCTTCCTCATATGTTAGATCACCACTGAGTTCCAAGCATAGCTAATGATATGGAAAGGATCTGAGACGTATTTTTTTAACATAGAAACATGAAACACGTCGTGAATCCTGAATAGAGATGGCAATAAAGCCAGCCAATAGGCAACTGACCCAATCTTCTCGAGTATCTTAAATAGGCCAATGAACCTAACACTCAACTTACCCTTCCTCCCAAACCTCATGATTTCATTCAGTGGTGCTATTTTCAAAAATATATGATCACCCACTTCAAATTCCAGTTCCCGATGGCGAGTATCTACGTAGCTTTTCTTCCGACTCTGTGCTGCACTGATTCGATCTCGAATGAGTCAGACTTTATCGTACACCTGCTGAACTATCTCTAGCCCCAAAACTCACCTCTCATCCAGCTCACTCCAATATAGAGGGGAACAACACTTCCTACCAAATAGTGCTTCATAAGGAGTCATGCCTATGCTAGCCTAATAACTGTTGTTGTAAGCAAATTCCACCAATGACATATACTGAGTCCAGCTACCCCCAAAATTCAACACACACGTTCGCAACATATCCTCAAGTACCTGAATTATTCTCTTTGTCTGACCGTCCTTCTGAGGATGGAAAGCAGTGCTGAATGCTAGTTGAGTCCCCAATGCCTCCTGCAAACATCGCCAGAACCATGATATAAAACGTCGATCACGGTCCGAGACTATGGATACCGACACTCCATGGAGTCGAACAATCTCCTATATGTAAATCTCTGCTAACTTGCTCATAGAGTAGCTAACCTTAATGGGCATAAACTGCACTGTCTTTGTTAACCTATCAACAATTACCTAGATGGCATTCTGACCATGCGGCGCCGACGGTAACCCAGTAACAAAATCCATGGATACATGGTCCCACTTCCATTCGGGAATGAAAAGTGGCTGCAACTAACCAACCGGGCTCTGGTGCTCAGCCTTAACCTGCTAGCACGTCAAACACTACTACACAAATTCTATTATTTCACTCTTCATGCCACTTCACTAGAAATGTCCTACAGATCCCTATACATTTTCGTACTACCAGGATGAACAGTGTATAAAGATCCGTGTGCCTCCTATAAAATCATTCTCCTGATGCTGTCATCTGCAGGCACACACAATCTGGTGCAAAATCTCAAAGCCCCATCGTCAGAAATACTAAATTCTTCTCCCTGACCGTCCGGTATTCTGGCTATCACTTCTGCCAATTCTAAATCATTCCTTTGAGCAGTTTTAATCCTTTTATAAAGTGCATACTATACAACCAGACTGACAATAAATGACAGAGGATCATCTGCTACTAATTCTACATCGAGCCTTTCCAAGTCCATTTGAATTGGGTGCTGAATTACTGTTACTAGATGTGTTGTATCTTCTGATTATGACTCAAAGCATCAGTTACCACATTTACTTTACCGGGGTGGTAACTGGTGGTGCAGTCGTAATCCTTGATGAGTTCCAACCATCTCCTCTAACGCATATTCAACTCTTTTTGTGTAAAGAAGTACTTTAGGCTTTTGTGATCAAAAAATATTTCACATTTCTCACCATATAAGTAATGTCTCCAGAACTTCAGTGCATATATAACCGCAGCCAAATCCAGATCGTGAGTAGGGTAGTTCTTTTCATATTCTTTTAACTGTCTGGACGCATACGCCACCACCCTACCATACTGCATCAGTACAAAACTGAGTCCTCTCAAAGACGCGTCACTGTAAATCACATAACCATCACCTTATAATGGAATCGTCAATATTGGTGCAGTGACGAGCCGCGGCTTTAATTCCTGGAAACTTTGCTTGCATTCTTCATCCCACACAAACCTAGCATTTTTCCTATACAAACATGTAAGAGGCTCTGACAAAGCTGAAAACCTCTCAACAAATCGACGGTAATAACCTACCAGTCCCAGGAAACTTCTGACTTCCTGCACGTTCTTCGGCCTAACCCAATTCCCTACTGCATCAATCTTGTTGGGATCCACTGAAATACCATCTTTTAAGATCACGTGGCCTAAAAATGCAAATTTCCCAAGCTAGAACTCACACTTGCTAAACTTGGCATAAAGTTTCTCTTCCCTGAGTATCTGCAGAAACTGTATCAAATGCACCTCATGATCCTCAAAACTCCTCGAGTACACCAGTATATCATCAATAAAAACTACTACAAACTGATCTAGATACTGGTGAAAAACTCTATTCATCAAGTTCATGAACACAGTTAGGGCATTCGTCAGACCAAAAGGCATAACGAGAAATTCATAGTGCCCATACCAGGTCCTGAAGGCTGTCTTTGCAATGACCTCTGCCTTTACTCTCACCTGATGATAATCCGAACTGAGATCGATCTTGGAATACACTCGTGTACCCTAGAGCTAATTAAACAGATCGTCGATACAGGGTAGAGGATACTTATTCTTAATAGTAACCTTGTTTATTTCCCTATAATCAATACACATCCTCAAAGACACGTCTTTCTTCTTTACAAACAACATTGGAGCTCCCTATGGCAAAACACTAGGTCGTATAAATCCCTTATCCAGCAAATCTTGCAACTGATCCTTTAATTCTCCCAATTCAGCTGTAGTCATATGGTAAGGAATCTTAGAAATCAGCGCTGTCCTTGGAGGCAAATCTATAGGAAAATCCACCTCACATTCGGAAGGCAACCCTAGTAGCTAATCTGATAAAACTTCGGGAAATTCTCGTACGATCGGGTTACTGTCGAGCTTCAATTCATTCTCTGATGCTTCCTTTACAAAAGCCACAAACCCTTGACTTTCGTTACAGAGTAGTCAGCTTGCCTGTATAGCGGATACCAACTACAATGGCACTTGTACACGTGAACCAATAAACCTAAATTCTTTCTCACTAGGGGGTATGAAAACTACTTCTTTTTTATAACAATCAATACTGGCATGATTAGTTGCCAACCAATCCATACCCAATATTACATCAAACCCACACATCTCAAACACAATCAGGTCTGCTAGTAGCACTTTCCCCAAAATTTCTATAGGATAACCTCTGAGCACTCTATGACACTGTATCACTAACCCTGGCGGTGTAGCTACTGACAATTCCATATCTAATAATTAGGTCTCACTTCCGGATAATTAAACATAGGATGTAGAGACAAATGAATGTGTAGTACCTGAATCAAATTAAACAATAACGGAATGTCATAAAATAGTAAAAGTACTTGTCACCACATCCGCGATAGCCTCAACATCACCCAACGTCAACGTGTAAACCCCCGCCAAGGCCACATTCCTTTGCTGTCCTCCACGAGGCGCCTGATATCCTCTCTGATAAGGCCTGGGAGTTGGTGTAACGACCTGAATTTTTTAAATGGAATTTAAATAATAAAGAAAGAAGGAAATAGAAACATAAAACAGAAGAAGGCCGTAGACTTCGTCGACGAACGCTCCACGTTTGTCAACGACAATGCATTTGGGGAATAAAATAATTTAATTTTTAAGAGATTTCCTGAATTCATCGACGAACACAGGGTTTCGTCGACGAAGGCTTAAAGGATTTCGTCGACGAACACAGGGTTTCGTCAACGAAGGATCAAAGAATTTCGTTAACGAACACAGGGCTTCGTCGACGAAGAAATACCGAGAAGGGTTTTGAGCTAACTGAATTTCGTTGACGAGGAGTGGATTTCGTCAATGAAATTTGTGAAGAACTCGTCGACGAAGGTCGAGCTCGTCGACGAGTTCTGCTGTATAAATATATATATATATATGAAAAATCTGATTTTTATTCATTTTCATGCTCCTCTCTCTCTCCTCTCTCTCCTCTTCGGCCCTCTCACTCTCTCTCTTTGAATTTTGGGCTGGTTTTATGCCGGATCGAAGATCTGAGGCTACCACGATGCTCCTGATGAAATTTCCTACAAGTTTGACAGAGCGGATCGTTGGGGAAACGAAGTTGGAAATCATCCCAGAGTTGATGTAAGACATTTTAAACCAAATTAGACTTCATGATAGTTATAGAAATTGACGTAAGCATGAAAATACTGATGTTTAATACTGGGAGTTTTGAGTTTCAGGGTGTTGATCAGGAAGTCATACGGGGGTTAGCCTATTATATTTTGGGGGCTTTCTTAGTAGCCAGGTAGGGGAATAAACTAAAGTAGTAATTTTCCATGCATATTATTATTAATTATGAGCACATTTATTTTCAGAAAAGCCTATGCTATCTTTGTATATTACATATGAAATGTATGATTGGAAAATACTGCTATTGTAATGAAAATGTATATGTATGTATAAGATGCTAGAAATGATGATATTAATATATGAAGTAAGACTTAACAGCACATGTGTGGCATGAACATTATTTTTATGTGAAACGATTCATGATATGAATGATTTTACGAGCAAAGCATATTTTCAGGTATTTTGAAAGGACGAATTATGCTATATTGAGTTTGATGAATATTTATGTTTTGGCGCAAGGCGGTATTTATTATGTTATCGGTGCGAGGCTATATTTATTATGATTTTGGCACGAGACCATATGTATGATTTCGACACGAGGCCGTATCTATGTTTTCAGCACGAGGCCGTGATGATGTTATGTATGTTCATGTATTATATGTTATTACAATCAAGATGTTAGTTTAGTTCAATTCAGGGCTCAATACCGTAGCTATAGGTGTAGATTAGATATCTACTTCAGATTAGTGCTAACCGTCCCACGAGGGGATGGGAGATGGATAGTCGATGTGGCTTTCAGTAGAGTGTGGACGTCCACCTGGCAATCCGGACCAGGGTGTGGCGGGCCCATCGTACTTACAGACATATTTGATCCGGCAGTGGTCGGCCAGCCATTATCGGGTCCAGCCTTCGGGCTGCACAACCCGTCATGGGGGGTAATACATGACATTAGCTAGCTATTCATCCTGGGTATATTTTCAGTACTACAGTTACAACAGATGTTTTATGCATGTAATTACAGTGATAACAGATGCTTATGTATGTTATGATTTATTAACAAATATGAAACTACATGATCATCCAATATAATATTATGATTATTTCTAGAGTTATGAAATGTACTGTATATGTATAAGCACTTTAAATGTTCATGTTGCCACACAGTTGTATTTAGTTTATTTTCCCTTACTGAGAAGTGTCTCACCGCCAACATTAATATTTTTTTCAGGAAACCCAGAGAAACTAACGGGTTAAGGCCGCCGTTGAGTAAGAGGAGCTTCCCTACTAGAAGGGTAAGCTTCGTACTAAGACTAGGAGATTTTTGTTGTAAGGTCCTAGTGTTATTTTTTGACTTTTTGGAGATTGTACATATGAACAGTATATTGATGATTAATAGAAAGTTTTGGTATTATGCTTTATGATTGGATGTTTGAGATTTTTTATGTTTACTGCTGCTAGGTTTTTCGTTGTGTTTGACAGGTGTCCCCACAACCCATGGGTTCGGGTTGACTATTTTCATTTATTATGTGATGTTTTATATTAAGAAATTAAGGGACGTTACAGTTGGGACCTGGTCTGGCGGACCTAGGCATGCATGTGCTATGTGGCCGGGTCTCCCACAGCGATAGCACACATCTCTCCCTGCCCGACACTCCCCCCAAATGACGTCTCTCGCACCTCTGACATATCTGGAAAATCAGCGCACCCAGATTCTCACAAGATCCCGCCATCTGCCTCTAATCTCCCCTATCGCAACCTCCTCTCCATGGACCCCTACTGGAGCTAGCCTGAAAGCCCTGAGGCATAGGCCTCTTCCTCTGACTCTGAGTCGCTATACCCCTCTGTATACCACTCTCAATGATCGCAACTCTGTCTACAACCTTTGTAAATGTTTGAGCCCTTAAACCAATCACCTGCTCAAACAAATTCTGCCTCAGTCTCTCTTCAAACTTCCTTGTCTTTTCTCTTCATCAAGTGCCAGATGTGGAGTAGAACGCGACAACTCGATAAACCGAGCTGCAAACTGGGATACGGTCATCTGCCTCCTTGAATCGGTCCCATGCAACTAGTACTGAAACCGGCCTTTACTCCTCTATCAATCGCGCTAATCTCCACCAGCACTTCACCTCCCCTGTGAGTTTAAATGCTACAAACACTGCTTTTTGCTCATCTAAACAAGGAAGCACAGCCAAAGTCTCTTTGATGTCCTGGATCCAATTCTCAGCTATAATCGTGTCATCTCCTTTAACAAAGGATGGTGGCTTCATCCGTGTAAACTGATCGATTGAACAGCCACGCTCCCTAGAGCTCCTGGCCATCTCAGTCATCACCTACTGAGTGATGCTGCGCAGCACAGCATCTGTATCTCCTCCACTTATGCTGGAAGGTCCTAGCCTATCCTCCCCAGCATTCGTACCACTGTTTCTCGAGTCCATCCTAAAACAAGAAACACACTTAAGCACATTATCTCCTACATAGACCTATCCTATACCAGTTCAAAATTAACTGCCTTCCCTGACCTTAACTCAATATCCAGTTTTGTCACCTAGACACACGACCCAACAATAGTTTACTATGGTTTTCCTAAATTGTCACCCCACGAAAAACACAGAAACCACCACGGTAATCCTGTACCCAGACCACAGAACGAACCTCAAAATCATTTTCTATACTCTAGTATTGCTTCCGTTGTGTTCTAAAGTCTACAGAACCTAACAACCTAGACTCTAATACCAAACTGTAACGACATGCTATTTATTTTCCAATTTTTTTTTATATTATAGAATTTATAATACTCTAATACCAAACTGAACTAAACCAAACCATCAACCTAAGCAGCGAGAAGTTGAATTCACATAAACACAATCATATATAAATATATATACAATACCATAGTTCTAAAATGTTCCCCAAAATATACATATATGACTTTTTCCCAAAATACCCTCAACTGGGCTAGGGCTATACATAAATACTCCCAAAAATACTTACTCTACTGATAGGGCGGTACTGAAACCTCTCTACCTACGAGCCTGATCTGCTCGCCTACCTGGATCACCCGAAAAATGTTAAAGTAATAGGATGAGCCAACGCTAGGTAAGACGAAATATGCTATTGCTAGTGTGTGGCAAATGAGTTACAATACTATGACAATCTATTTCCATATAATCATGCATAACTGAATCTGTAAAATACAGTACGAGTAATATAAACCACCATCCTTTCCATGTTGCTTAACATATCTGTATTTTAGGTTTCTATACATAATACTTTTAATATATATAAGTATATTCCCTGTTTCTGTGAAACTGTACATATGCAATAATAATTGAAAACTTTCCTGGATGGATAACTGTATGTCATAATTTAACTCCTCATGACAGGGTTGTGCGGCCCGTAGGCAGGATCTACCCTAGCTCGCCAATCAGGATAAACCACTATACTCTATCAGTCAGATCAGCCCTCCTCAACCCATATCTAATAGGGAGCCTGTAACGACCTGAAGAATAATGATATTTAAATAATAAAAATAAAGGGAAATAAAAATAAAAAATAGAAGGAGGCAGTCGACGATGTTGCATTTTAGAAAAGATAATCCCGAGGAATTTTTCAGCTCCTCGTCGACGAATACAAGGGATTCGTTGACAAGGGTATAACAGGAGCTTGTTGACAAGGCTAGGATTCGTCGATGAGAAGATACTGAGAGAGGATTTTCAGAAGCCTGAAATTCGTCGGCGAGGGTTGAAGTTCATCGACGAATTTTCTACAAGACTCGTCGACGAGGTGACGTGGCTCATCGAAGAATCCCGCAGTATAAATAGGGTTAAACGTGATTTTTAGTTCATTTTGCTGCGCCAAATCCCTCTCTTTCTCCCTATACGGTTTCTCCTCCTTCTCTCTTCGATTTTAGGCCAGATTTCCGCCAATTCGATGATCTGAAGCCACCACGATGCTCCTGAGAAAGTTCTCTGCAAGTCTACCGGAGCAAATCGTCAGTGGTGCTGAGTTGGAAATCATCCCAAATCCAGGATAAGACTTTCGACTCAGTATTTGGTCAATTGATAGTTGTAGGAAGTGATATACGCGTAGAAATACTGAATTTTAGTCATGGGGAATGTTGTTTCCAAGGTGTTGAGTGGGGAACCCTGCGAGTGCGAGAGTGTTTGATTTGGGGGCTTTTCAGGACACAGGTAAGGGGAGAAACTAAGCTAGTTCTTTTTAAGAAAATGTATGTATATATAGCATTTGATTTCAGGAAAGTAAATATGTCCATATATATGATTTATATTTAAGAAAACATTGTTGAAAATGATGGTATGTTGAATATATGAAAAACCTGTTCAGTGTGGCATGAGTAGAAATTGTTATGAAATACTGTTTTATGGAAATGTGATTATGATACGGATTTTTATAATGGAAAACCGGCATATGAGTCGAGATTTTTATATATGTTTGCTGGTGTACGGGCTGAGGTATGTGTATGATTTGCCAGCGTATGGGCTGTGTCATGGATATGATTTGCCAGTGTACGAGCTGTGCTATGTGTATGATTTTTTGGCATACGGGCTGAGTTATGTAAATGATTTGCCAGCATACGGGCCAAGCTATGGTAAAATGTGAAATACTGGCGTACGGGCCGATGATTTTTCATGATATACGTATATATGCAAAATGATATGATTGATCTGATAATTAATGATATGAGATATCCATGTATCATAGTTTCAGTATATGTTATATGATATCAGAACCTAGTTGGCTTGGTCTAGGCTAGCACTTGCACGGTACCGTTGCTATGTGTCCATAGTCATCATGATCATGATATCTGTGTTCACGCCCTGTACGGAGTGGTGTGAGATTGGATGGTCGATGTGGTTTTAAGAAGTGTGTGAGCGCCTCTAGTGTATGGACTAGGTCAGGCAGACCAAACTTACAGACTGTACTTTTGACTTAGTAGTGGTCGGTCAACCATTGTCGAGTCCTACCTTTGGGCCACACAACCCAGTCATGTGGGGGTAATACATAACAATAGTTAGCTAACCTACCAGGAATGTTTTTGTATTATATTATATGAGATGAAATATTTTTATGATAATGTAATATGTTCTGCCATGTTTTGATGATATATATGTTTTCCCAGATTTGACAAAACATTTACTAAATATGTTTTGTATGATATATGTATAACACGGAATACTCATGTTGTCACACACTAGTATTAGTTTATTTCCCTTACTGAGAGGTGTCTCACCCCAAAATTTTATAAACTTTTCAGGAGCCCCAGATAGGAGAGCGAGAAAAGCCCCGCTGATCTAGTGCTGGTTGTCTGCCCTATTTGAAGGGTAAGTTTTAGTAGGGACAATTGGATTTTATGCGAAATATCCCTAGATCTTGTTTTTGAGATGTGTATATTGAAATACAGTGGTTATAGTGACTTTGGTATTTATGGTAATGTAATGGATGTTTTCATATTTACAATATTGTGATTGTATGTTTCCTAATGTTTAGGCTTCCGTTATGTGTTCTGATGTATCTCTAATACCCACGAGTCCAGGTGGATTATGATCTACTGAGATTTATACTGTTGATTTTATTATATAAAAAAAGAAAAAAAATGTGGTATTTAAGCAAGTCGTCACAGAGCCTGTCCACACGTGGGCATGTGATCGACCTACTTACCACGTATTATCTAAATAGGTGGTTGCACTCTATTATGTATATAGCAACGGTACCGTGCTCTATAAACTGTATCTGTAATGGTCCATCAGGGTCTGATACTATATAATACATCTCTATATACGACTATTTGTTTTACCATGATTATGTAATAACTATATTAACCATGGCGCTGTAATAAATTGTATCTATCTCAACTGTATTTTTGTAATTAACTGTAAATCTATATGTCATGGTACTGTAAATTGTATAATCATGGTATTCTGTAATTTCTATAAAACATATCCACTGCCTGTATATTCTATAAAACATAACTCTAAAAAAAAATACTGTAAAACATGTTCCTATACTATATCTATATTCTCAAGCTTCACAGTAATTTAAAAAATATTATTCATAATTGATAAACTGTGCAAAGTTTTGCTGTGAATAATAACCTGGTAAAAATATACATTTCATACTGAAAATCATTTTAGAATTGCCTAGCATAGCATATTTCGCTTACCTGATTCCTACTAAAATCCTCCTGTTATGACGGGTCCTACACCCACAGGATTCTCCACTCAACACCTTGAAAACCATATATCCCATAACAAAATATTACTATTTCTATGTCTACATCATTTCCTACAACTTCTGGAAAGTCAAATTTCAACAAAAAAGGTCTTACCCTGAATCTGGGATGAAATCTAACTTCGTCCCACTGACGATCCGCTCCGACAGACTTGAAGAGAACTTCCCCTGGAGCATCATGGTGGCCTCAGATCGCCGATCCGACGACTAACAGGGCTGGAATCAAAGAGAGAAGAGGGAGGAACCATAGGGAGGAGAGAGAGAGGGTTTCGGTGAGTTTCCTGTGCAAGAAAATGAGTTTAGCACTATTTATACTGCGAGCCTTTGTCGATAAGCCACGTCATCTCGTCGACGAGGTCACAAAGGAGGTTCGTCGATGAACACCATCTTCTTATCGACGAATTTCAGAGTTTAGAAAATAGCCTCTCGATATCTTCTTGTCGACAAAACCTATCTTCGTCGATGAGGCCCTCTTGTACGCTCGTTATTGAATCCTCTGTGTTCGTCGACGAGGTCCTGATAGATTTTCTTGGGTCATTACATCTTAAAGTGCAACGTCTATTTAAATACCATTATTCTTTGGGTCGTTACAACCTTGCCGTCAATATACACATCTTTATTATTTTAAAGGTGAAGGTTTTTAAGGATTGGGATGTCTACCGGCCCATGCAAGTAGCATCTCTTTACACTAATACCAAGAAACTACCTAGCAAAGTACTCGCCTTTCTCAGTAAGCCCCTAGTGGTATGTTTACGTCATCGTATGCACACACATGCATTTACAATATGCTATATCATTATTATTATGTTTTAATTAAATTCACATGCACAACACATCCACATAGGAATCATGCAACTTATACTTCATTTTCCAATGTCCTCAGTACGTGGCCCACACAGAGCAACTGCGTATATATCAGTACGTGGCCTACACAGGTACCTACATACTTCTTATCTACACGTGGCCCATATAGGCACCATTACCCACACAGAGTACATAATATGGTCCACATAGGCGCCACCATCCACACATGATATATAACATGGCCCACACAAGCACCATTATCCACACAGGATATAACATGGCCCACACAGGCACCACTATTCACAAGTATCCAATCCCCATGACCTACCCATCGTACATCAGTAGAACAAGCTCATCGACCTGCCAATGTCCTACCCCATGTAAATGATAATATGACGAGTTCCTCGACCTGCCAACGTCATATCATGATTTATATCTAGGCAATATAACAACCTCCTCATGCCAACGTTATATTGAGATGCATATGAATAACCACACCAGTTAGTTCACACCGACGCATTAATGCATTTCCACATAGGAATCCAATAAATCAATACATTCCCACACAATACCCTAACAGATCAATACATTTCCACATAGGAGTCAAACATAACAATTCATTCATTATGCCATAATCATTCTAAACATCCCCAGATGCAAACCCAAATACTATAGTAATTCATATTCAATTTATTAGGAAAAGTTGTTCTCATGTCACACGAATTTAATATCATATGCAATTATCCCAAATATAAACCTTAAACAAATCATCATTTTCTAGTACTCATACTGTTCTAAAAATCATATAGATAAATAATAAATTTCATATGCTCGTAAATAACCAGTTCACCTTAATTAAATATTGATATAATTTTATTCCCCCTTACCTGATTTCCTGTACCATGCCTGCAGGGTTCCCAAAATTATACCTACAACGCTCACTCGAACCCTGATTCAATCAAATCAACTCCAATAAAATATTATTTTAACCTTTTCTAATTTATAATAATTAAATAATAATTAATTTCTAAATAACCCATTTATCGTAGTTTTGGGGTTATGTCTACAACAACCCCACGAGAAATCTGCTTCGTTAGACTTGTAGAGAATCATCCCTAGATTCTCGTGGTGGTGTCCGATCACCCATTTGGCTTAAAATTTAAGAAAAATTGAGGTAAGAGTGAGAATTTGCCTTACCCTAAGAGATATGCCTACGTTACTCCTATGACAAAGCCACTTCGGTAGAAATGTCGGTGGCGAAGAATGGAGTCTAGTAGTATTCTCCAATTTTTGATCGGCCAAATATTTGCTAAGAAATTGAGGAGAGAGAGTTAAGTGAATGAAGGAGTGAGAAAAAGAAAATAAACGCTGCTGGGGCTCTTTGTTATCTTCATAGGTAAGAAAGGATCTTCCAGGAAACATCAATGCTATTATATTTATATATTTTATATTATAATATTATTATTTTATATACTTATACATATATTCCTCATATATGTATTTAAGCATGTATATATATATATATACACACACACACATAATCATCAGATTTCTTAATTTAATTAATTTTATTAATAATAATAATAAATTAATTAATTACTAATTATAAATTTTTAAAAATTAATTTTTTTTTTGTGCATACAAACTCAAGAGCCACATCCTCTTTCTGCACATGATCATAAAGGAAGTGATGTCAAATTTTCAATGTGTTTAGTTCGTGAATGTAAGACGAGATTTTTAGAGATGTTGATTGCACTAGTATTATCACATTTAATCGGTACTGTATCACAGTGCAACCTAAAATCCATAAGTTGTTGTTTCATATAAAGAGTTTGAGCACAACAACTACCAACCGCTATATATTCTGCTTTGGCTGTGGATAAGGCAACTGAGTTTTGTTTCTTGGAGAACCAAGAAACAAGAGATTGTCCTAAATAATGACAAGTGCCGCTGGTACTCTTTCTATCAACCTTACTACCGGCAGAGTCAACATCATATAACTCACAATCTCAAAGGTAGTATGCTTAGGGTACCATAAGCCTAACTCTATAGTTCCACTTAGATACCTAAGGATTCGTTTGACATAAAATAGATGAGATTCCTTAGGAGCAGCCTGAAACCTAACACACATACACACACTAAACATAATATCAAACCACTAGCAGTGAGATATAGAAGATTCCCAATCATGCCACAATACAATTTCACATCAACAGGGATTCCTTGCTTATCTTTATCAAGTTTAATGGAATAACTCATAGGGGTACCAATAATTTTATAATCTTCCACATTAAATTTCTTTAGCAAGTCCTTGACATATTTAGATTGGCATATAAAAGTTTCATATTCAGTTTGTTTAATTTGCAGCCCTAAGAAGAAACTAAGTTCACCTATCATGCTCGTTTCAAATTCACTTTGCATGCATTTGGCAAACTCATTACACAACTCATTATTAGTGGCTCAAAAAATGATATCGTCCACATAAATTTGAACAAGGAGCATATCATCATTTTTTGATTTGATGAAAAGTGTAGTGTCAATCTTGCCATGGGTAAACCCATTTTCTAGCAAAAAACCACTAAGCCTCTCATATCAAACTCTAGGAACTTGTTTCAATCCATACAAGGCCTTAGACAACCGGTAAACATGATCTGGATATTTATGATTTTCAAAATTGGGTGGTTGTTCTACATATACTTCCTCATTAATATAGCCACTTAAAAAAGTGCTTTTAACATCCATTTGAAACAATTTAAAGTTTTTAAAAGTGCATAAGCAAGTAGCATACGAATGACTTCTAACTTAGCAACAGGAGCATATGTTTCATCAAAGTCGATCCCCTCTTCCTGATTATAACCTTGGGTAACTAGTCTAACTTTATTTCTAGTTACTACCCCATTCTCATCTTTCTTATATCTATATACCCATTTGGTTCTAATAATTGTATGATCATTAGACCTAGGAACTAAGGTCCACACTTTACTTCTTTCAAATTGATTAAATTTTTCTTGCATGGACATCACCCAAGACTCATCTTCTATAACTTCTTTAATACTTTTAGGTTCTTCTTGGGATAAGAAAGCGAAATGACTCACTAGATTTTTCAAGGAGGATCTTGTGGCTACACCATGGGATGGTTCACCTATGATTTGATCAATAAGATGATTCATAATAAATTTTCAATCTCTAGGCAACTCCTAAATTTCATTTTCATTATTATCTTCAAATGATTTATTATTTACTTCTTAATTTTCACTTACATTGTTTTCAATAGACAATTTATCTAAACATTTTCTAATATCAATATCATCTTCATCATTTTTCTTAGAAAATGGATTAAATTCATCAAACACAATATGGATAGATTCAATGATAGTCAATGTTCTTTTATTGAAAACCCTATATGCTTTACTATTAAGAGCATAGCCTAGAAAAATGCTTTCATCAGATTTAGAGTCAAATTTTCCTAGATGTTCATTATCCCTAAGCACAAAGCATTTACAACCAGAAACATGAAAAAAGGAAATATTAGGTTCATGATTGTTCCACAATTCATAAGGGGTTTTATTAATTGACGGTCTAATCAACACCCTATTCATGACATAACAAGCAGTATTTATAACTTCGGCTAAAAAATATTTAGGTAAGTTATGTTCATTTAGCATAGTTCTACCCATTTCTTGTAATGACTTATTATTTCTTTCTACCACACCGTTTTGTTGAGGGGTTCTAGGCGCAGAAAAGTTATGTGATATGCCCTCTAAGTCACAATAATTTTCGTTGCCCTCATTTTTAAATTTCATGCCTCTATTTCTTCTTATATGAGTTATCTTACAGCCCTTTTCATTTTGAATTCTCCTACAAAGTTTGATAAACTGTTCACATGATTCATTTTTATGTGAGACAAATAGCACAACCTAGAAAATCATCAACAATGACAAAAGCATATGACTTACCACCAAAACTTTGTAAAGAATTAGGACCAAACAAATCAAAGTGAAGCATTTCAAGTGGTCTAATGGTGGATATAAATTTATTTTTCTTAAAACTAGATTTTGTTTGCTTACCCATTTGATATGCATCATAGATTTTGTCTTTTACAAATGACATTTTAGGCAAGCCTTTTACTAATTTTTTTCTAACAAGTTTTGACAATAATTCCATGCTAGCGTGTCCTAAGCGCCTATGTCATAACCAACTAGCTTCATTTATAGCATAAAAGCAAGTTAATTGTTGTGAAGTTAAGTTATCAAAAGAAGTAGTATAAACATTTTCATGGCGATCTGTAGTAAAAAGCACTTTGTGATTTGATTTATTTTTAACTATGCATTTATTATTTTCAAATGATACCTTATATCCTTTATCACTCAATTGACTTATGCTCAGTAAATTATGCTTCAGCCCATCAACCAATAAAACATTATCAATAGTAAGGGAAGGATCCTTACCAGCCTTACCTACGCTGATGATGCATCCTTTTGCATTGACATCAAATGTTACATATCCTCTATCCTTGGGAATGATTGACGTGAATTTTCTCTTGTCACCGGCCATGTGCCGTGAGCACCCACTATCCAGGTACCATCTATCTTTGGAGGAGGATGATCTCAAACACACCTGCAAAATAGACTAAGTAACTGATGCTGATCCCTAAATTTTGTTGGCTACACGGGGGTTAGTAATTGGATCACCCTTAACAACCCACACTCTTCTAATTTTCACATGCTTATTCCTAAGTGGACAATCTAATTAAATATGGCCAATTTGTTTGCATTTAAAACGTTTCATTCCACACTTAGGATCTTTAGGTGGGACTTGAGATTTTGATTCACGTCTGAAATATCCCAAGTAAAGATTAGGTCGTCTAACATTTTCAACACCATTAAATCCTAGACCCTTTTACTTAAAGAATTTCTTGGGCCCTAAGTAGTTTTTCAAAATTTGCGTTTGCCTTAGGTGAATTTAAAAATAATTTTGGAGCTATCCTCCAATTTCGTCTCAAGTTCAGCAATAGTCACGTCTTTTTCCTTCAAAATAGAAGCATGAGAGGTTTTTGCAATACCAAATAATTTTGACTAATTTTCACATTTCTTTTTCAAATCATCATTTTCTTTTATCATTTTACTTAATAGTTTAGATACATGAATATATTCAAATTGTAATTCTCTAAATATAGGCATGCAATTAGAATCACAATCATCATATGAATAATAAGAAAATAAGGAACAAGACGATGATAGCTCATCACCATGTGCCATAAGGCACATATTGGCAACCTCTGAGTCGCTGCAGTTTGAGTCTGAGTCACTGCTACTCAATTTATCCCATGAAGTGCTTGCTTTCACGGCTTTCTTCTTTTTTTTAGCCTCATTTTTCAGTAGTGGGCGGTCTAGTTTGATGTGCCCAATTTTGTTGCAATTGTAACACGTGGGAGCATTTGAGTTTTCTTTTCTTTTACTAGACTCTCCCTTCTCAGATGTAGACTCCCTATATTTTTTGTTTGACTTTCTATTCTTCCTGAAGAATTTGCTAAATTTTCTAATTAGCATTGTCATATCATCATCAGTGTCAGTTTTGCTGCATTCGCTAGATGTGTTAGCGGAAGTTTTCAATGCAGTCACTTTCTTTGCCTATTATGTTCATTGAGTCTCTCATTTATGGCTAATTCATAGGTGATCTGGGAACCTATCAATTCATCTAGAGTCATGGTCTTAAGGTCTCTACCCTCAGCAATGGTCGTAGCCTTGTCTTCCCAAATAGGAGGCGAGCCTCTAAGGATCTTCCTAATCATCTCATATGTGGGATAGAAATTTCCTAATGCATGTAGTGAGTTTAAGATGTGTGTGAATCTAGTGTACATGCTCTGAATGGACTCACCTATATTCATCCTAAAGGCCTCATACTCACTAGTCAACATATCTATCCTACTATCTTTCACATCCCTAGTACCCTCATATGTGACTTCTAACTTATCCCAGATTTCTTTTGCAGTAGAACATGCTATAATTCTTGTTAAATTCATTTACAACAAGACTACAATACAAAATGTTCATAGCAGTGGCATTCAAACTAATATTTTCATGTCATCATCATCATATTTTTCCTCAGTTTTAGGAACTCTAGTTGCACCCTCTGTTTTCATAGGAACATAATTTCCCTTATAAACGATCCTCCACACCTTTCAATCTATATTTTGGAGGTAGATGTGCATCCTCTATTTCCAGAAGGTGCAATTAACACCACTAAAAATCGGAGGTCGTGTGGAAGATGATTCATCAAGGAAAAGGATCACGGAGCTATGAGCCATATAAGATCTTTTGCAAAATAACTACTAGTGTATGCTACGTGGCTCTGATACCAATTGTAGCTTTACCGTGATCCCAAAAGGGGGTGAATTGTGTTTTTAAATTTAATGCGCCCCTAGGTCAGTATCTTAACAACAGTATATTCACAACCCTAAGGTCAATCTAGTGCAAGTAAAATAAATCAATTATAATATATACCAGAATTTAAATGACACAATTTAATTAACTACGCATGCACCAGAAAGCAATAAAGGAAAGCGACACGCAAAAATGTTATTGAGGTTCGGCAAATTGCTTACGTCCCCACCTTGGCAAACAAGCACAATAATTACTTAACGGGCTGGATTACCGCCCCCTCAGGCCACGCCTAGAAACACAACAGTATGTTCACAATAATGAAATTGGTACAGTGATTATGCTTTCATGTAAAGCAGATGTGTACCCAATCTAAGCAATGACATACACAACTAAATGATATAATGAAGTAAGCTCAATGTGGTCTTAGATGTTTACTATCAAATATTTATACAAGTGTTGTAATTAGTGGGTGAGAGTGCAAATAACACAATCTTTGTATCACACAATATATTCAATCGCAATGCTCAAACAAAGATATTAGCAACACTTTAGATATCTCAACGAATAGTTTTTCTCAACGTATAAAGCTCAAGAGACGTATAGATTTTGTTTGTAAAAAGGATTTGATCTTTGTGTTCAACAAATAATATTACTCAGGGAATATTGCAACAAAGATCTTTAGAACATAAACAAATATCTTTTCAAAAATTTCTCTCAAAATGAAACACACAAGATACTTGAAAATGATTTGAAAATATTTTTAGCAACCAAAATCAAATAAAAACTTCTTAAAATATTGCAATGATAGTGCAATACTCAGAAGCTCAAGTGAAGTCTTCTTGGGAAAGACCTATTAATAAAGTCCCCCAAAAAAACTTGACATCTTGCTTTCAAACAAAATAATATCAAACAAGCACAAACTTGAGAGAGCAAACCTATAGAACAACAACACTCAATTCAAACTTACAAACGGATTTTTGGCAATATGGCATGGTAAGTACGAGTGTAGGATACTTGGAAGTGAGAGAGAATGATTTTGGAATTCAAATAAAAACCACTAATCAAATTTGCTAATCAGATGCTAATCATTCCAAATGAAGGGGTATATATAGACTTCCCCCTGATTATAGTCATCCAAGACACATAAAGAATTATTATAAAAGTTTTAAAACAATTTAACCCCGTTTTATTATTTTAACCACGGTAAAAATATTAGGGCAACTTGAGAGCACTGATTGACCGAAGCAGGTTCGACCAAGTTGTGCAGAGTTCGGTCGACCGAGAATAAATTGAACTAGTAGTTCAGTCGACCGAACATGGTGTCCCAAGGGTGATTTTTCTATCTAGTGCGGTTCAGTCGATCGGGAGCTTTTGAACTGAATAGTTCAGTCGACTAGAGCGTTGAAATCTCACACGTGACAACTCGGTCGACCATATGGTCAATACATTGACTTTGAGTGAGTTCGGTCGACCAAGTGAAAATGAACTGGCCGAGCACGGTTGACTGGGCTGTGGTCAATGTGTTGACCCAACACCGGTTCGATCGACCAGGTGATATTGTACTTGGGCAGTAAAGTCGACCGAACATGCATATTTAGTGCATTTCGGTCCTTTTTACTTATGTGATCACCCTATTCATTTAGCCACACATATATGTGCATGTGTGAGTGTCCTAGGGTCATTCTAGGCCTCTTTTTTGTTTTGAGCTTACCCATCATACCATGCAAGTGATGCATATAATTATTACAGCCCAATAACTTATTTACTATTACAGACCAATAAAGAATAAAGAATTTAAATGCAACATCAATAGGATCTTCAAGGCCTTCAACTTTTACTCCATGTACCATCATTTCGTCCTGCCAACGGTATACCTGCACATATCCTCAAACATCCATCAAATACAATAAGTATTTGTCATTATCAAAACCGGGTGTGACCTATAAGGTCAACAAATTATATGTTATTGTATTTATAACATTTGATAATATGTTAATATATTGTGCATGGTGCTATAATATTATAACACAACGATATAATAATAAGTATATTTAAGTTAAATATTTTCATTTAGTAATGCATTGATATTATAATGTTATAGCATAAATGCATAATAACATAATATTATTACTGGTCAGATCAATATTTATTTCTGTTGTTTTCAAACACTATTCTCAACTTCCAAAATACTTATCAATTTCAGTATTTGTTTGATTTAACAATTGTTAAAAAGTTATTATCAAATAAAGTCTTAATGTATAAACTAGAGAATTCTTCTCCCATGCTCAAAATAATAATAAAACTAACAATGTTATTGCTTGTTACACTTGCAACTAAAAAGTTAGGCATGATCTAAAGTGACTTTCAAAAGATATGTAATCTCTTGCTTAAATCATTAAACTACATTATATCGTTCAGCAACTTATGTTAACGACTTGTATAACTTAGTGTGTAACTCACCTATAAAAATGACCTACACCTTGAATGACACATGGTAACTCCTTTCTCGAACTAGTTTGACTCAGGTAAACTTGAGTTGATCCGTTGACTTAGTTCAGACCGATTGAACTGGTTTGACTCCTCTTCCACCATCAGTTTATTTTTAATTAAAAATTTATTTTTATTTTTAGAAATTTTGATAGTAAAAATATGAAAAAAAAATCAATAAACTACCAACCCATTTCTTTTAACAATATTATAAAAAATGTTTAAAGGTTTGAAATGTTGACTTATTGATTCAGAGTATACAAGGACATCGTCAATGTATACAATAGTGAAATTTGTATAATCATTAAAATTTCATTCATAATGTTTTAAAATTCTGAGGGTGTATTTTTTAAACCAAACGACATTACGTTCCATTCATAGTGTCCGAACGGTACCGTAAAAGCTGTTTTGTATTTATCTTCCTCTACAATTTGAATTTGCTAGAATCCTGTTTCATGTCGAACTTTGAGTATATTGAAGTCGTATTTAGTCTATTGAGTAAGTCTCTTTTGTTAGGTATCGGATACCTAATCCATTGTAATGCTTTGTTTAATGGTTCGTAGTTAATGACAAGCCTTGGAGCTCCTCTTTCCATTTTAGCTTGATTTTGAACATAGAAGGCTGCACAACTCCAAAGAGACTTACTTTTCCTGATTAATTTTTTGTCAAGTAATTCTTGAATTTCTTTTTTACAGTATTCAAGTAATTCTTTGTTCATTTGAATAGGCCTTGCTTTTGTGGGTATTTTGTCTTCTGTAAAGTCTTTGGTATAAGGTAATTTGACAGAATGTTTCTTCCTATTCCAAAAGGCATTTGGAAAATTTAAACAAACTTATTTTTCAAGTTTCTCTTTGAATAAACCAATTTGAGTTTTAATTTTTGAATTTTGAATCTGTTCTTCCATCCTTTTATGATGAATTTCTTTGGTTAAGGATTTTATATGTTTCTTTTTTATTTTGAATAAGATTGACTCTACTAATGGCTATATCTTTTAGCATGTTGACTTCTTTTTCTTGCATTATATCAATAAATTCAAATGAAATATTTTGTCCACCAATTGAAGTGTGAATTCCAATTTCATCAACTTTAAAAGGATAAATCATCGTAAAAAATAGAGTTCCTAATATGATTTCTTGTTGCATATTTTTGACAAGTACAAATGTGGTTTTGAGGCAGATGTCTTGTTTACACACATGAACGTCTGAAATCTTGTATTGGATTTTTAAAGTTGAATTTGTCGCACTATATAATTGCATTTTTGTTTTTTCATAGTAGTAAGTTGGTATGAGTCCTTCTTGTATACAGTTCATACCTGTGTTTAAGAGGGGACGAGCTTCAAAGAACAAATGATTTATTGATTACAATCTTTATTTTCGAATACCATTTGTGAATATTGATTCTTGATAAAAATCCAAGGAATATTTCTTCCTTTGGATTGATTTGATATTGAAATTCTTCTTCATTTGGATCAATAATCTCATCAATTTTTTATTTTCCTTTTGTATCAATTTTATCAACTTTTGATTGTAATTGATACAGATTTTGCTTAAATTTCTCACATTGTTCCTTTAATGACCTAATTTGGTTTGATTTATTTCTCTTTGCAGGTCTTGAATGTTGTGTTCAATACTTGTTTTGAATTCTTTATCCTTGTACCTATTAATAATTTCGTTAATATCAAATCCTTTATCGATTTTTGGAGTTTTATCTTTTTCTAAATTCTTTTTTAATTGATGCAAATATTTATTTTTTATTTCTGGATCATTTATGTGTTCATTCATTTAAAAAATGATTTCATTTTCTTTTGCTATTACATTAATTGATTTAGAACATTTATTGCAAGTGTAGAATCCAATATCTTTTTGACATGATTTTTCAGAGCTACTTTGTTCTTCAGAACCTAAACTTGTTTGAATTTCATTGACTAATTCATTTTCTGTTTCTGATGAAGTTTCTTCGAAACTTTCTGATTCATTGTTGATTATAAGGTTTAACATTTGCCTTTTGAATATTTCTCCAATGTTTAATTCTTTGATTTCTTGTTTGACTCTACAATCTCTTGCGTAGTGGCCTTTCTTTCCACATTTGAAGTAGGTTTTTTGATTCTTGTCCCCGGTTTGAATTTTCCCTTTGTTTCGAGGTTTTGAAGGTTTCTCGTAATTTCTTTTCTTTCTCTTCTTGTAATAATTTCTATCGTATTTTTCATAATATCCTTTTGATGATTTATATTTTTTATGTGAAAGTTTTTTATGATGTTTTTTGGAAGGTGCTTTGATTCTTTGATAGCCATATTGAGCACAGAAATCACTTAGTTCTCCTTTATTTCTTTTGAACTTGCTTTTCAGTTGGGATTTAATTTTTAATTCATTGTAGAGTTTAAGTCCTTCATGATTTATAACACAAACAATTTGACCATAGGTAATTGATTCATAATTTGATCTTAAGGTTTCTTTGACTAAATCTTTGACTCTTTGAGCAAATAATTTTAGTAATCCACTAATGAATTTTTCTTTCCAGAATCCAGATCTTCCATCTGGTCTACTCATTATTTTTGCAATAAAAATATCTTTATACCATTGAAAATCTTATAACTTTGGACATGTAAGATTTAAGAGTATGACACTACTTTTTTTGTGCTGACTTGTTGAGTCCAATGAATTGCCTAAAGATTGACCAAATAAGTGCTACGACAGCATCACTTTCTTGAGTCTGAACTCCATTTTCTTCTTTGACCTTTTTTGCTTCCATTATTTGATCTTTTTCATGAGGAGTGAGATAATGATCCCACCATTTTTTAAGATTTCCAACAAAACCATTAGTTATAAGAGCAACTATTTGACTCTCACTAACTTTTGGAGAATGTAGCCTAAAGGTTGTTGCTGCGACTGACATTTGATGTAGTAGTGCATGAATTTGATGTTCTGTTAGACCATCAATTCTCCATTCATGAATTTCATTTCCTTGGAATATCTTTTGAGGTAACATATCATTTGATTCTTCAAATAAAAGACTTGGAGGTGTTGGTTTTTTGCAATAAGTTCTTTAACTTTGATTTTTCCAATTTCTAATTTTATTAATTTCAAATTCTTCATTGTCCTTAAAATTGGATTCTAAAGCATTAATAGCTTCATCTTTTGATAGCATATTGATTTTCAAGTTGGTAGTTTTGTTTATAAGTTCATCAATTTTTTGAGTAAGTAATTCATTTTGTTTTTCAAACTTAAAATCTTTTAAACTTTTATCTAACGTATTAATTGGTATTGGGTTTTCTAATTTGGGTTTCGTTTTACTAGATTCTCCAATTTCATAAGTACTATTTTCTTTGATTTCAAAGAGATATTCTAAATGATTTTCAATTCTTGTTGATTGGTCCGCCATTGTTCGAAGCATTTGATTTGTATAATTGTTTTGACTTATTAATTGATCAAACTCTGAGTTTCCTTTTGTTTCTTTGTAAGGTGAGGCAGTAACTCCTACTCCTTTATAATTAATCTTGAAAGAACTTTCAGGAGGATGAGTTGTTGACACATGATTGTTATCTATTAATTTCCAATTTTTCTTTTTATTATTGCTAACATTTACTGATTGTTTCTACTTGACAAAGTTGAAAATTGGAATATCTCTTTTTAATCTATGCATTTTTTTAAACCAAGCATTTTTATTTTTTTCTCTTTCTTCTTTATTATAATCTTTAAAAAAATTATCTTTATTATCTTTGTTATGTTCGTGTTTGTAGTCTCTTTTAATTTTCTCCATGTCTGGCTCGAAAGCTTTGTTAATCATCATAAGGTTTTTTCTTTGATGTTCTTCTTTTAAGATTTCTCTTTGATCTTCTGTTAAAATTTGAGATTTTGTCAAAGAGGTTGGTTCAGATACTTCTTGATAATATCCCTGAGGGAATTCTGGACCAAAGTCAACTCCTTTAAGTTTGAGATTTTTATTTGGTTATTTGTATGTATAAAGGCTTGAAATACTTTTTCTTCCTAAGTCAATTGATTGTTTTGAAGATTGACCAATACTTCTACTTCTTGTTAATAATGATTGAAAATTAATTTTGACGTTTCCACTTTCATCTTGAATGATCCTTGTGGTAGCTGTTTTTTGAATATTTGGAATAATTTCATGATCAGTTTTTTTTAAGTTATTGAATTCCCAATCTTCCCCTGCTTGAATCTCATGCCATATAAGTTTCTTGGGATGAGATACGAGTAATTGTTTGTTAAAGTTTTCTTGAAGCATGATTGTTTCACCTTTTTCACTAGTTTGAAGAGAGTTTGGAAGAACTGTTGAAGTTGTAGCTTTATAATAGACTTGATAAATCATTTCTAAATTTGAACTCCTTGAATCCATGTCATAACCTTTGGTTTGAATATCAAGAGTTAAAAGTTTGTATAAAGATTTATCTTGAAGATTTGCTCTTATATTTGGATAACATTCAAAATAAACTGGTCCTTCTTCAATGTTTGATTCTAACATCCCGAGTAGAGAATCATTAAATTCATAATGCCTAGTATCACGAAGGATGACACAGACTGATTTGTTTAATCCTGCTATTGTAAGGGGAAATAGTCCTACTTTGACCATTCCAATATGAATTCAATCATATTTTGAACTTAGTGACTCAAGATCTTCAATATCTAAAAGCCTTTTTTGTTGTCTTGCTTCATTTGTAATTAAATAGATTGATTTATTGATAACTTTGATAAAATATACTTCATTATTTTCTATTGAACCTTTCTGCTTGATAATTTGATTCTCTGTCCTAGATATTTTCCATATTTTGTTTGAATCTTGATTAGGTATATCTTTACCATTCCAATTTGCAAGTCTTCTTTTGATTTTTCCTAAAGAGATTTGTAATTCTTTTTTGTTTGATCTTTTGCTCGAAGATTCATTTTGTTTGTTTTTTACTTCTTTTAATAGTTTTCCGGTGTTTATGATACTTTGAACAAATTTATCCATCTTCTTTCCTAATTTTTCTAATCTTACAAGTATTTTTTTCAATTAAAAGGGAACACCACTAGGACCACCCATACGCTCTCTCAACCTGACGGGCTAACTAACGGATTTTCATTGGCTTACCAACTCTTAGTGAAATCAAAATTTGCAATTTTCAAAAAATTTTGAAAGATCAATGAATAAACATGGCTCTAATACCACTCTCACCCAGGTTAGCTATTGCAGATGTAAAAACAAACAGTTTGAATCAAAACAAGCAATCAATCAAGCATTTGAGTAATATCCCATCATAACTTTGTTAAGCCTGAGGTTTGCCTTGCGCCAGTACCGTGACTCAGCAGGTTATGGGTGTCTGTTATGAAGTGACTTTGATAAAATGAAACATCAAATAAAACATTCACCACAGATTTCTGATGCAGAAGATCATCTCAAGGATGCAACTGCAGAGCATACTTATTAAATACAGAATTTTGAATAAAAGCTTGATTTTTATTGAAAGCTTACTTATATTACACTTTGATAGAAATCCTAAGGACGAAGAGAGAGAGAGAAGAGAGAGAATAGATAATTCAGGTGGAGCTTAAGGCATCTTAGATCCTCTCTAGAGAATCCCTGAATTGGTGCGAGGATTTACAGGATATGAGATTCTTATTTATAGGTAAAAGGGCTCAGACTTCAAACGATTTGGAATCTGGGGTGAATTAGTGCGGGTACTCTTTGGGCCCCATCAACCACTAAATTCAACTTTAGATCCTTACAAGACAGGCACGCCGACACAAAAGACAAAAGTAAAGATGATAGTACATGGACGACTGCATTTGTGTGGGGAACCACCACCTTTACTTTTAAAGGAAGAAAAATACAACCCTAACTGAAAGGTGGACATGTGTAATAATTTTACAGACTCAAAATTACAAGCTGGACCAAATGGTTGCCAACTGCAAAAAAACTTGAGTAAAATAGACAGGATGGCCTATCATGGCTTGAGTAAAATCTTTGAGTATTCTTGAAGAGACAGGGTGGCTTGTAAAATCTTTTGAAGCGGTGGCCGCAATTTTTTACTTTGAAGGCAAAGAAATCATTTCTTTTTCTTTGCATTTCCTTTTGCTGAGCTGAGTCTTGGATCATCTTGAATAAACTGGTAGAAATCTGAACCGAGATCAAGATCAACGGTTCTGTTTGAATCGTTGTTGTCGGCAGAATCCGACTTGTTTGATTTTTTGAGCTATTTGATAAATTTGATCAGATAAGCCTTCATCTTACCAGATTTGGAAGACTTTGACTTCTTGACGAGATTGAAACAGTGTCGTCTTCTTCAACAACTTTCAGTCTTTCTTTTGATTTTAGTATTGAACCTTTGAGAGCTTGCAGGTTGACAAACTTGTTGAACTAGCCAAGAACGGACTTGGCCTTTTGGTAGGGTGAATTTTTCCCACCATCGAACTTTGAAGATTCTCCTCATAGTTTTTGAATAACACAGAGTACTTTCTTCTGGAGAGGCGAAAATGTAGTCCCAACAGAAAATCCAAGTAATTCCAAAATTTTGAAATAATATCTTTTTTAGAAAATTTAGGAGTTTGAAGAAAGGTTGAGATTGATCCTGGGGAAGAATAAAATTCTTTTGAAATAATTCAAGATCATTTTGAATTATTTCGGGAAAAATATATTTTTCAGGACCAAAAATTTTAAACCACTTTAAAAACCAATTTGGAAAAGTTTTGCAAATCTTTGGATTGAAGCACATGAACCGAGAATGTGAATAATTTCGAAGGAAAAGTACATTTGACCAAGCGTCAATGTAATCCTTATAGTCATAAGTTTGAGGGATGAAATTTCCTTTAAAACGCTTTAAGTTCCTCGGATGAGTTCCCGATTCAGATGGAGAGATTATTTTGAAAATTTTGAATTTTGAAAAATTAATCTTTGAAGAATCTTGCAGGTCGTAATTATGATCGATTACAACCAAGTTTGATTCAACAAGAATTAATTCATAAAATT
This sequence comes from Malania oleifera, assembly GCF_029873635.1. Taxonomy (NCBI): domain Eukaryota; kingdom Viridiplantae; phylum Streptophyta; class Magnoliopsida; order Santalales; family Ximeniaceae; genus Malania; species Malania oleifera. The sequence continues at coordinate 149,037,144 of NC_080418.1, forward strand.
TCTATTCTTTAATGGGTCCGGAGTATCAAAGTGGCACCTAGAAAAGAAATAGTTTTTGATGATATCGAAAGGAGTGGAATCTTCCCATTTAGGTTCAATGGGGAAGAGATCTTCGAAGCCTTTTGAATAGTATCCTTTTGCAACAGAAACCTTTTGAGTTTGGGCCACAAATGATTGGGCCTGACTTTCCATTACTTCTTTAAACAAAGGGGCTTGAATAGTTTGAGGCCTTGAAAGTGGGTTAAACCTATTATGAATAGGAATTTCTTTTTGGGGTTTTGAACTGGATGGTTGAGTTTGAGCTTTTGAGTCTTGGGGCTTTGAATAAAGGTCCTTAGCCGTAATCCTTGGCATTTTGATCTGTTAAAAAATCTCTTGTTAGGAAATCGGGGATAGAATTTGAAGTTCCTTTGATAAATTCTATTTGGAAATCAAAAACAGACAAAATTGCTTGTCATCTTGCAAATATTTGTTTTGAAACCAAATTCTTTACATCCTTTTCAATGATGTTTTTTGCACTTGCACAATCAATTCTTAGTAAAAATTATTTATTGAATAAATCGTCTTAAAATTTTTGAATGCATAAGACAATGGATAAAATTTCCTTTTTGATGGTTAAGTAATTGACTTGAGGTCTTGACTAGGCTCCTGAATGAAATCTCACGAAGGTTTCTTTTGAATCAATTTTTTGTTTGAGAATACCTCTAAATCCAACATTCGAGGCATTAGTTTCAACTATCATAAAGGCCTTAGGGTCGGGAAGACTAAGGCAAGGGAGAGTTTTAACAAGGGTTTTGACTTTGAATAATGGTTTTATTATAATTCTAATATTTAGAATAAAATCAGCAACATAGTTGAGACATCATAAAAATCTTTGTAATTAATTTTTATTTTTAATCTCATTTGGAAATTTATCTGCGAACTCTAATGACCTTTGAATTGGGGTAATTTTATTTTGATAAATTTGATGACCAAGAAATCTAATATTAGTTTGAAATAATTTAATCTTTGGTTGAGAAACTACCAACCCATTTCTTTTAATAATATTGTAAAAAATGTTGAGATGTTTGAAATGTTGACTTATTGATTTAGAGTATACAAGGATATCGTCAATGTATACAATAGTGAAATTTGTATAATCATTAAAAAATTCATTCATAATGTTTTGAAATTCTGAGGGTGCATTTTTTAAACCAAACGGCATTACGTTCCATTCATAGTGTCCGAACGGTACCGTAAAAGTTGTTTTGTATTTATCTTCCTCTGCAACTTGAATTTGCCATAATCCTGATTTCATGTCGAACTTTGAGTATATTGAAGTTGTATTTAGTCTATTGAGTAAGTCTCTTTTGTTAGGTATCAGATACCTAATCCATTGTAATGTTTTGTTTAATGGTTTGTAGTTAATGACAAGCCTTTGAGCTCCTCTTTCTATTTCAGCTTGATTCTGAACATAGAAGGCTGCACAACTCCAAGGAAATTTACTTTTCCGGATTAATTTTTTCTCAAGTAATTCTTGAATTTCTTTTTAATAGTATTCAAGTAATTCTTTGTTCATTTGAATAGGCTTTGCTTTAGTGGATATTTTGTCTTCTGTAAAGTCTTTGGTATAAGGTAATTTGACAGAATGTTTCTTCCTATTCCAAAAGACATTTGGAAGATTCGAACAAACTTCTTTTTCAAGTTTCTCTTTGAATAAACCAATTTGAGTTTTAATTTCTGGATTTTGAATCTGTTCTTCTATCCTTTTATTATGAATTTCTTTGGTTAAGGATTTTATATGTTTCTTTTTATTTTGAATAAGATTGACTCTACTAATGGCTAGATCTTTTAGCATGTTGACTTATTTTTCTTGCATTTTATCAATAAATTCAAATGAAATATTTTGTCCACCAATTGAAGTGTGAATTCCAATTTCATCAATTTTAAAAGGATAAATCATCGTAAAAAATAGAGTTCCTACTATGATTTCTTGTTGCATATTTTTGACAAGTACAAATGTGGTTTTGAGGCAGATGTCTTGTTTACACACATGAACGTCTGAAATCTTGTATTGTATTTTTAAAGTTGAATTTGTTGCACTATATAATTGTTTTTTTTTGTTTTTTCGTAGTAATAAGTTGGTATGAGTCCTTCTTGTATACAGTTCATATCAGCTCCTGTGTCTAAGAGGGCACGAGCTTCAAGAACAAATGATTTATTGATCACAATCTACAATCTTTATTTCCGAATACCATTTGTGAATATTGATTCTTAATAAAATTTAAGGAATATTTCTTCCTTTGGATTGATTTGATATTGAAATTCTTCTTCATTCGGATCCATGATCTCTTCAATTTTTGTTTTTCTTTTTTGTATCAATTTTATCAACTCTTGATTGAAACTTATGCATATTTTGCTTAAATTTCTCACTTTGTTCCTTTAATGACCTAATTTTTTCTTTGGTTTGATTTATTTCTCTTTGCAGGTCTTGAATGTTGTGTTCAATACTTGTTTTGAATTCTTTATCCTTGTACCTATTAATAATTTCGTTAATATCAAATCCTTTATCGATTTTTGGAGTTTTATCTTTTTCTAAATTATTTTTTAATTGATGCAAATATTTATTTTTTTTTTCTAGATCATTTATGTGTTCAATCATTTCAAAAATGATTTCATTTTCTTTTGATATTACATTAATTGATTTAGAACATTTATTGCAAGTGCAGAATCCAATATCTTCTTGACATGATTTTTCAAAGCTACTTTATTCTTCAGAACCTGAACTCGTTTGAATTTCATTAACTAATTCATTTTTCTGTTTCTGATGAAGTTTCTTCGAAACTTTCTGATTCACTGTTGATTATGAGGTTTAACATTTGCCTTTTGAGTTTTTCTCCAATGTCTAATTCTTTGATTTCTTGTTTGATTCTACAATCTCTTGCATAGTGACATTTCTTTCCACATTTGAAGCAGGTTTTTTTATTCTTGTCTCCGATTTGAATTTTCCCTTTGTTTTGAGGTTTTAAAGGTTTCTTGTAATTTCTTTTCTTTCTCTTCTTGTAATAATTTCTATCGTATTTTTCATAATATCCTTTTGATGATTTATATTTTTTATGTGAAAGTTTTTTATGATGTTTTTTGGAAGGTGTTTTGATTCTTTCATAGCCATATTGAACACAGAAATCACCTAGTTCTCCTTTATTTCTTTTGAACTCGCTTTTCAGTTGGTATTGAATTTTTAATTCATTGTAGAGTCTAAGTTTTAACACCAATAAAATACACCCATAATAGGAACACACCCAAATAATATATCAATATGTTTGAAAGCTCCTCTTCAGCCCAAAAAATTGCAACATAACCAATAAAAATAAACTTCAAAGTTTAAAATATAAATCATCATAAATTATAATTGAAATTAATTTATCATAAAATGATCTATTTATCCATAATTTGAATATTCTAAAATTTAAGCTCTATATTATATTTGAGTTTCAATGGGGAGATGTGGTTGCCTTTGACAACAAATATCACAAAATAAAAAATGATTAACATGTCAAATTATCTTTCTTTCGAATCTAAGAAAAAGTCGGTGTCTTTCATCCAAAATTTAATTTTGATTCAAAAAACAAAATTTTTCCTTTTAACTCAACGATTTAATAATAAGTATATCTAAGTTAAATATTTCATTTAATAATGCATTGATATTACAATATTATAGCATAAATGCATAATAACATAATATTATTACTGGTCAAATCAATATTTTTTTCTACTGTTTTCAAACACTATTCTTAGCTTTCAAAATACTTATTAATTTCATTATTCGTTTGATTTAACAATTGTTAAAAAGTTATTATCAAATAAAGTCTTAATGTATAAACTAGAGAATTCTTCTCTCACGCTCAAAATAATAATAAAACTAACAATGTTATTGCTTGCTACACTTGCAACTCAAAAGTTAGGCATGATCTAGAGTGACTTTCAAAAGATATGTAATCTCTTGCTTAAATCATTAAACTACATTATATTGTTCAGCAACTTATGTTAACGACTTATATAACTTAGTGTGTAACTCACCTATAAAAATGACCTGCACCACGTGTTGCCTCCATTGAATGACACATGGTAACTCCTTTCTTGAATTAGTTTGACTCAGGTAAACTTGAGTTGATCTGTTGACTTAGCTCAAATCGGTTGAACTGGTTTGACTCCTTTTCCACCATTAGTTTATTTTTAATTAAAATTTTATTTTATTTTTAAAAATTTTGATAGTAAAAATATGAAAAAAAAAAAATGTATTACAAATTTTATAAAAATAAATAAAAATCATTGAGTTATTTTTGAATTTGACAACAAAAATAAAAAAATAAAATACAAAAAATAAATACATGGAGGGAAAATTCTTTATAAATCTCATAAAATTGCATAAAAATGCTAAAAAAATTCAAAAATTTTCTTGAACAAATTTTGAAAAAATTTGGGAATGTTTTAAAGACTTTGTGCTCGAGTTTGATTTACTTTTTATCATTTTATGTATTCAATATTTGTATATATTTTATTTGGTGTGTGTGCGCGTCCCATTAATTAAATAAAGGGTATAAAAAGATATTTTAGATCTCTTTGATATTAGTTTTTAGGGGGTTTGTCTAAGAAGATTATCTCATTTAAAAATCTTATTATACATTCCTAAATTGCACCATATTTTACATTTTTTAAAAAATTTCAAAATTTGTTTTGCTTATTAAGGACTTGATTAAGAACCATTTGATTCAATTTATGAATAGTTCATAATTAATTATATACCATTCGTAAAACGGGTCTATAGAGGCGTATTAATACATTTCACTCACATAACTGAACTCTGATCCAAATTTTGATAACTATAGTCGGTGACTACTAATTATTTGGCCTTAGAATTAGCCTAAAAACCAATCAACGAATAGTAATTAGATAAACTAACTGCACCTAAGTAAATAACATGTTAGGGACAACTCCATCGAACCTATATTATTATTATTATTCCTTGCCATTTCGGACCATTCTCCGGGACGTTGCGATACTCGTGATTAATAAAAAACACCTAAATTTATAATCTGAAAAATATAAAATATATAATTTTGCCATTCATCATTAAATGTTTAACAATTACCAAATTATAATTTCAAAAATAACTTTAATTATTATGTTATGAAAAAAATTTATTCATCGCATGGTAAAAAAATTATACTAGAGATGAGAATGATGGATTATCCGTCATCCGACATGAATTATTCAATCCGAGTCACCATAAATATACTATTTAACTGAGTGAAATATATATATTATAATATCCTCAATCGACAATTTATCTAATCCGTCACAGTTTATTCAACTCAATTCGCTTAACTAGATCTATCATCATTTTATATCCTTTTTGTCCCTACCCACTTCTTTTTATATTCGAATTTAAATTGTTAACATACAAATTTTGAACTTTAATTAATGGAAGTAGATTAGTGGATAACTTAGGGAGGACTAATAATTGGAGTGCATATTAGAAGATGGGGCTAATTCTATATATATATTTATCTACAAAGCTTAATCATTATGCATAATTACTTTGGATTATCTTAATCAACCGTCCTCCCCTCGTTGCTATCATTTTCCACACTAAGCTCCGCAGGATGCACTCATTCGTCCAATCCAATTTCAATGCCCGCGCCGGCCAAAAGTTAAAGCATCACACTCCATACGCCCCAAGCGCCTTTGGGCGCGTGACATCTCTCACCAACGCCCTTCCCCCACGTGCTCCCTAAATATGAGGCAGTAGAAAAATTGAAAAAGGTTCCGTCAATATAAATGTTTATGACAATATAAATGGTAAAAATCATATGATAGTATTCTAAAAGGTGAAAGGAAACTACAAATAAATGTTGAAAAAAGGGTCAACATAAATAAAGGAGAAAATTATATGTCAAGGTGTAAATCTTTTAGACAATTTTATTTTTCAAATAATATTACTAAACTTGACTTTACTAGATCGAAAAGTTATACTGGGTTCGTTAATAAACTAAATATATAGGATACTCAATATGGCTATAACATATTCGGGCGGGGTTTTGTTGAACCCGATAAACTTGAATTTTGGTATTTGACCCTTTTGGTCTATTTTGACTTTAATTTAGATGATTTACTTAAAAAATAAGAATAAGAATAAATTGTGATTTAGTAAGTAAAGGGCAAAAAATTCGTAGGAGTAGCCCCTTTATTTTCTCTTCCTCATCTTCATGTCACTGTATCTAAGCACGTAGAAGATATGAAGGTCAGGCGTTAATGGGGAAACCAAAACCTTTTATTATTATTTGGGGCAATCACTTCAAAAATATTGATGATCATAACTCAATATTATAACTCATAGTATCAATATAGCCACGAGTATATAGAGGTTGCAAACTTGTGTCATAATTAAAGAGTAGAATCTTATTAGAAATGAGAAATACACTTGATTAGGTGTAAAGGGATTTATTTCAAGTCTATGACCTAGACTATATAACAGGTAGCCAATTCGCCTTCTTAAATTCTTCCTACATTTTACGAAGCTTAAATGTAAGATGTTTAGTGCAAAAGTATCATGATCAAACTATCAGATGTCCTTTATGTGTCATGTTGCTTTGTGGATACTGAACCAACAATCTCGAGAATCCTTATAGGTTTTTTGATATTTCTATGTTTGGTTTCACATTTTATAATCGAGAATCTAAATATTATGGTTGGTAAATATTTTCGCAAAACTCTTCGACACTAACATTCCTATTTTCATTTTAAAATGTAGTATCCAAATTGTGAACTTGGAGAAATCACCCACAATCATGAAGTGAAAGAAAATGACATAACTTGAAGTAACGTTTAAATTATACAATGGGTTATAATCTTATTTTAATTAATACTTTAATATTGTGTTTTTAATGAGTTATGTATTTTTTTTTTTGGTGCCATATTTTATATGTTGAATTTTTTGTGCAAATAATTTTTCTGGTATAGCATCACTTGTACAAGCTCTTACATTTTAATTTGAGAGGTGTCAAATTTAAGAAATTGTGTGAAGTTCTTTATTTACACACATGAACATAAAAATATTTTAGAGATGAAATCCCAATTGGGGCAATTGCCCGCACTGGAGTACATATAGCTCTACCTATACAATGTGTTAGGACCATTGGAGGTGAAAGCATTCGTAAATGCTTGAAACTTTTGAGGATTTTTTTTTGTTGATCAGATGACTGAATATGGTTTGAGCTATACAACATGAGTTAAGTAATAGTAAGTAGCACATCTCCTGTTTTATATCCCTTTCACCATTCACAAGACTCGAACTTGAAAACTCTGATAAAAAAATTTTAAGTTTTAATTACTATAACATCCTAAGATGTTTGTGGCATACCGCTAAGAAGCTTGAAATGCTACAATTCGCACAAATTGCTAAAATTCTGATCGACTTTACCTTTAAATTTAGACTCAACTTTGGTTTTTAATATTTGGACTGAGAGTAAAGTTTTGAATTTTGATTAATTTTATAATATACAAATTATTTTAAAGTGTACCTTGTTTTTAAAAATATTTATAAAATTTTAATTAAATAATTATTGACCCAATGATTTGCCTTGATCCACTATTTTGAATTGATCAATAAAAGTTTAGATCTTCATTTAAATTCGAAACTTCCTTAATCATTTTATATATATACATATAGTAATATTTTGTTGGTGCTTTTTTATCAATCAAATACTGTAACGCCCTGAACCCGCCAAGTGAAACTCGGGGTGTTATGTGATCCATTCATCTATCTCTGATACAAAAAATACCATTCACGCCGTGGAAATAATTAAACAGTCTCCATTAAAATACCAGAGTTCTATTTTATACAACCAAAGTGTATCCATTCCATTTATATTACATAATCAAGAATTTAAATATAACTTTTAAATACTTTATATCTTACAATTACTCGCATTTACCAAAAACTGAACCCCGCCCTAGAGCTTGCTAAGTTCGCTCACGTGAAAAACCTGAAAAGTTAATAATTTGTTAGGGTGAGACACTTTTCAGAAATGATGAAATAAATTATAACAGTGTGTGACATATGAGTTTTAGTATACACAAAATATATTTGTTTGTTAATTAACAACAATAATTGCTAATACACTTATATATTATACTCACACATACATATCCAATATTTATAGCGAAAGTTCCCGATAATTGGGGAGATTACACGCTCATACATGTAACGCGCCTTTGCTCTGATACCGTTTGTAACTTTGCCCTTTTAATTTGGGCGAGGTTACAACTGATACTTATCAGGGCACTCATTTTACTTAGTAAACTTTCGGGCGAAGAGTTTTACTTTACCATAAATATTCTTACATATAAATTCACATACATATACTCACACACATTCAACATCAATCACACATTTCAGTCACATCCACATAGGATACTGTACAAGTTTCACATCCACATAAGATACTGCACAAATTCATCACAATCGCCCTTCACTGCTTCATTTCCTAATGACCTATTCATAATATATCAGTAAAACAAACTCCTCAGGTCTGTCAATGTTTTACCTCATTTATATAAATGACAATATAACGAACTCTTCAGGCTTGTCAATGTTATATCGTGATTTATACCCACGCAATATAACGAACTCTTTAGGCCTGCCAACGTTATATTGTGATACATATGAATAATCACACAAGACAATTCATCCAAACATATCAAATTCATTTACCACAGTAATCACAATCAATTTATTATGAAAAGTTATTCTCATGCCACACGATTTGAGTGTTAATCATACTATTACATATTGTAAATAATTAATATACCCCACTCACATTGATTTTTCCCCAAATATGAATAATAATCAAAGTGTGACGCCCTGATTTCGTACAATTTTTTTTAATCAATAATAAATAAATATTCACTCGTCCTTAATAACATTCATAAATCGGTCCCGTCAACCACCCTATTACCATTCATATGACCCGACCCACATTGGGTACTGGATTAAAAACTATTTCATTATACAATTTAACAGCGGAAGACAGTATATACATATTAGTCATAATATAATACCCAAAGTATCAACATACATATATATACATAACCTATCACATACCCAAAAACAACTCAACTTTAGGGGAACTACACCTCTCCTAGTCCAAAAACTCACATTATGTGTTAGGATCTCAGCTCCTTATGGTCTCGGAGTTCTATCACTTGACCTATCCCTATTCCTTGAAAAATTTAGATAATTTGGGTGAAACACATCTTAATAAGAATGAATAAATTATTTACAGTATGTGACCATATGAGTTCAGTTATAACACAGTTTACTATTCAAATCAACATTTCACCTGAGAAAATACACTGATAAACATATTTTCATATTCATATCGATATACAACACAAGCTTTTATAAGATTTAAAATAATTTCTCAAGTTTATTCATTTCTAACACATATTTACCCGCGAAGTTCTTGAGAATGGAGAAGATTACCCGCCCATATAGGTAACTTCCTTCTGCCCTAACACATTATGCTGCCAGGAATGGCTACATTTGATACCTATAAGGGCACTCACCTTACTTAGTAAACCCTCAGGCGGAGAGTTTCACTTCGTCTCAATTATTTATATTATTAACTCACACAAAATCATTTCTCAATTTTACCATTCTCTATTTCTCATTTTCCATTATTTCTTTCATTTATCATTTTAGCCCATTTTATCATTCATTCACTTTCCGTTTCCATTTCACTATCCAATTCATGAGTATCCTTGGTATCAAATACGAACATCGCGTTTGTAACTTATGGTCATCATGAGGATTTTTCTTTACACGCCATGCTTCCTCCCATGGTCAAGGTTGTGCGGCCCGAAGGCTGGATCTAAACGCGGTTGGCCGATCCGGTTAGATCAAAATATCATATCACATATCGCGTCTGTAGTACGACTGGTCGGCCTATAGCCTTGATCCAGACTCAGGGGGCCCAACAACCCTACAAAATAGCTCAGTCGACTGTCATACCACACACTCCAATAGTTTATGTGGTTGCACTACATCACTAGCAACGATACCGTGCTCAATATCACAACCATCCATTAGGGTTCACTACCACATACCCGCAATCATTATGTGGTATTGACATTTCATCAATTATATTTCAATTCCATATTGTAGTATTCATATTTCTCATTTCCACATTTCAGTATTTCCATATCAATATACATCATTAATCACATATCAGTATATCTCAATTCATTTCAATATAAATGTTCTTATCATTTTCTGTGCACATTTCATCATCTCATAATAATATATATCGTGTTTCACGTATTTCAATATTTCTCAAAATACTAATATCAGTAATTTGTAAAATCTCAATTTTCATGCAAATAATTTATACTCACATGTAAATAACATATTTCATTATTTTTCATTAATCAAATCAATAATTTCCCATTTCAATATTTTCGCAAAAATTACTCATCGTTATATTTCACATTTTTCAATATAAGTCATATGACACACAGTTTTCATCTGATATTCATAATATATTAATTTCATATTAAAAAATATTGCAATTTAATATTACTCAAATGCCACACAATTTATCTAATATTTATATCATAATAATTTCAAGGCAAAATACCTTATGCTCAATTTCACATATTAATTCAAACAGTAAATCTAAAAACATTGTTATAATTTATTCCCTTTACTTGACTTACTGAGAATCTCGTTAGAACCAAAATCTTATGTCATTCGCTCCCGAAACTTAAATTCTATAATTTACATTTTTCCCATATTAATTAACTTATTTTCCCAAAATAATATCCATCTAACCATCCCTAGACTCCATATGCCCCAAATTAACATTTATAATATTATTTAACACCCTCACTCAATTTTGTGAATTATGCTTGCGGGTCCCGAAATTACACCCACGGCGCTCACCCGGACCCTAAATTCTGAAAATCTTACTTTAACCTCAGATGCTCAATATTTTAGCATTTATAAATTAATCCTAATTAAATATTAATAAGCCTCTTAATAACCCCCATATCCCAAATTTGGAGTTATGCTTACGACGACCCCACGAGAAATTCGTTCCGCTAGACTTGTAGAGAATTACCCTTAGATTCTGGTGGTGGTGTCCGATTGTTGATTGAGCTTATAATTTGCAAGAAATTGTGGAAAAATGAGAAATTAGCTTACCCAAGGAGATACACTTACGTCGCTCCTGCCACCAATCCGCTCCAGTTGAAACGACGGCAGCGGAGAATGAAGTATAACGGTATCTTCCGATTTCCGATCAGGCGATAATCCATCATGGAACTGATGAGAGAGGGGAGAGAGAATGAGAGGAGAGGGAGAATTCTGCACGCAGAATAAAACTGAAGGAAAACAAAAAGGGGGGCTCCTACAATCCAGCATGAATCTCCTGAAGCTTGATAAGGCATATGTTCACATATATATATATATATATATATAAAATATAAAATAATAATAATAATATTTAATTAATAATAATATATTTTATTAATAAAAATAAAAATAAATTTATTTTTTAATTAATTAATTATTATTATTATTATTTTTTGGAGTCACCCTACTAATCTTGTATAATCATTTTTGGGGTTATTACTCAAAGCCATCATTTTCAAATACCAAACCCGTTCAGAAAATCATACATATATACACAAGTTTATATACTCGAAATTAACCGGTTCAAATTTAATAAAAAGCTGGTATAATTTATTTCCTTTACCTGTTTCTCAAAATTCTACCCAAGACGAGTGGAAAAATGGAAACCCTAGAACTTGCCGCCGAAACTGATCCAGCAACCCGAGAGAGGAGAGAAAGATGCTTGGGAAGCGAGAGCGGCTTCGGGTGAGCGTAGAAGTGAGAGAAAATCACGCGAGGGATGAGAGAGAGAGAGAGAGATTCGAAACCTAAAGAGAGAGGAGTGAACTTAAAAAAAAAATGACCTAACATCTATTTATAATCTATTTATAGGTAAGCTGTCCCCGCGCGAAATCGTCGATGGTTTGCCCTGTATCCCCTTTTTAAAAGACTCTTGGTAGATTAAACCGTCGACAGTTTTTTGAGAGGGTCTGAAACCGTCGACGGTTTGGTGCTGAACGAAATCATCTCCATCTTTTTTCTTATTTTTCTTTTCTTTTATTTATTTTTATTTTATTTTATGAGTTCGGGTTATTACAAATACAACTAAAAAAATTTACAAACTCAAAATGTACTAGTCTAAATTGAAGAAGTGCTAAAAATACATATTTTGTACAAACATACAAATTTCAATTTCTTATTTGTTTCCTTTTTATAACTTTAATATCATAGAGAATGTCTTTAATCGTTTTAGGTTATTTTTACATTTTAATTATTAACTCATAAAAATTGTACTTTTTAAGGTAAAGAATAATGTAATATTAATATTACTGAAAAAACTTAGAAGGCCTTGATAACCATGGTTTTAATAATACTAATATAGTATTTAAAAATTTGCCAGTACATTAAGTTTAGATTTTTGTCTAATTTTTTTTAAATTGCAATATAAAATTATATTAAATTTTATATAAATTAAAAGATAAAAGTATATAATTAATATTATCCAAATAAAAATGAGAGAAATAAGAAATAATTATTTATATTTTTTAATCATGTTTAATGTTAGTTAAATAATATTAAATATAGCATTTAAAAATTTGACTTAACTTTATAGAAAATATAGTATAAATTAAAATTTGTATAAATTTAAAATTTAAAACTCATGCTCAATTAAAATTTTATTTAGTAAATTATTTATCTTTCAATAATACTCATTTTCGTTTTGCTAAATTATTGTAATCCATTTATTATAAATATAATAATAATAAAAGTTTATGTATATATATAGATATATATATTTGTGGCAAAGCAAGATCATTTTTATTGTTTTAATAAAACAAATTTTATAATTTTTTTTATTATTTACTTTTTTTTAAAGGAGTGGTGATCGAACAAAAGCGGGGAGGTTTCCTTATTGGTTTCACCACCACCACCCCCTCGCTCCTCTCTCATTCTCTCTCTCTCGCTCGGCATTTTTTCTCTCTCTCTACATTTCCGTTTATTTCGCTACCTAGGACGACGGCCGGGACGACGGTACCGACGGCGAGGTTGAAATCTAGGGTTTCGGTGGTCTAGGGCTCGGAGAGTCGGAGAGAGAACTCGAAGCGGTCTCGATCTCGAGGTTTGTGCGTCGGAGGAGGAGGAGGAGGAGGAGGAAGAAGAAGGAGAAGAAGATGAGCTTCGATCCAGTCCCTTCTAACTCCCAGGGTAACCTAGATGAGGAGATTTCGCAGCTTATGCAGTGCAAGCCCTTGTCCGAGCAAGAGGTTCCATTTCTGTCGACGATGACATCTCTTTTGTCATGAATTTAGGGACTTTCTGCTAATTTTTGGATATTTGTTTTGGATTTTACAAACTGTTACGGATCAGATTCGATTCGTTGGTGTTTTGTTTCGCGCGGGAAAGTAAATGTATTTTTTTGTGGTTTTTGATCGCATTAGTGATCTGTACTTGTAGCAAAATTAGGTTTTCGTGCAGATCTAGTAGTTTATTTTAGGGATGCAACGATAGTTGCCGTAGGTTCATTTGATGATTGTATCAGATCCGTTGAGGGATCTGTTCTGGAGCAGCAGTTTGCTCTCGTGAATCGTAGTTAACGACAACAAATCGTAAACTCTGATCCTTCCGTGTTTAAATTGTTAGCGGATTGGGGCTGTATGCAGGTATTCTGGTTTTCCTGACTTGAATTAAGGACATATACTGAAGAACAGTAGAAATTAGCAATTTTGATACTTACAAATTACTGCTGCTATACTCTAAAAATTTTATTACTCTAGTATTTTATGTTTCATTCCTTTCCTATTTTTTATTCACTCAACTCTAGCAATTTTTCTTTTGTGGTGTTAAGCAAGCGTCCTGGAAGGGCAGCGCGTTCATCTGTGAATATGTGGAATTGCTGTCAAAATGAAAAAAAAATTAAAATTTGCGATGCATAAACTGTAAAATCTGTTGTAAATCTGACTTCTGACGTTTAGAAAAGTTGATCGAGTTGTTGGTGATTACTTGGTGGAGGGATCCCCTCAGCACAGAATTTAACCCAGCCTGTGTCAAAATTATAATGCATTATCTGTTGTTTGAGAAGTTTCTTATTATACCATAATATTGTTTAAGAGAATAACACGGCAAATGCTTGTGAGAGAGGGGAGGAGAGAGTAGTACAGCAAATTAAGTTCTCATTCCCTTTCTTTTGTACTAAGTGTCACTGACTCTTTCTAGTTTCTAAAAAGAAATTGTCATGATGTTCTCTATTAAGTATAATACTTTACATTTTTGTTGTCGTTCTTAGTTCTTCTCCTAATTTTTATTGTGATCTCTTGCTTCCTCTCCCCCCAAACCCAAAACAGAGGGTTTAAAGTTCAGCTACTATGCCAAAACAGATCTCATATATGTAGAAAATGGTAAAATTCATTCATGAACTGCCCCCCATGGCTGTTAACCTTGATGGAGAGAGAGAACAGAATATCAAATTTCTCTCATTCTTTTTCTTTTGTACTAAGTGTCACTGAAATCTTTCAATTTCTTTAAGGAAAATTGTCATGATGTTGCCTATTAATTGTAGTACTTTCTAGTTTTTTTTGTAACATCTCCTAATTTTTATTTTGTGATCTTAGAGTTCAGCTACTATGCGAAAACAGATCTTATATATGTAGAAAAGGGTAAAATTCAGTCAAAAATTGTTCTCCATGGCTGTTAACCTTGATGCAAGTGAATCAATCACTGCTATTATGTTCTTGTTAAATGCAATACTTTCTATTTTTGTTCTGACTTTGATTTCTTCTCCTAATTTCTATATTTATTACCATTCCCCCTCCCCACACACACAAAACAATGAGAGTTGAGGTTCAACTATTGGGCCAAAACAAATCTTATATATGTAAAAAATGAGTAAAATCCAGTCATTAATTGGCCTTTATGGCTATTAACCTTGATGGAAATGAATCTCTGATTAGTGATTACCATTGTGAATCTTGCAAATGAGTATTGATTTCTGATTTGATAGCATCAGCGTGACCAAAACTTTAGTGAAATCGAGGACATGGTGACTGTAGGTGTTCTTCGAAAAGTTGTTGACTAATTGAGCATTTGTCGAAGTTGAATTTCAAGAAATCTTCAGGTCTTATCAACACATACTTTTTGAAGGGTTGTCTGATATTCTTTGTAGAAGATCCCTTGATCTAATAAGCAAAGGATTGTCCTTATAAACTCAATAATTGTTGTCTTGATTTGAAGTTTTTCTTGTAGAGGAACATCTGTATTGTTATGAGCTGAAATGGTCACTGTAATGGATGCATTAATTTCATATCCTGTCAGGATGTTGATAGTAGATTCTTCAATACTGTTTTTTCTCTTGTTGCAGGTCAGGGTTTTGTGTGAGAAGGCTAAGGAAATATTGATGGAAGAAAGCAATGTTCAGGTTCGCATTATTTTGGCCTTCTTTTTGTGCCATCACTATTTTTAAGACTGCATTTAGTTTTTTCAGTATGTCTATCGGTCTTGCTTCACTCCTGTTTTGAATAGATTTGTGTCCCTCTTTTAAGTTCCCCAATCTCATGTATGCGGTTAACATCTTGAGTATAGCTACGTAATAACGTGACATCTCATCGGATTTCAGCATCTTATTATCTGAATGAAAATGCCTGGGAGGCATGGAGGGGGCACTCTTTAGCCAGATATTGTTCCAGGTCTTCAAGCCCCCCTCCACATACCCCTGAAGATATCTTCAACTCTATTGCTTGGCTGTTTGTTTTCCTTGGAGCAACCTGTTTATTGCCTTCAAGCAACAGGTTTTAATGTGTTTATTGCTACATTAGTGTCTGTACTTTATGGTTGAATCCTATTTTTTGCTTCAATCTGATTTTCCAAGGTGGTTTTCTTTCAAAATCTTGTATGTATACTGCAAGTTTGGTAGCACTTTTTTTTTTTCAAGAAAATAAGAAAATATTTGAAAGAGTGTGCTTGTCCGAGTTAAGGACTACTGAGTGTTTTCTATTCCATCAGTTGTACTTCTTGTCGGTTCAATAATTGGGGAATTGATTGATTTCAAAACCTCTGACCACGTTTTTTTTTTTTTTTTGGGGGGGGGGGGGGGGGATGTAAGAGGGGCATCTGTTCTGAGCATTTGTTCTTGGATTTGAGAATTTTTATAATTATTGTCAATGATAGAACTATGTGTGATGTTGCGTCACGCATATCATTTATGAGTTCACTTGTACTCTCTGCAAATTCAAAATGTTTATGTTCAACCTTTTGTTTCATATTTTGCAGCCTGTCAAAAGCCCTGTAACAATATGTGGTGATATTCATGGGCAGTTCCATGATCTTGCAGAGCTTTTTCGAATTGGGGGAAAGGTATGAGCATCAAGCATGTTGCTGATCTTTTGGGGTGGGAAATATGACTCGTAGTCTATATTTTAATGTAGTACTGCAAATGGGAGATTATGTTTATTTTTTTGGCTATTGTGTGGCAATGGTGAATGGAGAATGGTGATTGAGGCTAGTTAAGCTTTCAAAAGGTTAACAATTATGAAGAAGAAGAAGAAGAACAAAGAGAAAATGGATTAAAAATCTAGAAGGAGAGGATTACTAAAGAAATTTGGGAGCAAAAAATTGTTCTTTCCCTTGTGCTTTACATTTCTATTTCATCCTTTTAATTTTAATCATGACCTTTAGATAAAAAGCAACTTTAAATAGCATTTGATTTATGCCTTATGCATAAAAAGAAGAAAAAGGAGTAAAAAGTGATAGATTTAGCTTGGAATTAGTGCACATAAACACTTGAAACGAAATTATGAATCTTAAAATTCTTTATTGCTAGTGCACATATGATTACTATGCTCAACATTCAAATTGCCTCATGCAAATAAGTTTTGAGCTTTACTGATAATCACATGGGCGAACTAAAACTCAATATTCAGCAATTGTGGAAGGATTGCAAATTCCCCCTGGTCATACACCTTGCATTTATGAATGTATTATTTCTTTTGACATTAAATCACCATAAGTATATATATTGTGTCTCATTAAGTTGAGGTCTGTCTCCTACTCTGTGTGTGTACATGTGGGTTTTTTGGGTCCCGGGGGGGGGGGGGGGGTTGCCAAACTATACTACCCTTTTGGTCTTATGTCATTATGTGTTGTTATTAGACTATTATTATTTAAGAGATTTTTTTCATTAGATTAAGCCACTCATGTTTACTGCTATTTTACTTTTATTAAGCTAGTCTCTGTGTGTTTTTTTTTTGGAGGGGGGTTGCCACACTTTACTACCTTTTTTTGTCTCATTTGTCATTATGTGTTGTTATTATATTATCATTATTTAAGAGATTTTTTTTTCATTAGATTAAGCTGCTCATGTTTACTTCTATTTTGCTAATCTTTTGGTCGCATCCTTTTCAGAGTTATTTGTGCATATAAATGTGCCAAAATTTTGTCTATTTATGAAATTGTGCTTTTGTTCTTTTTTATGTTTTAAATTTCACTTGTAATTGTATTTTTGATTGGCAGTGTCCAGACACAAATTATTTGTTTATGGGAGATTATGTTGACCGTGGATACTATTCAGTTGAAACTGTAACCGTAAGTATGGGTTGCTGTATATTGCTTTTGTCCTGTCTTGGATATGTTAGTTTTAGTATTGCTTTCAATCTGAACATATGTTTCCAATTACTCTCTATTTGTGTGCATATGAGCATTAATGATCTATCTCTTTCTTTAAAAATTTTTTGCATTGCGACCCTTTTGGTGGTGCTAGCAAGCTTTATAAGATCCTGGTTCTGGTCAATTAATTTTCCCATAATCCTATATGGTAAATGCTTTGCTGCCATCTTAGAGAAGCCTCTGATCAGATGTACTTCTTTGCCATTCTGGCTTTTTTACTTCATTATATCTGCTCTAGTATTGCCTGTCCTAGTTTCTATTAACCATGTTTCTGTGTGTATGCAACACATTGAAAATTTGGTTGTTTTTTGTTCAAATTTGCACATGGCTGCATGCACACATCCCAAAAACAGAAATACTAGTCTATTTCTTTTAATGCTGTCCCCCATTAATTTTATCCATCTTGTAGTTGTCTAAATATTAAAAAATGAATCCACCACATTCTTGTATTTGGCATCGCAACTTGTAAGGGCCTCAGGAATCCAGAGCTTGAGCACCAGCAATGAATAGACGGCCTCAAAATTATGTCTTTTGCAATCCATTAGGTTGCTGAAGAGAGTGCCCTGTGTTATCTCCAAGGATTTGTACTGCCAGTACACTGCCTCTTTAGAAAAAGAAAAAGAAAAGAAAATCTAGAAGAGAATTTATTGGAAAATATTCAAACATTCCACAAGATGCAGTCTATATGGATATGTGTTGCATGTGACGACTTAAGGACCTGATAAATGGGCATCCTGCAATTCATGTAGTGCTATTTTGAAAGTTGGAGCTGTGTAAGTCTGGTTTTGCATGTTGCAGTGATGTAATTTAATGTCATAAACAGCTAATAGCATTGTTGGTATCACATTAAGCTTAGTTTAATTTTATCTTGAGGGATTTGGAGTTGGCTTCTGGTAAATGACACTGTATTTTGGGACTTCCTTTCCTGAATTTTTGTTGTTTCTTTTGGTGTGGGTACTTTCTGCTCTTAGTTAACATTTCCCAAGGATGTTCTTTTAACTTGCTTTGTGGGATTTGGTTAAGTTGCTTTAGCTGTCGGTATGTTTCTGATTGTTTCCTTTTTTTTTTCCCCCCCAGCTCCTGGTGGCATTGAAAGTGCGTTATTCGCAACGGATAACTATTTTGAGAGGAAATCATGAAAGTCGCCAGGTATACTTTAGCTGTTGTATCTTATTCCCATGCTATTTGTCCAATTGTTGATTGTGCTTCATTATAGTTGCATGGGATAATTGCTTCTATTAGTATACATTTTAATATTTTATTATCCATAGAAGCTGGTCTATAATTTATTATTATCAATGTTTTAAAAGGCTCAGGCTTGCCTCAAGATGAGGCGTCCCTAAAATGCCTTGAGGCTTAGTCTAAAATACCACATCCTAGGAAGGCCTACACATTTCATAATGAGGCTTGCGCATTTGTAGAGATGGCATGCTTTGTGTGCCATTTTAGTTCTAGGACTACACATTTTTGGTACGTGAATCTCAAGTTGGAATCCACTAGGAAATTTTAACTACATGTTTATATGAAAGGAATTAATCAGTAAAACTCTTGAACCTTAACCTTTCCAAAATAATTGAGAGTTTCTCTTAGATCTTGAAGATAATTTGAACTTTGTAGTGTTACACCTATCTCTTGGCTTAACAAATTCAACTTAGTATTTTCTAAATGACTAACATGCATAGTTAGAATCTTACGGCTCTCGATTCGATTCATACAATTAGTATCAATTGCACACCAAATCAATTCAATCTTACTAGAGAATCTAAAAACAATTGAATGACAGCCGAATCTATTGATTCACCTTGTGGATCTGTCGAATTGATTTGAATCTATTGATTCACACGATTCTAGACCTATCATATTTCGACAAACCCAATTAGCTTAGAACCCTTAGAGCAAAATTTCTTTCCATTTTATTGCTTTTATTTTTACATGATTACCATCCATTCCTTGTCTATGTCATTTTTTGTGCTTAAAACGAGGAGAAAATAGAACTTTAGGTTATGTTGTCTTCACAAAACCGTTCTTTACTCTAGGAATATGGTGTTTTGCTATTGAGAAAGAAGGGGTAGAACACTCACCATGGTGGTACTCATATTTCATTATTTTGTTAAGATTCAAAAGTTAGTCTTTTTGGTATTTTTTTTTCATTTTTTAGGCAATTTTAATGTTGTAATTTTATTAATTTGTTGCTCCTAAATTTTATGTAATGTATTTGCATAATTTAATCTAGAAATAAAATAATGAGAAAAGGCTTACATCTCAATGCCTTAGGGCTTATGTGTCATGGGCCGACTATTTCACACCTTTTTGAAAGGACCGTGCGGCGCTAGTTAAACCCCTCTTGTTTAATTAGCCAGCCTATTGTTTATCACAATTCATCCACAAAGCACTCTCATTTTCATTCAAGCAAATATCAGCGGAAGCAGTAAGCAACTTATGAAAGCAGTGGCAAGTAAGCCGTAAACATTGAAGCAACGCAATTCATTAACAACACCTTCGTTAACATTGTATGTTTGGCGAGGGAGGCAAGTAGGATAAACACGTTGATAATAACTAGTGAGTTTTACAAGTTGATGAACACTCACCCTCCCCTAAAGAGCTTTCTGTGCTATTTTCGTTTTGGCACTAGGAAACATTTGTGTGACCGAGGAGTCATACTGCCTTTTGTAGCATAGCGAGAAACTACTATTGGAAAATAAACCCATCCCAAATGCATGAGACAAGCGGTCACAGGCAAGCATAATGGTAATGCCTTGAACAAGCTCGGCTCGTGACGCCCCCCCACTTATGCGATTGACGTCCTTGTAGACTTTAACGCTAGGTACACTTCTACTTTGTCCATGAACGGTGGCATATCTTTCATAGAAATCTAGCTGATTTATTCGTCATCAAGGCCTTTCTACTTCACTAAGAACTCCTGCTGCTTCTTCCTCAAGGATGTGAACTCTCTGTCTGCATGGATGTCTTCAACCTCTCGTCTGTCAGGTTGCACTGTCTTCAAATTCGGCTCTAGTTGACTGTCTTCTACTCGGATCTTCAGTGTCGGCGTTGAACGGCTTGAGGCAATTGACATGAAACACAAGATGCACTTTCATCCAAGTCGGAGGTTAATTTTGTGAGAGACCTTCCCGACTTGGCCAAGATTGGGACTAGTCCTTTATATTTGCGAAGTAGTCCCCTATCTCGTCCTCATGGTGACCTAATTTGTTTAGGATTGAGCTTAACAAGCACCGAGTCACTTACGTTGAAGTGTTGCAGTCTTCTCCCCTGATTTGCCCACTTCTTCATCCATTTAGAAGCTTTCTCCAGGTAGGCTCAGACAATCTCTGCATTTTGTCTCCATTCTCTAGTGAAGATGTACGCTCTGGGTCTTTTTCCTCTGTACGACTGATCCACTGTGTGAGGTAACAGTGGCTGCTGGCCTATAACAAGCTCAAAAAGGCTCTTGTTGGTTGTTGAGCTCCTTTGGGCATTGAAACAAAACTGAGCCACATTAAGTAGTTGCACCCAATTCTTCTAGTTGGCTTTGATGAAATGACACAAGTACTCTTCTAGTAGTCCATTGAATCTCTCCGCGTGTCCATCTGTCTGTTGATGGTAACTTGAAGAGATGTCAAGATGTGAACTGAGGATTCTGAAAAGCTCTGTCCAAAAGTTGCCGATGAATCTTGATTCTTAATCACTAACAATGTCTTGGGGAACACGCCAATACTTCACAATATTCGTAAATAATTGTGCTGTCTCCTCTGCTGAACAGTACTTTGGTGTGGGTATACACGTACCATACTTCGAAAACTTGTTTATGATCACAAGTATAGACCCTACATCTCCCACTCTGGGCAGGTTGGTGATGAAGTCCAGTGAGACACTTTCCCATGGTTTGGATGGTATTGGTAGGGCTCTAGTAGCCCTGCAATCTTCATTCGCTCCACCCAGTCTTGTTGGCAAATGAGACAAGTTCGGGTATAATCAACTACATCATCACGCTGTGCAGTCAATAATACCTTTGCTTCAAGAAAGCCAAAGTGTGCTGCCATCCTGGATATCCGGCTCACATGGTATCATGACACCTTTTCAACAGTGTCTTTCTTAGATCACCAGCTTGTGGCACAAAGAGCTGACTACCATGGGTCATCAACAATTTGTCTTCCATCTAGAGCCAATGGGCTTTCCCCTCTTTAGTCAACTTCATAAGGTTTTGCGAAATTGGATCTTTGGCTAAGTTCTCTTTGATGTGCTCCCGCATCATTGTGGTAACAATACTCACAATCAAGTGTGTTACCATTTGCAAGGCTGGCAGCTCGGCTCAGTGCATCAACCACTTGGTTCAGCCGCCCTAACTTGTGCTCAAAGTAGAAATCAAATTTTGCCTAGAATTCCTGTCATTGACCTTGCTTGGGTGTCAATTTCAGCTGTATGAAGAAGTGGCTAACACCCGAGTTATCCCTTTTCACCACAAACCTTGACCCAAATAAGTAATGTCGCCACACGCGGAGACTATGTATCACTGCTAGTATCTCCTTCTCTTGAGCTGTTTACTTCCGTTCTGCTTTGCTAAGCTTACGACTCTCGTACGCAATAGGATATCCCTCCTGTAACAAGACTCCTCCAAGGGTATAGTTCGATGCATCTATTTGTACCTTGAAGGGTTTCATGACATCCGGAAGAGCCAGTACCAGATCTCTCATCATGGCATCCTTCAAGTCATCAAAGGCTCCTTGACACTTCTCTGTCCAATTCCACCCTTGACCTTTCTTCAGTAGTTCTGTCATAGGAACAGTTTTCCATGAATACCCCTCTATGAACTTCTTGTAATAGTTGGGAAGACTCAGAAAGGAACGCAGCTCCTTTACTGTCGTTGGGATCTTCCATTTTTGAATCGCCCTTACCTTTTCCATATCTATCCTGATATGATGTTGTTCAATCACATGACCAAGGAATTTGATGCTCTGTTGAGCAAAAAAGCACTTCTACTTCTCTTTCTTCACATACAGACTATTTCCCTTCAACCTGTCGAGCACCTTCCATAGATGCTCTTCATGTTCCTTCAGAGTGGAACTGTAGGCAACAATATCAGGTACACCATGACAAACTTGTTGAGGTACTTACGAAATACCTAGCTCATCAAGGTACAGAATGTTGTAGCACATTTGTCAACCCGAATGGCATATTCAAGAACTCATATGCCCCATATTGCGTCACACAAGTTGTGTTCGGCTCATCCCCATAAGCAATCCTCACCTGATAGTAGGCTGACCTCAAGTCAATTTTAGTGAAGTACTTGGCATGACTCAACTGATCCAACAAATCGGCAATCAACAGAATAGGATATTTGTTGCGCACTATCACCTTGTTGAGTGCGCAGTAGTCTACACACATCCGCATGCTTCCATCATGTTTCCTATGAAGCAACATCGGTGCTCCGAATGGTTCTTTGGAAGGGCGAATGTATCCCGCTTCCTACAACCCATCAAGTTGTTTTCTCAACTCTGCTAGCTCTGGAGGCGCCATCCGATATGGCCCCTTAGTGGGTGGTTTCATTCTTGGCAACAACTTGATCTCATGTTCCACACCCCGTTGTGGAGGCAAGTTATGAGGCAGCTTATCCGGCATCACCTCCTTATACTCATCCAACACAGTTTGGATGGTCATAGGAGCTCTTGGCCTACTTCTTCATCTACCACCACCGTGGCTAGATATGTTTGCTCACCTCTTCTTAATCCCCTCTTGAGTTGTATGGTTGAAAGGAACTTCTCATCGTCTCCTTTCTTTGCAACTACTTGCACCATGCAAGGGTGATCTCTCATCAGACACAGGAAACTTTCAAAAGGCATTAGCACTGCCTTAGGCTCCTTATTCCATTCCCAAAAGGACTTTGAAGTCATCCAATGACATCGCTATGAAATTTGCATGACTTGCATATTGGCCAAGCTTTGCAGTCACTTGCTTGGCTACTCCTAGAGTAGGCTAGGCTACAAAATTCACTGCTTTTATGCGTCCTGAATCCTTCTCCAAGGATAAGTTGAGCCTCCTTGCTTTTGCTTGTGAAACAAAATTATGAGTAGCCCTGATATCCACCATAGCGCGGGTACTCTTCTCATTAATCCTCAAGTCCACAAACATCAGTTCTTTTGCTTGTGTAACTTTTGGTACTTTCGCCTACTTTTTCAATGCGTTTACCAACCACATTGCACGCATCCTCGGGGTATCTTCCTCTTCCCCATCACTTTCCACTATCTGCTCCGCAGTGGAAGCTTGTATGACATTAAGTTCTGCCCTGTGGGGCACTCAAAAACTCTGTGAGGACCTCGACACAAGTAGCATGAAGTTATATTCTTTCCATTGGTGTGTTGAACCCTCGAGATGATGAAGCTTCTTTTGAAGTTGATGCCTTATAGTCAGCCCTCCACTCTTGGGTTTGCCATTTTTGAAAGACTTTTTGCTGTTTCCCCCTATGGCAAAATCTTTGGTCGAGACGGTATTATCACTAGCATAGTCAGTCAAGCGTTCCGCGGCAGCTTGTGCGGTAGACAAGTCTTGAACTCTTTGCCTATAAAGTTCTGTTCTTGCCTATGGTTTCAACCCGTCAAGAAAATAGAACAACTTTTCCTTTTTCGACATGTCCTTGATATCCAACATCAAAGCAAAAAAGTGTTTCATGTATTTCCTGATTGACCTAATATGCTTGAGGTCTCTTAGCTTCTTCCTAGCATTGTACTCAACATTCCTAGGAAAGAATTGGGCCTTGAGCTCTCTCTTCAAGTCTGCCCAACAATCCACAACATAGCATTCATTTTCAATTTCATTGTCCACTACAGTTTGGCGTCACCAAGTACATGGTCGTAGTATCCACTTTCACTTGTTTTGAGTCCGTCCTCATAGTGCGAAAGTATTGCTCCATATCAAACAAGAAGTTCTCCAACTCCTTGGCATCACAAGCATCCCCATACATCTTGGGTTCTGGTATCTTGGTCTTGCTAAACCCCAGAGTGATAGAGTTTTCCATAGCAAGAATCACCAAATTCACCTTTGCAGTCAAATCAGCTATTTGAGCTTGCAAGGTTTCCTTAGTATGGTGAAAGTCCTCTGACATTTCACCTATTAAACTTGCTTGATGCTTTTGTGATCCCATCACTTCATTAACAAGTCCCCTCAATTGGGCCATCTTTGTGGCCACATTGTTGGTTGTCATCTTAGCTTGTGCTTCCAATACACTAATTCTCTCAACATTGGTTGGCGCCATGATCATTCACCAAAGCTTTCCCAATCCCATAACGAAGGTAACCAAATTCACGTAGCAACTAACCGAGCTCTGATACTAGGTATCATGGGTTGAATATTTCACACCTTTGTGAAAGGAGCAACATTGAAGCAACGCATTTCATTAACACGATTTCCGTTAACATTGTGTCTAGTGAGGGAGGCAAGTAGGCTAAATACTTTGACAATAGCTAGTGAGTTTTACAAGTTGATGAATACTCACCCTCCCCTAAATAGCTTTCTGTGCTATTCTCACTATGGCACTAGGAAACATCAAAGTGACCAAGGAGTTATACGGCCTTTTTTAGCATAGGGAGAAACTACTACTGGAAAGTAAACCTACACTAGTATTTACATGATGGAAACCCATTCCAAACGCACGAGACAAGCGATCACAGGCAAGCATAATGCCCTGAACAAGCTCGGTTCGTGATGGCCTCGCCTCTTAAAGGTCAAGACCCCTCACCATAGTCCTTTGCCTTTTAAGCAGTGGTTGTTGAAAAGCTGATTTGATTTAGTTATTTCTTTCTTCTTTTCCCATAGAGTATAATGCTTATTTTGAACTACTTGGACTGTAGTCTTCATTTTTTATATAGTGCTCGTCCATTGTCCATTTTTCATAGAACATGGGCTGTTCTGCTTATTTTGAGATTGTTGTGCTTCCTTTCGACCCTTGTTATCCGTGTAAGATAGCTTTTGCTGAATATGAGTGTGTTTCTGTTGCAGATTACTCAAGTTTATGGATTTTATGATGAATGCCTCAGAAAGTGAGTTCTTCATTCTTGGGCTTTAGAATTTGATTTCTCCCCCCCCACCCCCCCACTTCAATTATGGTGTTGCTTTGTAGTTTATATCAAACTATCCAAATGCATTATTTCTGCATTTTTTTCCTGGCCTGCTTATTTATGCAAGCTCAGCGAACAAAAAGAGAGCCCCCCTCTGCTTAAGCCCACTTTACTAGAAGAGTGTTTGCTAAAAAAGTGTAGCCTGCTACCCTGTCCTTGATGAGTTTTAGACATCTGCTGTGGTTTCCTCCATTGAAATAATTTGATTGTCGCATGCTACCTTCATGGCATCACTTCTATCAAGAGGATATTTGAAGGACTGTTTGTTGCTCTTATGTGTGTGTAATTTCTCGTTCTTCCTAATTTTTACTAATAACATGTTCTTTGTTTCGCAGGTATGGCAATGCTAATGTTTGGAAGATCTTTACAGATTTGTTTGACTACTTTCCACTAACAGCTCTGGTTAGTATGATATTGATACGTAATTGTTCTTGCTTGGAGTTGAGTCCTGGTTTGGTAAAATTGCTGCATTTGAAGTCAACAATCATAATTAAAACTGCCAGCCCACAAAAAAAAAAAAAAAAAAGGGAAAAATTTATCTGCCGGCCATGGAACAATAAAGTCAATACTCAAATGCTGCGTAAAATCTGTCAGAGGTTAGCAGAATATTGGTATATGCCTGATTGTCATGCTGGTGTTTTCCCAAAATGTATATTTTTCAAATTATGCTTAAAGCTTAGTAAAGTTCCCTTCTTCCCCCGCGCCTCTTTTTATGTTTAATTGTTAATGACGAAAAACTCTTAACTCAAATTTGTTTATGTTTGTAATTCTTGCGACAATAATGGTATTTCTTGTTTATAATCTCTAGCTGTATGATTAATTCTAAACTTCTCTCTTTTGAAGGTTGAATCAGAAATATTTTGTCTTCATGGTGGGCTGTCCCCATCCATTGAAACCTTGGACAACATACGTAATTTTGATCGTGTTCAAGAAGTTCCTCATGAAGGCCCCATGTGTGATCTTTTATGGTCTGATCCTGATGATCGTTGTGGCTGGGGTATCTCACCCCGGGGTGCAGGCTATACTTTTGGCCAAGTATATTATTTATTTACTTAGCTTTCAGCTTTGCATGCTTTTCTAATTTCCATTTATTGCGGAAAATATTGAATTTATCCTCGTGCTTTGGGTTGTTTCACAGGACATATCTGAGCAATTTAACCATACAAACAATTTAAAGCTGATAGCTAGGGCCCATCAGCTGGTGATGGAGGGATTCAACTGGGGTCATGTAAATACATCAACTTTAGAATATTGTTTGGTCCATTTTCTGTTCAGGAGCTGAGATATGTGCACTTGATTTTGCAATTTGTTGACAGGACCAAAAGGTGGTTACAATATTTAGTGCACCTAATTATTGTTATCGCTGTGGAAATATGGCATCTATCCTGGAAGTTGATGATTGCAAAGGGCACACTTTCATTCAGGTGTCTCTCTCTCTTAAAGAACACATCCGTGCACACACTCATGCCCCACTCCTGAGACATTTCATATGGATATAGCTCAGGAAGATTTGAAATAAAGCTATGACAGGCATTTTTACCCAAAGTTTAATTTGCACCTATTCACCAACACCACAGAAAAGGATTGAAATCCAAATTTATTTTCTGGTTTCAGTTTGAGCCAGCGCCCAGGAGGGGAGAACCAGATGTAACTCGGAGAACACCTGACTACTTCCTATGAGCTGCTGCCATTTAATTGTTGCTGATTTCCAGCCGCAAGTTCCCTGTTTACATGTGCTGAGAGCTGTTCTAAATTAGAAGTTATTCGCCACCGTGATGATTTTGTTATCTTGGGAAAAAAACGGAAGGGGTTTGGCTGAAAGCATGTAAAATGGGCAAGTTGGATTCCTTGATTTAGATTATTTTCCTGGAAGTGTGGAATTTTGCCAGGAGAAGGCAGCAGAGCTGGCAATGCTGTGGCGGCATATGTACCATTTCCAGCAAACAATTTGGTATCGCATCGTTCCTCCTTTGTTCACTTTTTTAACTTCTACCCTTCAATTTTTCTTTTTTCCTTTTTGTAGAATGCTTGGTGGGTCTGTAGAGGGAAGATAAGGAGTTTATATTTTTTTAATGGGTGTTCTGATATTTTTTTTTTCTGTCTTAGTTGAAACATATTTCTTTTTTTTTTTTTTTGCCCTTTTCCCCCCTAAAAATAGGTGCACTGAGATAATTTGTGTCTAGTTCTCATTAGATTTGATGGATTTGGATGATTCTGTGTCTTCTGTACTTTGGATGTGGAAGAGGTGGTCTTGCTTGACGGCATCGCCTCCACTCCCCCCTGTTTTTTTTTTCGTTGTTTAAATCTAATTGGCTCTTTGGGTAAACAATTTTCTGGATATTTAAAACCGTGGATCTAATTTGGTATTTGAAATGTACGAATTGTTTTTTGGTGGAGGGATTTATTTCTGGGCAAGGATGTCAAACTTGCCTTGAAGCTTCAGTTTGGTGTATAGAATGCAATGGAATTGGGAACTTTATTTTTGTTATATGTTAAGCATACAGATTTATGTTTCTTTCCTGCCCTGATCGATTTCATTCTAGCGTATAGAACTTGTTAATGCATAAACACTAGTCTTGATTCATACCATTCCATTTCCAAACCAAAAGATTCATGTTCTAAGTTTGAGTTCATTGATATGTTGATTGTTTGATCCCTCTTATTTATGAGTGGTAGTGGTTCCAAACCTGGATTTATACTGGCCTCGAGTTCATATAGATTGGGTTTGGAGCATGAATATTAAGTGTGTTGATTTTGCAATTTCGTTTTAGTGTGAGATTTCAAATGTCTTGATCACCAAATGCTCATTTTAAAAAAGCATAAACGATTAGTATAATATACGGTTGTGCCGTCATGACAAATTTTATGGATTTGGATGTGGAATAAATAAGACGAGAATATTTTTTTCATTGTATTTTATGGTGGAAGGAACAGTAGAAGATTTTGTATGAAATGATTTGTGAAAAATAATATATACCTCTATAAAAATAAATGTTTGGCGGAAGATTGGTACGGGTAGCTCAGTTAATTCCGATGTCCATGCAGCATGATTGCATCTTCTAATGACAAAGAAGATTTTATTTTATTATCTCTTTTTGTCTCGTTTTGTTATATTACTTGGAATATACATTGAAAGAAATATAGGGAGAATAAAAACTCTTTACAATGGTAGAATAATTTTTTAAAGAATACCTAATTTGTCAACTTGTTTTACAACCTTATTTGGTCGGTAGTTGAAAATTAAGGAAAATAAAATTGGTCTTCATTTTGTGATTATATCATATAATTTTTTATTACATTATACTTTTAAATTATTCATTTCTTATGCACCAAGAATTGGGTTAGAATAATTGGATGACTTATTTTGGCTCCATTTGGAACTCATTTCCAATCAACATTAAGGAGCTGCTTTGAGACTTATTTTTTTATTTTACTTTAGTGAAAGACCAATGAACTGAGAGCGAAAGATGTTTTATGGTATATGTTGTTTAATGAAACTAAGGATGTAGTAGAAGCTAAATTAGAATTATGGAGAGAAGTTTTGGAATCGAGAGACTTTAGGATAAGAATAAAATAGAATATATGAAATGTAATTTTAGTAGTCGTAGGAGAAATATTGGATGTAAAGTTAAACTTGATGATGAAAAAATAAATAAAACTTGTAGATTTTGATACCTTAGATCTATTATGCAAGCAGAAGGAGAAATTGAAGATGATGTAATGCATAGAGTTAAAGCAGGTTGGGTAAAATGGAGAACTGCTTCAAGTGTGTTTTGTGATCATAGAATACTCTTCAAATTGAAAGTGAAATTTTATAGGACAATTATAAGACCAGTTATGTTATATGGATCAAAATGTTGTGCGACGAACAAATAGAATATTAAAAAAGTAAAAGTTGTCGAGATGAGTATACTTAGATGAATGAATGATATAACACTGAAAGATAAATTAAGGAATGAACATATTTGCAGTAAGTTAAGTATAGCTCTTATAAAAAATAAGATAAAAAAGAGACGACTCAAATGGTTTTAACAATTGCAACGGAGGCCATAAAGTGCGCTAGTGAGGAAGAGTGAGTTAGTTATTGTGGAAAACAGTAGAAGGAATATGGGTAAACCTAAAATAACTTGGAATAAGATAATAAAAATTTAATTTCCATAAATTTGTCAAAAGAAATGATTCATGATCGCATAAATTGATGAAAAATGATTCATATAGCCGACCTTACCTAATGGGACTTTAAGACTTGGTTTTGTTGTTGTTGTTGTTATTATCAAGGAAAGTGAGAAAGAAAATAAAAAATATACAAAATATACCATATCTATGAACAAAAAATTGATTTTACACATAATTGATATTTAATTTTTCCTAATTTTTAGTCATATTAAAACAAACTTTTATTTTTGATAATATTTTATATAGAAGGAAAATATAAGGTAAAATAAGTTTTCTCCCTAGTTTCCTTTCTCAAAACAAAATCCTTATTCCAAACAGACCCTTGGGATTTGTTTAGAAAGCAAAGGAAAATAAAGAGGAAACTTGTTTCCTTATGTTTTCCATTCTCTATTACATATTATCAAAAATGAAAGTTTGTTTTACTATGACTAACAATTATAAAAAACTAAATATTATTGGTGTGTAAAATTAAATTTTATTTATAAATTTGATATATTTTCTATTTTTTTCCTATTTTTCTTGATAATCAAAGATGAAAATAGAGATTCTTTTATATTTTTCTATCTTTAATATTTTTAGAGATTCTTTTATATTTTTCTATCTTTAATACTTTAGAGTATCAAACATGACCTTGAAAGTGATATGGTATTTAGACATTGCTAGTGGATATTCATAGGCACACAGTGACCAGGTGCCCCTTTGTTTGGAAATTGGAAGTTTGGAGTTCCACTTCTAGAAGTAGATTTACGTGCATAATATGAAGTTATCTTAGGGTTCATCGAGATCAACACATTGAAATTTAGAGCTTTAAATTCATATTTTCAAATGCAACATATATTATTTGTTCATGCATCACTTTCAAAAATATTAATTTAAAATGATAATATTTTAAGATTGCACGAAATCACTTTCAAAAATTATAATATCAAAAGAAAACAAATGACACTAGTAATGAAACAAAAAAATGAGGCCTGAACATTGGAAATTTACTCTGTTATTTATTGGCAAGACTAATAAACCTTAATAAATCAAACATTAGCAATAAATTTAAAGCCTAAATTAATTAGAATACAATTAGAATAATTAAAACGCAAAAGAATGCAAATTAAAAGATATTACAAAGATATATATATATATATATATATAATAAAATTATTTATCTTGTTTGTACTTTTATTAATTTATAATATGGCTATAGATATATGGTTAAATAAGATGAATTTATTTTATTTTTTAACCAAATGAAAGTTTTTCATTTTATATTTAAATAATAACTTCATTTTTCTCACTAAATCAATTACTGAACACATCATATATTCACTTCAAGAAAGAGTGAGTAACAATTGCGTTCTTGAGTAGTTACATCAATATGAACAAATAGATAATTAATTGTGCAAAAGCCAAATGAAAAAATTATAAAGAAAAAATAGATAATTAAATGAAAGAAAGAGAGAGCGAGAGCTTGTTGAGGGGAAGAATAGGGGCACTGTGACGACTCGATTTTTCTACCATTTTTTTTTCCCAATACAATCATAAACAATAATAATCAATCATTTAACAAACATCTCTGATACCATATATCAACATGACCTGACCCGAAGTGAGGTGCCAAGAAATCTATCTATCAAAACATACTATCCATGCAGCGGAATACATAAAGTGTCTGAGTCCCATATACAATACCAGAGTACTATAACCTCCACACATATACATATACATCCCCAGAAATCCATAAAATATTTTAGGGTTATACAGAACATATCCCCAACTCTAAAACACTTACCTTGAATACTAGGGTACTAGATCTCCACTATCTCGGAGCTTGCTCCACTTGTCTGTCATGATTTTCTGAAATGTTTAAATTTTGGGTGAGACGCCTCTCAGTAAGACGGAATAAATAATTGACAATGTGTGACAATATGAGTTTTGATATTGTTGTGAAACTTGAGATTGTTCCACCTAACTTTACCACAGTTACAATTGTACAGGTAAATAGAGAGTGAATAATTGTGCAAAATTACACCAGGTAAATTCCCAGGGAAGTGGGGGGTCACAACGGACCGCTTAAATCCCTCTTTCCTAGACAGAATTTTCCTTAGACATGTAATTAACACAATATATTACTACAACTATACCCGACAAAAGTTAACTACTGAATAGATAAACGGAAGAACACCAGAAATAACAAGGTTCGGCTAATTGTGCCTACGTCCTCGGACACTATCAATCAATATTTCTCTATTGTAGAAATATTACAAAATAAGAGAGAGAAGAGAGAATGTGCCTAAGAGAGAAGTAGGCAATTTTGGGGATGAGAATACAAATGGAGGTGATGGGTTTATATAGGTTAGGAAAAACCACTATTACAACCAGTAATCACCTACCTTTGAAAAATTAGCCCACCATTGAAGACTTCAATGGCAATGGTAGGCTTCTAGAATAAGCCATATTTCAACAGATATATCATAACACATTCATTTAAGTAATTATATCAACTGAGAAAACACACGAATGTGTACTCATAATCATATATATGTATAAACATAGTTTCACAAGCTTTCATTTCTCATATTCAAGTTCTAGCTCATGAGTATCCACCAGTATTATAACACTACGCATCTGTAACTCATGGCTGTTCATCATATCCGTGATATACAATTATCGCATCTGTAATGAGGAACCATCTTGAGGACATTCATATCACATCGTTATTTATTCACCCCACATGACCGGGTTGTGCGAATCAAAAGCGGGACCTAACCGTGGTTGGCCTACCAAGTTAGATCAAAATTGTACGCGTCTGTAGTACGATTGGCCTACCCAATCTTAGTCCGGACCCCAGGGGATAACTTTACTCTTCACAGGCCCAATCGATTGTCAATGTCATATTCTATCCAAGATGTGTGGTTGCACTAACACATTTGTTAGCAACGGTACCTTACTCTTTGTACATCTCTGGTCCATGAGGGTACTCATTTCCATATTTTCATAATCATATTTCATCATGTCTGTATAATTCTCATCATTTCTGTATAATTTTTATTATATTTGTATCTAACATGTCTATATATATATCATATATCGTCATTTCTATAGAAAACATATCTATATGTCACATTTCATCATTTCTGTAAAAATATATCTGTATATTACATTTCATCATTTCTCTGTAAAACATATCTGTGTATAAATCTCATGGTTACGTGCTTAAATTGCGTAATTAGATGTTTTAATTCATGTATTGAGGGGTATATTTTTAATTAAATACCTAATTACTCTCAATAATTTAACATTGTGTCCTATTTATAATATTTGGATTTCATTGAGTAATTTATGAATTTTTGGTATTTTTTTATCGTAGGACAATTATTGAAAGTTAAAACCGATGCTACTTCCTAATCTGAGCATAATTTTCTCCATCAAGCTCTGATCGAGACGATTTGAAATGCTATGAAAATCTAAGAAAATTATCTACAACTTTAATGTTTTAAACTTTGAGAGATATGAGCTCGAGAAGGGTCAAAACTGGACTTGTTCGTTGGAAACAAAAAAAAAAAAAAAAAGAAATAAGAAAAAAAAAAGAAAAAAAAAAAGAAAAAAAAAAAAGGTCTGCCTTCTCTTTCCCCTGCTGTGCTGCAACCCGAGAAGAACCCTCTCCCTTCTCTCGTTTTCCTCTCCTTCTAGACCTGAGAACTCCTAGCTGCCATCTCTTCTTCCTCCGGCTGCTGCGGCCAGCTCTTCTTCCGTTTGTGGAGCTTCCCCTGCTGGTGTCCCCTGTTGTGCTTGCTGCCAAGTCTGCTGCTGTGCCTTGCCTCCCTGCTTTGTCCTTCTCTGTGTGCTGCTGCTACTTCATTCTACACCAACCCGAGCTCCCTTGCTGCTGTGGCTGCTGTGTTGCTGCTTTTCTGAACCTAAGAGCTTCCATTGCTGCTGCTGTTGCGTGGACCCGAGCCCTCTGCAACTTGAAGACTTCACGGCGAGCACCTTCTTCCCTCATCTCTCTCTTTCTCTCTCTCTCTTTTTCTTTCTTCTTTCTCTCTTTAGTTCTTTTGTTTTGTTTTTGAAAAAAAATTGAATAATTGTTATTTTTCTTTGGTAGAATTTTATTAAAAGTTTTAATTTTTAAAGCTTGTTTTGGGTATTGTTATTGAAGTTATTTAATTTCTTTCCCTCTTAATTAATATTAGTATTAGATTTAATTTTTGCTTGAGTTAATTTTTATTTGCTTAAGGTTCAATTTGGTTTCTTGAAAGGAAAAAAAAAAAAAAAAAAACCCTTCTTTTAGACTTAAATTAGTTGTTTTCTTTAAAATTAAATTTTGTCGGGTTCTATTTCGAATCAAGCTCATTTATTTAAAGTCCGAATTTTGTTATCATATTTAGTTATTGTTTAGTTGTTAAAATTTTAATTTTGATTTAAGTTCTTGATTGCGTTAAAAATTTGGCTTTTGTTCGAATTTGTGTTTGATTGAGTTTTTTTAATTGCACGCTTAAGTTAAGTAGGAAAGTTATCATCGTTAGTTTTTATTCTGAAGTTCAAATGTGTGTTTCAATTCTTACTCGGTTATTAAACGTAGGATTTCTATTTCTCGTTGTGATTTAATTTAGTGTGTGTTAGGATTTAGAATTTAAATTGCACTTTACTTTAATTTGTAAAAAGAAAATCTCAAACATCCCGGAAAACCCGAATCTAAACTGTGTTCAGTGACCTTTTTGTTTCATATTTTCTGATTAGAATTACGTAAAATTTGGAGTTAAACTGCATTTCCTGACGAGATGATCTGAGTTTTGGGTTAAGTATTACACAACTGTACTCCTATACTTGGGATAACTTCCGAATTGCTCATTTTTTGAGTGAGTCATCTCATATCATCATATCTATATAAAACATAACTGGATTTCTCATATCTTCATATCTGTATAAAACACATCAGTATATCTCATATTATCATTTCTCAATGCAAATAAGATATTTCAGCATAAATCACATTCCTAGTACAAAACTGTTATTTCACATTCCTCATGCCACACAATTTTTGTCTGATAATCATAATATAATAATCACAAGGAAATATCCATATCATAGTTTTCCAAAACCATATACTGTATTCTTATTTTCACATATTTTAAATTAACCAGTTAATTTTTCAAAAATATCTGTTATAATTTATTCCCTTTACTTGCTTACTGAGAGGGTGCCTACTAAGATCTTTAAACCAACGCCCACGGTGTTCGGAACTCAAAACCCTGAAATTATATTTTCCTAGTTTAATCAGCTCAACCCCAGAATTACAATTATCTTAATATTCCTAGGCTCACACGCTCCCATTAACCGATTAAATTCTAAAAAAAAACGCAGGTATGATCCACTTTTTATATTTAAATTTAATTTCTACATATTTAAAAATACCAATATGATCAAATCCCTGCAGTTTAATCTAATTCCAAAATATTTCTAGAAATCCAATTTAATCAAATCCCTGCAGTTTAACTTAATTTTGAAATATTCCTAAATAAAAAATCTACTCCGATTAAAATGACAAGGATCGAAGTTAGGATCCTGTGGTGGTGTTCATTTTTCGATTTGGTCGGGAAATGAGGGAGAAATCTAGAGAGAGAGAAAGAGGCGGAGGAGGGAGAAAGTTGAGAGAGTCGTACTGAGAGAGAGCACAAGGAGGCACTCGAGATTCTTCAAAATCAATTTGGTTTGGGAATGCTTACTAAGGAAGCATCCTAATATTTTAATATATATATATATATATAAAATCATCATATTATTTAATTTAATTAATTCAATTTAATAATTTTTAATTAATTAATTAATTAATATTTAATAAATTTTTTTTAAAATTTTTCGGGTCTTCACAAGCATAAATAAGAGAAATCAAGAATTTGAAAGGGGTTCCCTTGTTCGGTTTCCTAATAATACTCTCCTTTCACTAGAATTGCGCTATATAACTTTCAAAGATGGAGGAATGTGAGGGAGATACACCTTTGATAGATATCCTCCTAGAAAATTCATAAAATCTACATCAAGTTGAAAAATAAACCTATGATGAAATTAATTACAAATTGTATTAAATATCTAAGTGCGAACCAACATAGGCCAATCACAATAAAAAAAAAATGAAAAAGAGATGAGATTATTTATATTTAGACTTATAAACACTATGTTTCAATGAAACGAGAATTGGTTTTCTGCATAATAATCTTCATACAAAGACATTGTGCTCATGTAAAAACAAACTTGGACCTCCAATCACATTGAAGTTTGTAAAAGCTCAATTATTTGGAGAATTGCTGCCTTACCTTAAACACAGGTATAGGCGTGTATTTATAGAGGTGTAAAATATATTCTTGTTATAACTGAATCATGGAAAGATAGGATCAGAGGAATACATTTGAATTTAAACATTTAAATTGAAACCGATTACATATCTAAACAAACATATCAAGAATCCTGGAAAATATTTGAACTGATTTTCGTGTAACTGCATATCAAGAATCCTGGGAAATATTTGAACGGATCTTCATGTAACTGCTTTGTGAAGAGTCATTGGTTGTTGCTGTTGATAAGTCTCTAACACGCCCCCTCAAGCTTAACTGTGCAGATGCAATGTTCAGCTTGTCACGAAGAAGAGAGAACCGAGAGGAAGATAGTGGTTTGGTAAAAATATCAGCGATATGATCTCTGGTAGAAATGAAGCGGATGTCTAATGTACCACAAGCAACCATATCTCTAACAAAATGAAAATCTATCTCAACATGTTTGGTTCGAGCATGAAAAACCGGATTTGAGGATAAATATGTGGAGCCAATATTGTCACACCAAAGAATTGGAGTTGTAGAGGGAAGCATTTCAAGTTCAATCAGAAGAGAACATAACCATGTGATCTCAGCCGCGGTATTTGCTAATGCTTTATATTCAGCTTCGGTGCTTGAGCGGGCTACAGTAGCTTGCTTTTTACAACTCCAAGAAATTAGATTGCCCCCAAGAAAAACATAGTAGCCACCTGTGGAGCATCGATCATCCCTAGTTCCAGCCTAATCTGCATCGAAGTAGGCTTGTAGTGAAAAGGAGTGTGTCTTGTGAAATTGGAGACCAAAATCCACGGTGTGCTTGAGGTAGCGCAACAAGCGCTTGGTTGACTGCCGATGGAGGATTGTGGGCTTGTGAAGAAACTGAGATAGCTTGTGAACCGTGAATGCTATATTTGGTCTGGTGATGTAGAGATATTGAAGAGCACCAATAGTGCTTCTGTAAAGTGTTGGGTCCGAAAATGCTTCACCTTCATAAGCCGACAGTGTTGTTGCTGTGGCCATAGGAGTCTGAACTAGTTTTGCTTCTAGCATATTGGTACGTTCAGGATATCCATGATATATCGATGCTGAGATAGAATGAAGCCCTTGGAATTTTGAATCATTTCAACACCAAGAAAAAAATGTAGAGGACCCAGATTTTTAACAGCAAAGTCATTGTGTACAGCGGATAGCAAATCATCAATAGTTGACCGTTTATTGCTTGTGATGAGAATATCGTCCACATATATAAGCATAAATATTCTGACCGTGGAGGATGTATAAACAAACAAGGAAGTGTCGAACTGAGTACCTTTAAAACCGAGATCAAGAAGCTTGTTGCTGAGTCTAGCAAACCAAGCCCGAGGGGCTTGTTTGAGACCATATAAAGCTTTTTGTAATTTACATACATGGTTTGGGTACTAGGGATGAAGAAAACCAGGGGGCTGAGACATATATACTTCCTTTGATAAATTCCCATGTGAGAAGGCATTTTGAATATCGATTTGATGAATAGCCCAACCAGTCGAGATAGCTAAGGAAAGAACAGTACGCACCGTTTTAGGCTTGACAACAGGGCTAAATGTTTCACCAAAATCAATACCTGGTTGTTGGTGATAGCCTTTGGTGACAAGAT
This sequence comes from Malania oleifera, assembly GCF_029873635.1. Taxonomy (NCBI): domain Eukaryota; kingdom Viridiplantae; phylum Streptophyta; class Magnoliopsida; order Santalales; family Ximeniaceae; genus Malania; species Malania oleifera. The sequence continues at coordinate 149,075,172 of NC_080418.1, forward strand.
GCACTTTATAGCGTTCGATAGTACCATCCGCATTTCTTTTGATTCGAAACACCCATTTGGAGCCAATTATGTTAGAAGCTGAATCAGGAGGAACCAATGTCCATGTTTGATTATGAAGCAATGCATTAAATTCAATGTTCATTGTTTGGCGCCATAGTGGATCTTTGATGGTTGTGGTATAATAGGTAGGTTCGGTAGGCTGTTGGGATGATTCGGTAGGAGAGTTCTTGGGATTGGGTATCGGATCATGTCTTCAGGAAGATGTTTGGGTTTTTGGATATTATTTTTGGACCGGGTGATCATTGGGTGTACTGAGGATATTTGGGCATCAGTGGTGAACAGAGGAGAGTTGTCTGAGTGCAAAGAAGAGGTTGGCTTTTCTGAAATAAAACTGTAGGACTTTTTTGAGTTTTTTGAGTGCAGAGAAGAGGTTGGGTTGGTGGCATAAGGTGAGGTTACAGAGAGCTCTGGACTGGTTGTATTTGTTTCGCTTGGGAGCTGGATGTGATGAGGAGTGTTTGTATGGTCCATTGAGGGATGAATTTAAGGAGCTGCTGCTGTCGAGACCCTTGTATCCGATAGACTCAAAAGATGACCATGATGGAATTGAGATGGAGGAGAGTGGCACACCGTGCTGTTTTTGAAAGGGAAATTAAATTCATCAAATTGCACATCATGAGAGATATAAACATGGCGAGAGGGAATATGGAGACACTTATCCTTTGTGTAAAGGACTATATCTGAGGAAGATAAACGGGAGAGAACGAGGTTGGAATTTGTTTGCATTGTATGGCCGGAGGTTAGGCCAACAAGTGCAACCAAAAATCTTGAGAAAAGTGTAGTCGGGTGGCGATTTGAAAAGAACCTCATATGGAGTACGATTTTGAAGTGTGGGAGTGGGCATTCGATTAATTAAGTAACGGGCCATAAGAAAAGCATCGTCCCAAAAATGTTGAGGAACGTTTGCTTGGGATAATAAGGCAAGGCTTGTCTCCACTATATGGCGATGTTTGCACTCAATAGCACCATTTTGTTGGTGCGTATGAGGGCGAGAAATACGATGAACGATACCTAGATCTTGAAAAATTTTATGAAGCGTGCGATATTCACCGCCCCAATCAGATTGCACAATTTTGATTTTGGTATTAAAATATCGTTCAATATATGATTGAAATTTGAGAAAAATACGACTAACATCACTTTTTAAAGGAATGGGATAAAGCCATGAATATTTGCTAAATGCATCCAAAAAAGAAACATAATATTTATTGCCAGTGTTTGAAAAAATAGGAGCAGGGCCCCATACATCGGTATAGATCAATGCTAAAGGTTCTGTAACTTGAGTGAAAGAAGCGGAAAAGGGTAATTGCCGACTCTTTGAACGCAAGCAAGTAGGGCATTTTTGAGAGATGGAGGGGCGATGTATTGGGACTTGCATTTGATGAAGGATGTGATGAACAATTTGAAATGAAGGATGACCCATACGAGCATGCCATAAGACGGAAGTGGGTGGTCAATTGAGAAAGCGGAAGAAAAAGAAATACTTTTATTTTTGGTGGCTGTGAAATTGATAGGTCCATGTTAATCGGCTTGGCGTAGAAACAGTCCTGTTAGCTCGATCCTTCAAAAGAAAATAAGATGGGGGAATCAAAAAAAAATGTATTAGTATCTTTGGTGAAATGCTGGACAGAAGAGCAGATTTTTGCAAAATATGGGGAACATGGCAACACATTATTGAGTTGAATTTTAAGTGAGGGAGTGGAAATTTAAGTGGTTCCAATATGATGAATAGGAAGATCATTACCATTGCCTACATGAATTGCGTAAGATCCTAAGTATTCTTCAGCTTTAATATTCAGATTGGCAAGTTTCGAAGTAAGATGATGTGTAGCACCCGAGTCCGGGTACCAAGTTGCATCAGTCAAATTTTGGGAAGTTGATACATATGCTTGGCCTTGAGAGGAACCTCGCTGGTACGATTCATCATACCTGTAATAACAATCCAATGCCATATGACTCGTTTTTTTGCAAACTTGGCAAACGGGACGAGAGTTGTTGGAAGAGGATGAAGAACTTCGACCATGCCCCCTACCTCGGTTGTTCCGAGATGGTGAGTTCTGATAATTGCCTCGTTCCATAGGCTTGGAGAGCAGGTGACGATGCCACAACACCGAAGATTTGTGGTGTTGCAGGATGTGAAATTGGCATTGGCGAAAGTTAGATCAACTATGGCTTGATGCTGCTCCACTCGCTTTTCATGAGCAAGGAGATGACCATAGAGGTCTTCAATGGATAGAGGTTCAACTCTAGTGGTAATAGATGTGACAAAGGAGTCATAATCCGGTCTAAGGCTTGCAGGAAGAAAAGAAACAAGCATAATGTTTAAGGTTGATCAACAAACAGCAAGGGTTATCGGTGGGTTTGAGGTGGTTAAATTTATGGAAAATAATTAGCAATTGATGTTAGCTTTTGAGGAATGTGAGTGAAGTGTATATGGTGATCCGGGATGGGGCATGAGAGGTGAAGGGAAAAACATGCGGAGGGGGGGGGCGTTTTATAGATGCAAGCCATATTTCGTGCGAGGTGGTGCACTTAATTACATGAGATAGAATTTTTTCCGTGAGGGAGGAGGTAAGGACACTCAGGATGAGTTGATCTTGAAGGTGCCATGAGTGGAAGGTAGGATTTGGAATGATTTGGGTTGAGTTGTCACTTTTGGAAATATGAGTAGGCGGTGCCGGTAGTGAGCCATCAATATAGCCAAATTGACGAATGCCTTTAAGGTAGGGAACAATTTGGGCACACTAGAGTAAGTAGTTGTCACGACTTAGCTTGATGGTGATAAAGGAGTAAGGAGTAAGAGAGGTGGGTGGGGATGGAACGAGAGCATAGGAGGAGAAGGCCATTGGGATCAGACATTGGTCACTTAGGCTCTGATACCATGTAAAAACTCAAATATTTGGAGAATTGCTACCTTACCTTAAACACAGGTATAGGCGCGTATTTATAGAGGTATAAAATATATTCTTATTACAACTGAATCATGGAAAGATAGGATTAGAGGAATACATTTGAATTTAAACATTTGAATTGAAACTGATTACATATCTAAACAAACATATAAAGAATCCTGGAAAATATTTGAACCGATCTTCGTGTAACTGCATATCAAGAATCCGGGAAAATATTTGAATGGATCTTCGTGTAACTGCTTTGTGAAGAGCCATTGGTTGTTGCTATTGATAAGTCTCTAACAAAGTTGAAACTTTTGTTGCTCTAGGTTGTGCAAGAATAGTAGAGAGAGAGAGAGAGAGGGTAGATTCCTTTTGAATATTGTAGTTTGCAAAGGTCTAGCCATCTTTAACCTACTTTTCGTTGAAGATAAGCTTCTATAGTCTAAAAGAATTCCTTCTTTATCTTGAATATTGGCATTAACGTTGTTAATGATGTTAACACTTTCAATCTCGATGGTTATGGTATTTCCATTGAGGCCTTGATAAAGATTTGTATATTGCCATAGAGCCTGAGTAGAGGATGAAGTTCAGACTCGTAGATGTAATCTGCAATGGTTTTATCGTCCTTGAGTTGCCTTTTGACAAAGATCAAATGTTGTTAATCTAGAGATCAGGGGGAGCAACAAAGGAGAAAGATAAAAAAGGAGACCATGTGATTGGTCCTATGTTTCATGAAATAGAGAGGTAGAGTAGAGGTAGTTTTTGAGGGGCATACAATGAAAACGGTGGAAGAGGGGTACAAATCATTCTCGGTGGAAGAGACGTACAAATCATGATATCGCATTCATATTTGAGTCAATCTGTTCAAGAGTTAAAACAATCTACCAATCAATATATATATATATATATATATATACAATTAAAAAAATAAAAAAATTGAAAAAATTAGATTTGAACTTTCAAAGTATATGATGACAAAATGACATATTTTAATATATTAGTACATATAAAATATAATTAAAGGGTATATGACTCGCTTCAAACTAAATATGACCATCCCTACTTATCCATTTGAAAATTCTATTCCTACCCCACTCAAAAAAAAAAAAAAAAACCTCTCATATATGATACGTTCTTTGGTTTTGTCTTCTTCAGTTTTTTTTTTTTATTTTTTGTTTTTTATAAATCTATTCTCTCATTAAACTCTCATATCTCATACGTTATTGGAAAAGACTGCGTTCAGAACTCACAACAGAAGCGTTTGTAGTCCAACGGTTAGGATAATTGCCTTCCAAGCAATAGACCCGGGTTCGACTCCCGGCAAACGCATCTGGCCTTCATTCTTTTAAAGAATATTATTTTTATTTTTGAGATGAGTGATTTGCATGGATGTAGCCACGTAGGATTGGGTTAGGAGAATTATATATTTGACAATTGCATGGAAAGAAATGAGATGTTATTTTTCATTAAATTATAAATTACTAAATAAAATAGATAAAAATATTTTTGGAAGATTACTTTAGGTAAAAATTTTGGAAAATAACGATTTATAATTTTTTAAAAATTATAAATATTTAATAAAACGCATAAGTTTCTCTACCCATGCATGCATGTTGGATTATAAGAACATTAACAACAATAATAACAACAAACACAATTGCCAGTAATTAAGTTGTAATCCCTCGTTTGGTTTATAGAATTAGACGTGCAATAAAATCATATATGAAGAATGGAACCACATTCCTAGTTCGGTTTATGGAATGAAGGATGAAATTGCATTTCAGCTGATATACGATTATTGTGAATGAGAGAATCATGATTTCAGTCCAGATAGGCCAGAATGGACCTTCATTCTACGGAATTAAACTCATTTATCATAAAAAAAATTCAAAAACAACAAATTCAAATAATACTAGTTATTATTATTTATTAGTATTATAATAAAAATAACAAAATTAAATAATATTTATTATTATAAAAATAAAAATAATAACAAAAACAATAATAATAATTATTATTTAAGGATACTAATTATTATAAAATATAATAACAACTAATAATAACTATAATAAGATTAAATTTATTATTTTAAAATAATAATAACAACAAGAGCAATAATAATAATTATATTATTATTTTTAGGGATAATGATTATTATAAAAATAATAAAAAAAGTAATAACAATAATAAGAAATAATAATTACACTAATAATATTCACGATTATGAAAATTATAAAAAATAATAACAAAAAAGTAACAATAAACAGTAATACCAATTGTTATTATTATAATAAAAAAAATAACAACGGATAATAATATAATAATTAAAAATAATATAACCACAAGGAAAATATTAATAAAAATGGCCAAAATAATAATCATAATTATTTTAACAATAATAAATTAATAATCATTCATTCCTGCCTTGATTTGATTCCTCTCTCAACTCTTTTCCTACGTGATTTGCATAGATGTAGCATTGTGCTCACATTTATCTTTTAGATACTAAATTCGTCATTATAAAATTTACTAGGCCACATGTCTGGTAATCACGAATGAGATTTTACACAGAAATCTGCACGACTCCTCTCTGGTTTACATCACCAGCCCTACTCAGCAAAAGTCACGACTCTCTTTCTCTCTCTCTCTCTGATATAGTGATATGCAGAAGTCACAATTTCTTTTCCAGATTGAAAATGTAATATGTACAGATTAGTGCTTCTTAAATGAATTCTTTCACAATTCCTCCCAAGTGTAAAATATGTGCATGAAGGATACAAATGAAAAGAGGGCAACAAGTCATTCTCCTCCAGACGGACCAGACCTTTGTAAGGGTTTAAATGCTGCCAAAACCACAGCAACTTTGCATACAAGAAATCCCATCATCCCCACCACAAGTTCTTTTGGAGTAAAGGCCATAGAGACATCGTCCGGGCCAAAATACTTGACTCCCACAACAGCAAACCCAAGAGTCAAAGCCAGGCCCCATACTGGACTCTTAAAGCCTCGAAAAATCTCACCGATACTCCCTCCATTGTTGGATGCTGGGATTGGCAATCCATCAATAGATCTCTGCAATAGGAGTAGATATAAGAAGCCTCCGAAGCCGCCCGCCAGAAACGCTAAAGCAGTCTTTTCCCCGGTTGTGAAGGATAAAATTGAAGTACCAGCAAAAATAAGTAAAGCATCATAGAGTAGCAAAGACAGCTTCAAATCTGCATATTCCCTCATGCTTTCTTCATTTAGTTCCTTGAGACTGGCTAGTCTACTTGACTGGGAGGGAGTTTTGCTCTTTAATAAGGAGAAAGGGTCAGACTCATAAATCTTGGTAATGAGCTGAGGTCTTAGTTCTGCCATGGAAATGTTGCTTCCCTCTCCTAGCAAGATATTGTCGGCTTCAAAGTTGTACTTGAAAGCAATGTACTGGATTTCTTTCCCGTATATTTCTTCTGAAGGAGACTGAAATCTGCAAATGGTGGTCAAGCTTACACCTCCTAATCTCCACTGACCTGCCATTAAAACGAAGAGAGAAAAAAAAATGTTAAAAGCATAATTGCAGCCAAATGTAGTATACATGTATAGGTATTGTTCAAAATCTCATCATAGTTCCAGAAGTTGTCCCCTGGTTCATCTTTCTTTAATAGCTTTAATAATATGGTTGTTGTTGTAGAGTACTCCAGTTCATACCTACAACCCACAAAAATCTGATTTGTAGGAGTGTAGAGGATACAACAAATTAGTTCCGGATATTATATAACTGCGCCATGAAGCAGCATAGATGGTAGAGCATGCCAGTAAGAGTAATTTAATTGAAATTAGACTGTATGAGCGCTATGATTAGATCTAGAATAACTTGAATGTAGGCAGCAAGGAAGGATCTGAGACAGGGTTTAGCCCTTGATTGTGATACAAATAACCAATCCTGCCTAGTGAAAGTGAATTAATTGAAGTTGAGGCTGAATGAGCTGAATGAGGGAGATGACCAGACCATGAATAAATTAAATGGAGGCACCCAGGAAGGATTTGAGGGCACTCCCAACTTTTAAGAGGGTTTAGCCCTAGATTGTGATACACCCATAGCCAAACCTACCTAGTAAGGTTTGAGGCTTTGTTATTGTTGTTGTTGCTAGAATGCCAAAGTTACAACACAGGCAAAAGTTGATCGGCAGCTTTCTGCAGAAGAGCCCTCAATGGGTAGCTATAGTGAATGCACATAGGCCTAGAACTGCATGTTTGCACTATATTCTTAATAATTCTGTTGAGATTGTAGGAGACACAAATTCTGGTTCCCTATGCCTGCACAATAAAAATACTGCCTGGCCCAGAACAGACTAACCTGATTCAAGACCAAGCCAAATTGCTTCAATTTTTCCCAGCGTAGGTCCCTCAAATATGAACTCATCTACAGAACCTCTTTGGAAATGGAGTACATCAGAATCATACGTGCTTTCCGTTTCTGTAGGATACACCGAACTTGCCGGTATCCTCTGCAATATGGAGTCATTATTTTCGCCTATCAAGCAAAGTAATATTCCAGCAGTCAAGTCACTCAGAGACGAGCCAAATGTTGTACTTGTGCACAGCTCAACCTTGTATAAAGACTGGGATCCATCCAATCTTAAAGAAGTAAAAATCTTTTCTGATGAAGAAACAGTGCATATTTTCACTTCTGTAGCAGGCAAGAGACGTGAAGGTCTTGCAAAGCTCCGATAATCTGAAGCAGAAACTTCTTGTTACATCGCTGAAAGAAAAAAGAAGGTTTCTATTGAAAATCAAGAGAGTGTCAAACTCTAGTAGCAGCATAAGCACAAGAAACATTGTATAGTTGTAGTGCTACTGTACTACAGGGAGATATTCACTGCACAGCAAATGTAATGAAAATGTATATAGTTCATCCATGAGTGGGATTAAAAAGAAAAAACAGTGAGTAAAAGTATAAACCATACACCATCATACAATCAGCACACTGTTTTTTTTTTTTTTTTCTGAAAAAGCTTGTGCTTCCAACTCAGCTCAACAGAGCCTTACACTTTCATAATCATCAAAAGCGTTTTATTTATATTTAAAGAACACCTTAGCCTTTAGTTCAATTTCTTTTTCTTCAAAATGATTATCTTGAATAACTTAGCTAATCATTGCAGCCAGGTAGTTAACTAATAGAGGTTTTACATTCTTCCCTGTTTTTTATTTATTTTTGGATAGAAAAAGAAGATTTATTAAGAGAGGAAAGAGATTAAAGAAAGGGGTGCAAGAAATAATCTAAAGAGAAGGAAAGAAAAAGATTAAAGCATCCCTCCACCTATGTTACAAAATACAAATATCCAAGGAACATGCATGTTAACAAATCTTCAGCTAGCTATCCCAAGAAAGCATCCGAGCAGATGTCTAGGAGTGATCTCATCTCCAAAAATCCTCTCATTATTCTCATTCGACAATAACTAAAAAGCAGCAAATGTGGCACACTGCAATAAAACCTAATATGGTTTTAGAAATATATATAACATGTATGGGTAAATTTGTGCTTCCTAGTTTTACTTGCCAACAGCTCCTAGCCCATCTTGATGCTTCCAAGATGAATCTAAATGTGCTCAACACATTCTAGTTGTTTCTTTTCCACTTCTTGTACTTTCAGGGTACTCACTTTGCTTTTTCCTGCACAACGCAAATCATAACTATGGCAAGACAATGGACTTTGATTCATTAAAAATTACAAGTTCCAGTCCAACATTTAACCTGGATTGAATTAGCATATGCACCAACCTAGAGCACGAAGAGATAAGCCTACAAAGATCCTAGCGCCCAAATTGTTCTTTCTGCACACTTTTGTCATCTTACTCCACTGAAGATTGGGAAGATGGCAGTCTGGTGCAGAACCAGTGGAATACAAACACCATATGAATCTCCTCCATGGACATCATCTTAGACACTTGTCTATGAACGATCAAAATCTCAACTATCAATTCAATTTTTAAACAAAGAAATTTCTTTCCATTTTGTGAAAATATGCAAACAGAACTCTATTACAATATAAGAGGGTGTAATGAAGCAGAACCAGTGGAACCCCCACACCATATGAACCATGGACATCATCTTAGACACTTGTCTATGAACAAATAGAATCTCAGCTATTGATAGAAATTTTATAGAAATTTCCTTCCATTTTGTGGAAATCTGCAAACAGAACTCTACTTGCATATAAGGGGGAAATGAAGGAGAGGGGCTCCTGAAAAATCCCATAATGGAACTATGGCATCATTGGCATGCCATAAATAGTCAAAATTTTTATGCGTTGTTTACTATAATGTAATCCTACGGCAGTATATCATTTTCCAGTGGGATTGTTCTTTGCTAATGGTTAATTTTCATCAACTGGAATATCAGGGAAAGCTGTGCTAAACTGCCTATTTCAGTCTTTTGGGCTTTTGTGGAACCTAGTTGTGTTTTAATTTGGATGACGACCCGATCTCTATTTAATTAGAGATTTTTATCCTAAGGCTTAGTCCATAGTTGTACCTGCGAGAGAGCGAGAGGGAGAGCATTGTATCGCCGCACTCTCTGTGTTTTCTTCCTAATAATATTGAAATCCCTGCAACTCCGTGGACGTAGGCAAAATTGCCGAACCACGTAAATATTGTTTTGTGCGTATGATTGATTTTTCTTTGGCGTTATTTTTTCTCTATTTTGTTTCTCACAGGTTTCGGGAATTTGTTCTTTATTCCCAACACAGTTGATCTCACTTCGTATTTCATGTGAAACTTTTGGGAACATCTTCAGACACTTTCGTTTATAGTTTTTTCATGTGAAAGAAAACCTTCATTGTGGTTCCCTTCTGTAATCAAGCGTGTAACTGTGGCTTCGGACCTTGAAAGCATTGTGAATTTTGTGTTCATTGAACAATTCCTATTTCATAGTGAATTCTTCTCGAACAAATTTAAATCTTTCCAATGTTCCCATTAATTTAGTGAAGTTCAGAAGACACCCACTTGTTCCATTGTTGTCCATGTGCAGAATTTACACTCTTGTCTCTGCGAGCTTGAAATTTGAATCCTGAACTTGGATATGTGTGGGCTGGGACAAAACCAAATATGAAATTGTACCGACTTCTTTCTAAATCCACACAAATCCAAATCCAGGGGCTGTAAATGCATTCTTCAACAACAGAGTAAGAACAGAAAATTGGTAGCGAAATTCAAAAGAACCCACTTGCTCAAATCCCAAATTTAAATCTGCCCAAGGTTCCATCAATTTCGCGAGATTGAAAGAACCCCTCTTATTCCACGGCTATCTATACGCATTCATAATACTAAGAACAGCAAATGGGGGCTTCAAAAATCAAAAGATGTTAAAAGATCATCACAAAAATGTAATAGCTCTTGTTTTATAATGCAAGAAACCCCAAAAATCGATTTCAAAGAAACACGTGGAGGAAACAAATCATACGGTACAATACAGCATCATTAACAACTTTTATCGATCATACCCTGGAAATCAGATAGCTTCGTCGAAAGACGAACGCGGAAACGCCGTCGCTTGATAATCGTTCGGGCACGAAGAGGGATCGATGGGTATCTGGTTGAGAAGGAGCTCTGAGTTGCAGATATCATATGCGTTGCTGCAAGTGATTCCATTCTGAGAGAGAAAGAGAGTTGGGCATGAAGCTTCAATCAGGTTCTTGGGAATAAAAAAAAGAAAAATATCAGCCATGCAATATGATATTTTGATGTGGGTTTGATTTGGAAATTTTAAATGATTAGTTTTTGTAATTATTTAATTAAAAATAGTAAATTTGAAAATTAAGATTGAATATGCATCAATAGCTAATTATATATCGAATAATAAAAATTCTTAAAAAATAAATTGGTTAATAAATTCTACGTCATGATTAATAAAAAATTTAGTTATCCCCAAAACCAAGATAACAATATATAAACTTTGTTGTTTTAAATTCGTTGGGAGATATCATTGGATTGGTATGATTAATTTAACTAATTAATTGAATTAATAGATAATTTTTGTTTGATACCGACTTGAATTATTAATTGACTAAATTATAATTCAGTTAAATAAATTAATTAGTTTGAGTTGTTATTATTCACTCTAAAAATCAGAATTTTAGAAATTCATTATGAACTTATTAGAATTGAAAATTTAATCAAACAATTAATACAATTTGGTTAGTTAAGTTTGTTAATTTGACATTAGCCTTAAAATTAATCCCTCGAAAAAAATTAATTATTAAATAAAATAACTGATAGGTCCATACCCTAATTAAGGTAGAGAATATGGGAGTAGACATCCAGGTCTTCTCCATCCCTTGCGGATTTCTCTCTACTAAATCAGGAGAGACTTCCGGGGATGATTTTTGGCAGATTTCTCAAGTGATTATTCCCTTCTCCATGTATATATATGTGTGTGTTGTGAATGTAAAGACATCCTAGTAAAGAGTGAAATGAGGGAAGTTGTAAGAGTGTAGGTAAAGAGAGCTATGAGAGTTGAGAGAGTTTGAGTGAGAATTGTCTCCTCTTCCTCCTTCGTATTTTTCTAAATACATACAGTGGCTATCTCTCCCGTGGATATAGGTCGGAATTGGCTGAATCACGTATATCTTGGTGTTGATCTTTATTCTATGTATGTGGCTTTATCTTTGATTTCTAACCTGAACATGCTAATAGTTGGAGAACTAAGTGTGTGACCGAGACCAATAAGGATTATCTAGGTTTGGAAGATGGATTCGAATAGGGTCAAGACGTAAGAGGTAGGAGTGGTTCGGAGGCACGTGGAATACAATTCGAGGCACGTAAGGCGTGGTGGTAAGACTCACTTGAGCAACTGTTGGAGAATTGGACTTACTTTAATAAGAGAGACGGTTTCCGTTTAAGGGAGAGCAATTAGAACTCACAAATGAAGGGGAGATTGTTGAAAATTTCACTTATGAGTTTCTCATACATTAAAAAAATGTGTGGATGATAGGTGCTTATATATTAGGTTGGACCCAAAACCTAATAGGTTTAAACTTTTGGATTGGTGTTCAATTATGTCTATATAGTTTTCCCATAGATTCCTCCGGTGCTAACAATAACATGCATGGATATGGTATCACTTTTTTTATGGAAGGGGGTATATAGCAATTTTTTTCAAAGAAATTAAGGATTTGTTTGGATAAAAAAATTTGTTTGCAGAAAGGAAAGGAAAGAAAAATAAGAAGAAAATTTATTTTGCCTTGTATTTTCTTTCTTTATTAATTATCATAAAAAATGAAAATTTGTTTTAATATGACTAAAAATTAAGAAAAATAAAATATTAATTATGTGTAAAATTAAAATTTTGTTCATAAATATGATATATATTTTTATTTTCTTTTGCATTTTCTTAATAACCAAATATGAAAATATGAATTCTTCAATATTTTTATTTTCTTTCTCCAATATTTTTCGAGTTCCAAATGGAGCCTAAAATATGCTTTACTGCATCTTTAAACTAAAAGACAAGGGATTTCTATGTCACTTTATTTCGATAAAAAAATTTATTTTAAAAAAAAAAAAGAAAAAAATAAGAAAAATTATTTTGTTTTATATGATTAAAATTTAAAATATTAAATATTAATGATGGATGAAATCAAAATTGTGTTCATAGTTATTTTTATTTATTTATTTACTTTCCTTAATAATCAAACATAAAAAGTATAAATATTTCGTATGCTCTTGTCATTATGTTTAGACCATGTTTGGACCTTAGAAAATATTAAGAAAAGGAAAGAAAAATATCAATGAATCCTCATTTTTATATTTGATTATTAAGGAAAATAAAAAATAATGAAAAATATATCAAATTTATAAACAAAATTTTGATTTAACACATCATTAATATTTATTAGTTTTTCATAATTTTAAATATGTTAAAACAAACTTTTATTTTTGATAATATCTTATAGAGAAGAAAAATATAGGAGAAAGCAGTATTCTCAAGTTTTATCATGATTATCTATTTTTATCTTAACTTATGTTAGATGGAATAACACAATTGATATTTTAGGGTTTGTTTGGATTAAAGATTTTATTTGGGGAAAGAAAAGGAAAGGAAAATAAGGAGAAAACATATTTTCCTTTATATTAAATATTATTAAAAATAAAAATTTGTTTTGCTATGATTAAAAATTAGGAAAATCTAATTATCAATGATGTGAAAAATTAATATTTTGTTAATAAATTTAGTATATTTTTTATTTTGTGTCTCACTTTACTTGATAACCAAACATGAAAATATAAAATTTTTTATATTTTCATTTCAGTTTCCTAATATTTTTTTGTATTCCAAACGGGGCCTTAGAAAAGAAAAAAAAAATTATATATGAGATTAAAATACTCCTAGGCAATTAACTGTGGATTAGATTTTATACATCTCGTAAATTTTATATGTAAATGATACTTGAGTTGATATTAAAAGAGAGTTTGAAATTTTATTTGCTAAATTTTTTAACCTATTGGGATTTTAATTTTGTATCTAAAAGCAAAAATGAGTAAATTAATGCATAAAGTCGTCGTCCTTCAAAAGCTTATCCAACACATTAAATTTATTCGATAAAAGCAAAATTTTATTTGCCCAATCACTTGGAAGCCCACTTTCTCAACTGAACTTCATAAAATGATGACATGTATGAATTATTATTATTATTATTATTATTATTATTATTATTTCTTGTACTTGTGAAAAATTTGTAAGCCTTTTAGCTTTGAAGAGGACAGTTCTTGAAAGAAAAATAATAAAAATAAAGATAAAGAATATATAAAGAAGTATTAGATTCTAAGTAGGAGATGCATTTTCTTGTTAGTTCTTGACTTACACTACTTGATTGCTTATTGGTTTTTATACTGGCTTTTTTTAAAAGTTGATTTGACGCATAAGGAAGAATAGACAACATCTTATGACTAAAATTTTTATTATTATTATAATTAATAAAAAAAAAAAACCTAGTTTATCATTCCGTGGTCATCAAATTTAATTTTTTTTTATTGGAGTTGTTAATAGTATCAAGTTCCTTTACATGGAACAAATAAGAATATACTGAGAAAGATAATTTTGTATTTCAAGATCATCATGTGCCATTAGATATAGATTGACTACCATATCATCATTGGACTCGGTGTCTGAACTGCTTGTGTTATGCGTGTCCCGACCGAATTTTAGAGCCTTCTTCTTTTTCTTGGATGCTTTCATCAGTTTAGGACATTTAGGGCATGGTGCGGTAGAAATACATTAACAAGTAAGAAGGAGTATCGGGGGTTCAATTGCAGGTAGATACACTCACGGAACTAACGGTACCTGTGGATGGTGAGAGTTTACTCTATGAGCTAGCGGAGACCTTGGATGGTAAGAATTCACTCTGTGAGTCAGCGGAAACCGTGGATAGTGAGAGTTTTCTGTGAGTCAGCGGAGGCCGTGGATGATGGAAATTCTTTATAAGCCAGCGGGGACTGTGGATGATAATGGAGATATGTCTTAGGGGTCGGATTGACCGAACGTCCAACTGATGCACAAAAGTCGCGTCCACATTTTGAACTTTTCCCTGATCAGTAAGACCTGGGGGCGGAGGACGTTGATCCGTAGATTTGGTACCGCACCAGAGGGTCCAAAGGATTCTTTGGTGGCTGAAGTTTCTATGTAATAAAAAAAAAAACATATTTAATTGCACGTAAAGTGGAATATCAAGTCAATAACAAACAATTAGTTGTATGAGAAGTGGGTCTCTGGAAGTGCTAGAGGGTTGATTATTAATATCAAATCAAGAAAACTCTCTCCATGTGGTGGTGAAGGATCGGTTGTAATAGATACACTCCATACACTTAGTTTCGCCGGATCTCATGCCACTTTAGTGGATTCGCTTGTTAAGATGACGTCATATAATTCTAAGCAATCGATGGTCTTCAGATTCTCTTTGACTTAATTAGGAAATGCATTTAATAATAGAATAAAATTGTGACTCATACTATAAATTTTGTTATTCTACTAAAAAAAAAATATAAGATCACAATAAAGATACTCCAATGGTAAAATTCATAATAGTAATTTCTTTTATCTATTTCACATTATGCATTAATTTTTATATTATCGCTCGTTTTATAACGACAATATATCTTTGTTTTTATAAATAATTAAATTTATTTATAATGAATGCTTTATTAGTAGGTCTGACATTCAGTTCACGAAATGTCTTTTTTCTTTTTAAGAATATGATGAAATATATCCGAATATAATGTAAATTGTATAGCGATGTAATATTTTTAAAAGGTAATTCATGTAAAAAATTTGTCTTATTTCATTTGGTATTGTATATTAATAGTTCGTTGGGATGAAAATTTTGTTAGAAGAAAAAAAAAGCCTAAACTCGAACCATTCTCTCTTGCAGGTATTTTCGTCTATGTTTCTTTTTGTATGAGTTTTTATACGTACGACATTATATATCTTGAATTGATGTATGTTGCAACTTTAGATTTGGACATTAATAAGCTCCTATCCGATATTTGTTCTTAGTCTTCTCCAATTATTAGAAAATCTTTTAGATAATAATTACGCCTTTTGTTGCATCTATTTTACCAAATGCCTGTCAAAGTCATCTGATTTTTTCTTCCTTATTTTCACAAATGGACGAAATAACTTTTTGACGATTCAAACCTGTTTTAAGAGTTCATTTCCATTAATCATACGAAAGCAAAACCAAATCTAAGCCATTGTTGAAGATTAAAATTTTAATATGCAACTAATACATTATGATTATTATTTTTTGGTACCCATAATTAAATTATGTAAAAAATTAGCATAATTAAGAGTTTCAAAATTAATCAATCAATTTATAGCTAATTCCTCTATTATCAAGAGCAAAATATATATGCTCCCATGGGCATGGTACGGTGAAAAGGCATCAGTAAGTAAGAAGGAGTATCAGGGGTTCAATTCCAGGTATATACACTCATGGTACCAGCGGTACCTGTGGATGGTGAGAATTTACTCTGTGAGCCAGCGGGGATCATGGATGACGTGAGTTCGCTTTGTGAGCCAGCGGGAACTGTGGATGGTGAGAGTTCTCTGTGAGGCAACGGGGACCATGGATGGTAATGGAGATGTGTCACGGGGTTCGAGTTGGCCAAACGTTCAACTAATGTATAGAAGTCATGTTTGCATTCCAGCCTTTACCCTGATCAGCAAGACCTGGGGGCGGAGGATGCTGATCTGTAGATTTGGTGCCGTACCAGGGGGTCCGACTCGTTGGTGGCTGAAGCTCCTATGTTATAAAAAAAAAAGAGCAAAATATATAAAATAAAACAAAACCCCACCTTGAGAGTTTTCAAGAACAATTATTGTTATTTTTTTCCATTAAAAGATCCATGCATTATTTGCGAATCCATTCATTTATAAGAATACAATATAGGTTGTGATTATCGAATTTAATGCTTTCTTGTTGGTGTGATCGATTTATATGTTGACACAAATCGATCTTATAATAGAAGAGTTGTTAATTTTATCTTGAAAAATTGAATCTCCTAATTATATACTTATAGTTAAGGTAAGATAGACGGTGAATCCTGAGAATCAATATCTCAAGGGTTATATAGCCTTTATTATATTAATAAATTCAGCCCCTAAGAAAGAAAATGGAAAATAATATTTTTTGTAAAAGGTGACAACTCGAATAGATATGTACAAAGAATAGATATCTTTTAGAAAATTAAGAATCATTTAGACATTTTTCAAATCTTAAAAAATATAAGGAAAAACACAAGAGAGTAAAAAAGAATTTACTTTTTCATGTTTAGCTACTAAGGAATGTGAGATAAAAAAATAAAATATATAACAAATTAATTAATAAGTGATATTGATTTTAATTTTTATTAATTTATAATTATATTTTAAAAAATTATCATTTTTAATAGTGTTTGACATATAAAAAAATATAAAATAAAATAAATTTTCTTTTTTAATTTCCTATCTTTGATTGAAAGGCACCTTAGAATGAGGGTGAATTTGAAATTTTAATTTTTTTTTAATGTAATAGCACCGTGTTTGGAACTTGTAAACTATTATGGGTCTATTGAAATTGGGAAAATATTAGAAAAAGGAAAGAAAAATTTGAAAAATCTATTTTTTAATATTTGGTTATCAAGAAAATTGAGAAAAAAAATAAAAATTTATTAAATGAATAAAAAAAATTTTAATTTACATATTATTAACATTTGATTTTTAAAATTTTTTTAATTATATTAGAATACTTTTTTATTTTTAATAGTATCATATATAGAGAAAACATAGTGAAAATAAATTTTCTTCTCATTTTCCTTTCTTTTTCTTTTTCCAAACAAAATTCTTGATCTAAATCAATCATAAGGAAATAAAATTAAAATATAAAGCAATGTATGTCCCGTTTAGATTAATAATTTTGTTAAAGAAAAGGAAATAAGAGGAAAATAAGGAAATGCGTTTTTCATTATATTTCATTCTACATCACATAGTATTGAAAAAAAATATTTCTTCAAATATGATTAAACGTTAAGAAAAATTAAATATTAATTATGCGTAATGTCAAAATTTATTCATTAATTTGTTATATATTATATTTTTTTCTTCACTTTTCTTGATAACCAATCATTAAATAAGTAATTTAATTACAAAATTATGCCGTAAAAAAGATATATTTATAAAGTCTCAAACTTTAAGTATTGAAATATTTTCTCAAAACATACACAAGTCCTTTTAAATATGGAACTAAAAAAATGATAATTTTAAAATCATCATTAAAAAAGTGTATTTAAATCTAATTTTTGACATGGGAGCGACCCCTTTTTGGTGCAAAAATATTTGGCTTAAGCTTTGACTCTTAATCAAATTGGCCTAATTTTTTAATACACCAATTATCAGCCAGGGGCACTCTCTTTTTTGACTTCACTTTTCTCTCCATAATTTATGCACATAAATCTTGACTGCAACACTTTCTCGGCATATCCCAATAGAGATTTTTTTTTTTTGTTTTGATTTTAATATTATTTTAATAAAAATGATTTAAACATTGTTCGAATCAATTTTTTATTTTTCAAATTGACGTGCTTCAAAAATTTTTGGATAAATTAGCATTTTTTTTAAACCCATCAATTTGAGAAAAAAAGTTCCGTTTGAACTATTTTTAAATAATTTATTTTTAAAATAATATTAAAATTATAAAAAACTCCAAAAAAATCGTCGACAGACAAGTTGACAACTTGACTAGTTTGTAGGTTAACCATCTTGACCAGTCCAAATGGTTCAGTAGCCATGATGTATACTTATATTTTTATTTTTAAATATTTTAAAAATTTAAAAGTTTTAAAAAATACAAAGAAAATCCAAAAAAGAAAAAAAAAATAAAATTAGTAAAATGCTAATATAGTTCTAACTTAACAAAATGATTGCCATTTCAATTATAATGCAAATTAAATGTCTAGATTTCTTTTTCACAAATGACTTACTATATCCTTATTTCAAAATAATAATACTCCAATTTTTATGTTACTCTACTTTTAGAATAATAAGGTTTTCATATACTTGGTTTGTGTCAATTCATTATTAGTATTTGTACTAACAATTAGCTAGCTAACATGTCACACGTGCGCTTGTGTGCGACTCTCATATTTTTTAGTATATATTTTTGTTATTGAACTCATTCTAGCCTAAACATCATAGTGATAAATTCTAATGATTTGTTTGGTATAAATAGAGTGGAATGAAAGAAATTAGCCTTTATAATTTTTATATTTGCCATATTATTTCTTATTGCATTCCACTCCTATTTATTTTATTATATTTTACATATCAAATCTTGGGTAAAAAGCATCTATGCTCAAAGGGAAGAATTGAAAGGAGAGTTAATCAACCATTTAATAGTATTTCATATTTATTTCTCTCCAAACAAGTAAAAATACGCTTATACATAAATTATAATAAGACCTTTTTTTTCTTACATGGGAACTCTTGCTCATTGATGCACCCTAAGGACCTCTGTCGGCACTAAACCCATGGGTCGACGACCTTCCCCATGATGGGCCTCCCTCTAAATTCGGATGCGGTCATGGAGGCGTCGATGTGTTGACGCTCACGGAAGAAGAAGACGATGCAGCAGAGAGAGAGTTGACTTTCTGGAGCGGTTTTGAAGTTGGACAAAACTTTTTTTTTTTTTTTTCTTGCATTTTTCTTAAAACATAATGAATGATATATAATGCGTAAGATAGTACATCATATAACTTGAGTACACGAGCGCGTATACATATGTCTGTATATATGTATGCATATATTCACACATGAATAAAGATGAGCTTTTATTTATTTATTTATTTATTTTATTTATATATTACATATTTTAAAATTATTTTCAACAAAAAAATTACTTGATTTTATTTCAACATATCTAGAGTGGCTCCAATTATAGAATATATATATAGGATACTTTAATCATGATCACACTTATTCCTAAAATCAAATAATTATTTATTTTTTGAAAAGATTTTATGACAAAATAATATATTTTAATCATTCTCTTCCTCATTTTAAAAAGTAAAATTGATTTCTTTGAATAATTTAATGAATTTTATATTATAAAAAATTATATTTAATTTCATCTAAATCAACGCAAAAGTTCAAATTCAATGTGCTTCCAAAATAATTGAAATATTATTTAATTAAATTATAGAAAAGGAACACGACTTATACCATTTTAAAATTAATACAAGTTTTATTATTTTTTCTTACTTAATAAAATAATAAATTTTAAAAAAAAAGATTAGGACATTTTCTGTAGGTTTAAAATAATATATATATTTCTTAAGGTTTGTCAAAAAGATACAAATTTTTTTTAAAAAAATTTATCTTTTTGTAAAATGTAATGAGAGGTGTATATATATATTTTTTGAAAAATTTAGAAGAGGTTTGCGTTATTTTTGAAACCCAGGATTTATAAAAATCTTAAAACCTCTTAGGAGGTATTTTGTCAACAAACCTCAAAGGAGGTTATTATTTTCCCCTAAATTTTTTCTTTACCTTTTTTTTAATCTTTTGTCTGTAATTAAAAAAAATTAAGATTAAGAGAATTTTTTATTTAATACATTAAAACGAATACATAATTACACATGAATCACAACTTTAATTTATAGCAAAGACTGTCTCTCTCTCTCTCTCTCTCTCTCTCTCTAAATGCGTGTGTATAATATGTATTATATATTCCGGAAAATGAGTCCGCCAGCAGGTCTCTAATCCAACCATGGGAGAAGAGCAGGCAAGACCGCCGGTAGCCTCCTCCGCCATAGAAACCGCCAACAACTCCGGCACCACAGCCCATAACCTCCCCGTCACCACCGCTCCCGTCGCCGCCCATGACCATAAAAAGAAGCTCACTCTCATCCCTCTCATCTTTCTTATCTACTTTGAGGTCGCCGGCGGCCCGTTCGGAGAGGAGCCCGCAGTGCGCGCCGCCGGCCCCCTCTTTGCGATCCTTGGATTCCTAATTTTCCCTTTCATCTGGAGCGTTCCGGAGGCTCTCATCACGGCCGAGCTCTCTACAGCCTTCCCCGGCAACGGCGGGTTCGTCATCTGGGCCGCCAAAGCCTTCGGCCCCTTCTGGGGCTCCCTCATGGGCTCCCTCAAATACCTCAGCGGCGTCATCAACGTCGCCGCCTTTCCCATCCTCTGCATCAACTACCTCGAAAAACTCTTCCCCATCTTCGCCGGTGGCCTCGCCCGCACCCTCGCCCTTCTCATCTCCACCCTCGCACTGTCCTTCCTCAACTACACCGGCCTCTCCGTCGTCGGCTACACCTCCGTCTGCCTCGGCATCGTCTCCCTCTGCCCCTTCATCCTCATGTCCCTAATTGCAATCCCCAAATTCCATATTCGCAGATGCCTTAGCACAGGCGATAAAGGAGTAAAAAAAGATTGGAATCTGTTCTTCAATACTCTTTTCTGGAATCTCAATTTCTGGGACAATGTTAGTACCCTCGCCGGCGAAGTCGATAAACCCCAGAAAACTTTCCCCAAAGCCCTATTTGCTTCCGTTATTCTCACCTGTTTGGCCTATTTGATCCCTCTAATCGCCGTCACCGGCGCACTTTCCCTCACTCAGGACCAGTGGGAAGACGGATTCTTCGCCGTCGCCGCTGATATGATCTCCGGAAAATGGCTCAAAGTGTGGATCGAAATCGGAGCCGTTCTGTCGGCGATTGGACTGTTCGAGGCCCAATTGAGCAGCTGCGTGTACGAGCTCGTGGGCATGGCGGATTTCGGGTACTTGCCCCATTTCTTCGCTTTCAGATCCAAATGGTTCGACACTGCATGGGTGGGGATTTTGCTGTCCACCGCGCTGACGTTGGCCGTTCTGTACCTGAGCTTCGAAGACGTGGTGGCATCGGCGAATTTCCTGTACAGTTTGGGGATGCTGCTGGAGTTCGCGTCGTTTCTGTGGCTGCGACGGACGCTGCCGGAGTTGAAACGGCCGTTCCGGGTGCCGATGAAGCTACCGGCGCTGGTGGTGATGTGCCTGATCCCGTCAGGGTTTTTGGTGTTCATAATGGCGATCGCAACGAAGGTGGTTTATCTGGTGAGTGGGGTGATGACGGCGGCGGGAATCGGGTGGTACTTTCTGATGAAGCTGTGCAAGCAGAAGGAGTGGATGAGATTCAGCAATGGCGAAGTTGAATTTGGCTGACGAATTGACACTGAAAATTTGGGTTTATCTGAAATTTTGTCGTGGTTAAATTGTGATGAAGACAATTGGAAGAAGATGAAGATTAATCTTCATATCCGTGGCTGAAAATTGAGGGCAGCGGGACACCTTGTTTGGGAGTGATTGGGAAATTGGAAATGACAGATGCAATATTTTATATTTCTTTTTTTGACAATGTTTGAATATTTAATGTATCATAGATTTCACTTATTCAATGTTTCTAATGTCATAATTTGATTGTAGTGTTGTACTTTTGATCAAGTTGGTGAGAAGTTTAAACTCCTTCATGATTATATTTCAATACTATAATATGTTGTGAGATGAGAATCATGGAAATGGTTTTTGTAAGTTTTTGTATCTTTTTTCTTTTAAAAAGTGAAGCCATATAGATTGGATTAAGACAACTTTCTAGCAAGAAATTACACTATGAGCTAACTTGCAGCAGTATAATTCATTTTAGTTGATCGACTCACGAACTAAAATGTCCATTTAAAGTATTCTGTTATTGAATGTAAGGTTAAAATTTTATAGGGGATAAATAGTTCCAACACAATTTCTATGGAGAACTTGTCACCGGTATGGTTGAATTGAGTAGGAATATTTTATGTATTTATGAGGAAGATTTTGTTTTTATTTTCAATAGTAGATTGATTTAATGAGAAAAATTAATGAAATTTTATGAAATTGGCATGTTTTTTTTTGGAAGAGTCTCAACTCATGATCACATCAATATTTTCTTTGTTAATTATTGGATCTGAAGATATTTTATTCATAAGTTGTGGGCCATCTTAAGATTATTTGTAGAAAATAATTTTTAATTTTTTGAAGACATACAAATTTATTACAATGTTTTCCACTATTTAAACTTTTGTTCAAGAAATAAAGCTGGACAATAACAAAAATGAATTTTAAAAATTGTTTTTAACAAATTTTAGAAAACTAGAAGTGATATTTTTTTTTTTCTAATTTTTTTAAAACAAAAAAAAAATATATATACATTTTTATAACTAAATAGGTCTTTAACGTTATTATTGTCTTTTTGAGGCTATCGTTCTCAATCGTACAAGTTTAATAGTTTAATTAGTAAATCATTCATTAGTCTTGGACAGTTAAGTTAGAAAACTATTCATTAATCCTCCCTAAGTTACCCCAACAAATTTCTCTCAAAGAGATTTAAGAGTTTAATAATAAGAGTTCAAAACGTTGTAATTTATTTTAAGGCTTTTACAAATTTAAGTAAAGGATTGATAGCTTAAATAGTAAATTATTCATTAATATTGGATACATTTTGTTGTTCTCGATTATCTAACTCTGATACCAATTGTTGTGCAACAATCGACGCTCTAATACCAATTGTCAGTGCCGAGTGTGCGTAGCGGAATACTTTACACAACCCCACTATGTGTGCAACAATCGGCGCTCTGATACCAATTGTCGGTTTTCTTTTCCCTTCTGTATGTGTGTCTGAGAGATCATGAACTGAAATTGCGTTAGTTTCTGATTCTGAGTGCTGCTTGACTCTGGATCTGAATGAGTGTTAACTTGGACCCTAAATTCCCCGGAATTCTTTCTCCTACTGCTCTGAAACCTCTTTGCACTCTAGATCCCTTTTCAATTCTATAGAGTTTCCCTTTCTCTAATTCTAATTTTTTTTTCTCTTCCAATTCTTGCAGGGTCTCTCTGATGTTCCCCTTCTCTTTTTTGTAGAGATTTTTTTTTTCTCTATCTCATTCTCCTGTTTTTCCCTCAATTTTGATAGAATGTTGCTGTGCTCTCTGGTTGTAGTGCACTGGGTGAGCATCCTTATTTATAAGGAGGCCGAGGGGGCGATTTGGCGCTAGGAATTCCCTTCTAATCGAATTCCTTGCGCTGGCAAGGAATAATTTTGTTAACCAATTTTATTCTGCATCCATGTGCACTCTCTGCATTTTATTATTATTTATTTATGAATTTTAACTAACGAATTACCTTTGCTATCTTTCTTTGTGCGTAGGAAACCTTGGGGAATGTCCAGATGGCAGTAGGGGATTGGAGGGCTTGCATTCTTATTAATTTTTTTATTTTTTTCCTTTTGGATGTGGATGTACCCCCGTGTTTCCTGTGATGCAACATCTATTTGTACAGACTTTTCTTTTTCTTTTTTTCCTTGTATGCATCTCATTTTTAATTTTCTGCACATTTTGTATCTCCTTTCTGCATGTGCTCGACTGTACTGGGGAAACATGTGCCCATTTTTTTTTTGATTACATAAGAACTCCAACTACCAATGAGCCTTTCGGATCCCCTAGTGCGGCACCAAACCTACGGATTAGCATTCTCTATCCCCTGTCTCGCTGATTAGGGTAAAGTCCAGATGTCGACACGACTTCTGTGCATCAGTTGCACGTTCAGCCAACCCGACCCCTGAGACACATCTCCATTACTATCCACGGTCCCCATTGGCTCATAGAGAACTTTCACCATCCACAGTCCCCGCTAGTTCACAGAGCGAACTCTCACCATCCACGGTTCCCGCTAGCTCAAAGAGTAAACTTTCACCATCCACATGCATCGCTGATTCCATAAGTGTATATATTTGGAATTGAAACCCCGATACTCCTTCTTACGTGCAGATGCTTTCCACCACACCATGCCCATAGGGGCACATGTGCCCTTCTTTTGTTCAATAAAATGTGACATCATGGTTGTTTTTCAATTTTAACCAAGGACAAACTCACGGTTGACTAATTTTGACCAAGAAAACGAACGGTAATAAACGTGACCAAACGCCCAATTTTTAAAGGACTCAAACTTTAGATTACATGACTTATTTCAAAAATTAAAGACAAGGACAGACTTGATTTTAAAATCTTCTAGGACTCAAATTAAAAATTTAAAAACCCAATTTCCAAATGAAAAGAGATCAAGAACTCAAATTTTGCAATTTAAGGAAACCAACTAGAAGTTAAAAAGACTCAGATTAAGATTAAACAAGACTCATTTTGAAATTATGGGGCTTAATCCACACTTAATTTTGACATTGAAGGATACCGACTCCAGTTTAAACCATCAAATGGACTTAATTTTTGAAGTAATTGTAATGCAAGATCAAAAGAAAACTCGAAAACTAACCGAGACTCAAAACAAGACGGGACTCTATTTTTTCTAAAATATCTAGGACTCGAAAAATAAAAACACTGGTACTCAAGTATGACTCCAATTTTCGGGGGTTCGAGGTCAACTTTTATTATACTGGGTTTCCTTAGGATGGCTTGGTTAAAATTGGGGTGCGCACAATATCTATATATCTATATATATTTGCCTTACTTTAAAAAGATAAGAATATAATTTTAGAAAAGACTTATATACTCTTATATATAGTATAGAAATTTACTTATTTTAGGAAATGTTGGTCCTATAAATTTTTACTTTTAAAAAATAAAGATATTTATCTTTTTACAATTACATTTTTTTATAAGCTTTTACTGTTTTTTTTTTTTTAAAAATAAAGATATTTTTGCCCAAAATAATTTAAACTATTTGTAATTTTTTAAATAGTACTTTTATTTATTTATTTTGTTATAATTTTTTAATTGTCAATCACTTATAATTATTAATTATTATAATATGTTTCTATTTATCACAAGAAATTTTTACAAGTGATGTTGAATCTTGACTTGTTAGAATTGGTTTGCTTCTTCATGCAAGGGTAATGGTTGCAAATATCACTTTTAAATCTTAGATTTAGATTTACCTAGATTTGGATGGAATTCAACATGTACTACATTCTATCCAAATATATACACATATAAATTTAAATTTGAAAATTCATACTTTTAAGTTTTTAACTAAAATTTTTTAGTTGTGAATGTCAACTAACGTCAAAACAGAGAATCCTAATTGAATCAATAATATAATTTTTTAATTGATAATAGAAGAAAAACCATTAGGAGGAAAATGAGGGAATACAAAACCAATCAAGAAAATACCTATTGATTCTTGTGTCTTACCATACTACCTAAATTCCAATTGTTGCAGCATTCAATTAATTAATGAATGAGGGATCATACATCTTTACCTCTCGACTCATTTGTATGTTAATGATTTATTGATTTAAGTACACTCGGGATAGGCTCATTTACCGGTCGTTGTATTTTTTTTTTTAAAAAAGTAATGACATTATCAAAGGAGAAATCCAGCAAGATACTTGAAAACTCCAAACAGACTTACAAAAAATAGTGAGGATAAAATAACCTCCTATATCAATAGAACACTTCCCAATCTAAAAATTATCATCACCTTACAAGAAAACAAATAAAACTTCCAAACAACTGAAATTATTTACTCTCAGCACGCATTTTATGCTTGCGTCAATTCGATTTGATTTAATCCAAGGGTCTGCTTCAGCATTATGTCTGTTTTTTGGAATTTTTGAGAGGAGTTTTGAGATCCAATGGTGTAATGAGCTTCTTAAGGAACATTATGATTTGGGGATGTCCACTATTATAATTAAAAATAAATAAAAAATATACATATGTGGTGTCATTAAACTTTTGTACATTGTACAAGTTATAAATTCCTATAAGGTTGCGCTGAAAGAATTTCAATAACAGGGTTTGACAATATTGGCTGATGACTTTAGGTAGATGATTGAAATGGAAATTATACTGCAATAATCACTTGGTGTGGTGTTTCAAATGATGAATAATTGTGAAATTATTTGGGTTAAGAAATTTTGGACGGTGAAATGCTACCTGTTATTTTCTTATACAATGTTGAGAAGGAAATGACAAAACCAGTCACTCAATTTCGTTATGGATTAGTGACTTTCTGATTGGGAACGCATTAACCTACTTTATTTTTCTTTTTGATTAGTGCTTAACTAAGCTTGAGCATGGATCAAGTTTAAATCTAACTTGAACAATTTGGATTTTATACATGGGCCTCACTACTAAAATATAAGTAGCCAATCCACAAGTCCATATCTTATATAGGCAAATATAAGTTCATTCAAGGCTCATTTCACGTACCTAATTTAGTGTCCTAATAAATAACCTCTTGGACTTCTCGATATGACACTCTTAAGAGTCACGCAATATCTATGGAGAAAATTAGCCTTAATTATTCAGTAATTGTCTCAAAATCAGAGTCATATAAGATCGGGTAGTGGTTGAAGAACTACATTTTTTAAACCGTTCTTTCATGATTCACTTTTCATTCAAACACATATTCTTCATGATCGTTCTAATGCACAAGAAGATCAAATATAATGTCTTTCTTCGACATATGTCAAATTCGTTGTCATGAAGATTCATCATCGCTTTATTTAAAATTAACACTCTTCAAATTCTTGAATCAACAAATATTTTACAAAGATTGAATAAAAAAATTTCATTCTTTACTCTAAAGATCACAGAAATTGTGTTTTTTCTTAATAATAAACTTGCATTGTTCCAATTTTTCTTGTCCTGACTTTTAAATGCACGAACTTTGATGTTACATTAAGCTAATACTTATTCGAAAAACTTTTTTTGCAAGTGTTAAATTTAATAAGCCATCTTATTCCTACCTCTTCTTATAAGTAATACCTCTTCTTATAAGTAAGTTTTATGAGAATTCTATTTTTATGAGAATTTTACCTTTTGGGTCACATTGCTCTCATTATTTTAGCTTATAGACAATAATACCCTTATAATATATATATATATATATATATATTCACTTCTCTATTATATATATAAAATTCTTTTTGAAAAATTTAAAAAGTAAAATGTGAAATTCATATATGGTCATGACTCATGCATGTTGCTATGGCACATGCATGATCACAACCATAATTTGGTTAAAATCGAATTAATTGAATTAACCGAGTGATTCCGATCAATTAGATTTGATTAAAAATTTATTCAGTTCATTTTCGTCGAATTTTGATTTTTGGTTGTGGATTCGATTTTTGAGTTTGGCTAATTCAGTTAATTGAATAGTGTAAATTAATAATAAATAATTATATATATTATATTAAAACATTATATATATTTTATATATACTAAAATTTATATATTTTATACATATTATTTATATCGGTTATATTTTATACAAATTAAAATACTAAATCAGTTAAATTAGTTAACCGAAATTTGGTTCGATTTGGGGTAATATGAAATTTCACTTCTATTTAATTAATACAATTTTCTAACTGAATTTTTTTGATCAATACAGTTGATTAATCGAACTAACCAAATGCGACTGAGAGTGCATCGTATCTAGGGGTGAGCATAAT
The DNA here is from genome assembly GCF_029873635.1 of Malania oleifera. Lineage (NCBI taxonomy): Eukaryota > Viridiplantae > Streptophyta > Magnoliopsida > Santalales > Ximeniaceae > Malania > Malania oleifera. The sequence continues at coordinate 149,103,118 of NC_080418.1, forward strand.
TCGGGGAAAACCGAATTAACCGAATTAACCGACCGAAATTGGTCGGTTTGGTTCGGTTAAAAAATTATGTTCGGTCGGTTCGGTTATGCTTTCCAACATTTCGGTGAATCGGGTTTCGGTTCGGTTAATGGAGAATGTTAATTCGGTTAACCGATTAACCGAATTAATAATTAATTAAATTTAAATATAAATTAGTAAATTAAAATCTGGTTATTATTTTTCTGGTATTCTCTCAAACTCTCAGGCTCAGTCTCACACTCAGCCAGAACGCAGAAGACCCTCCCTCACTGGCAATGAGTCACTGCCTCTCTCTCGCTCACCTGAGCTCACTCATTCGCAGTCCACACCAGACACCACCGGTCCACCAGACTCCATCTTCACGCGATGCCGTCGTATGTGTCCATTGCCGTCGCCGACTTGCCATCGCCGCCATCGTCACCAACACGGCAACACAGACTACACAGTCATTGCTCTCTGAAATCGGAAGGCCATCACCGAGTCACTGCCTCTCTCCCACTCATCCGAGCTCACTGCTCCGCACCGCCATCGCCATCGTCGTCGCCGTCCATCGTCACCAGCACACAAGCTGACAAGCTCCCTCTCATTCTCATTTCTCTTCTCTCGTGCACATACCAGTTCACTGAGAAGTGAGAACCACCCCCGAGTCCCCTTCCTTCACTTCTCGGGAAGCTTCCCCCCTTCCCTCACTTCTCGGTTAAATTCGGTTAACCGAATTACCAGAAAAATAAATTCGGTCGGTTCGATTCGGTTCAGCCAAACGGTTCGGTCGGTTCGGTTAACAGTTTTCTTTAACCGAAAATTTCGGTTAATTCGGTTAATTAATCGAATATGACCGAACCGACCGTTTGCTCACCCCTAATTCGTATCATTATTTGAAAACGCGTACATTATTTCAATGCTTATACAATTCTATAAAAAAGTAAGGCTTTGGAAAATGCATTAATTACGTTTTGCACATCACATTAATGTGGATGGGCAAACTTCAGCAGGAGCAGGGCATGGAAGATGAGGAAATTCATTTCTTCCTTCTATCTGTTCTTCCCACTGAAATCAATCCAGTTGTTATTGGAAACACGAAAAAGGCGCCTTGAAATTGCTAACCGACTATCCCTGAACATCGTATAGCATTGATTTGGAACATATGATTACAGAATGGAAATTCAACAAATGGAAGAGAACCAAATTAGAATTCTGGGGAAAACTGAACAATAGATTTGGGTAGACCACGCGATTATGAAAAGAACAAGCAAAGAAGCAAATGAGGGAAATAGCGTGCAGTCACCTGTCTTTTAAGAGGAAGAGATCGACAGAAGAGGATCGATGTAGAGCTCGACAAACACTTCCTGATGCGCGCAGCAGAACATTCAAATCTGATAGAGATTCTGAGAGAGTGGATTGGTTGATTTGGCTGATCGGTTGATTGGCTTAGAAACCAAATTCAAAAATTCAAATTCAGTTCAAGCCAAAGATTGATGGTGTTAGTCGCCGCCGCCTCGGTTCTTCCCTTTCCTGCTCGCCCAACGCTCAGGTTCAATCTTTTCTCTTTCTTTTGAGTTAGATCTGTTTTAAAGCAAAATTTCCAAAGTCATTATGTGCATTGCCATCCCAGATTACTGGAATTGTTGCGATGCTGTCTTGAATTTAAGTAATAATTTTACTTCTTCCAAAATTGCAATTATCGTTCATGAACAATGATAGTTTTTTGTTTCTTCAAAGTTATAGTTCCTGTCTCTTAATTTTTATATACATCCCCATGTGCAGCGCCTCCACCTCCAGCGACCAGAAGCACCAACACCATTATCTTCCATACTTGTTCGTTTCTCTGGGTGCTCCACCCTGCATACGTGCCACGTCTCGCCCCCGTCCATCGTCACCTCCACACGTGTAACTTTCTTCCCTCCTCCTATAGATTATCTACGCGTTATCATTCCAATTAAATCACCCCTCATATATTTCATCAAAATTAATTAAAACAAAATATTAAAACCATATTTCCAGAAATTTGACGACCCTTTTCTATGTCTGAACTAAGGATTTTTTTTTTTTTTAGGTAAAGGAAAAAATAGAAATATAATTAAGGAGACTCGGTCATTTCCTAGTATATATTTTTCTTTATACCAATATTATTAAAGATAAAATTTTTTTCTGATATGATTATAATTTTTTTTAAAAAACTAAATAGTAATAATTTTTTTTCTTAAATTTCAAACATGTCCTTTCCCTACTCTACGATAAATTATTATTTTTGTTTTGATGCAAATATCATTGAAAGACTGCTAAGCTTTATATTTATTTATTTTTTTAAAATAGTTATTATTTTTATAGTTTTAAATTAAAATTCTCTTCAAATTATCAAACGATCCACCATGCATAGCAACTTCTGGAAGAAACCGGACAAAGAAAAAGGAGTGATCAATGTGAACAAAGATTTCAATTTTATAAAATTTTAATTTGAAAAAGTGATTTTTAATACTGTTTATTTGTAAAAAAAATGATTTTTAATTTTTAAATGATAAAAGATGACACATTATTAATTTTTTAAAATTTTATAAGAAAATTGAAAATATTTTTAATCATTTTTTATTTTTTAATAAAAATTTGAGAAATTACAAAATGAGGCATTATTTTTATGATTATTAAAAATTTAAAAAGTAAAACAAACCATTCTACACCACTGACCTTAATTTTATATATATATATATATATATATATATATATATATATATATATTATGACATGAAAATTCCAACCATGAATAAATTCTTTAGAGCTCGCGGTGTGAGCTCAATTCTATACAATGAAATGTTGTCTATTAACACACTCTCTTAGTTATTTACTTATCAATTGAACCTTGATGTTGAGATATTTAAATCACTTTAGAGCATGCCCAAATAGCTATAAATAAGAATACCCGAAATAGATTTTTTACCACAAAAATCTTCTAAGAATTTATAACTGATTAAAATAATTTTCAAAAACTTTCATTAATTATAAATTAGAAAATCCTCAATTTAATGATGAGGGCAATCACATCTCAGCCTATTATATCATATGAATAATAACAATATATATATATATATATATATATATATATATATATATATATATATATATATAGACACACGCACACACAACCTTGGATTAATAGTTTGTGAGCTACTCCCGTCAATCGCATCTTCTGAAGGGATTTTTCGTTTGTCTTCATCAACAAAGAGAAAGGTTACTTTATGTTGAAGATTGAAGGAAGTTGATCATCCTGCCAGCTGCAGTCCCCAACGGCTCAGATTCCTTCCATTTTCTTGTTTTATTTTTATTTTATTATTCCTCTTCTCGTTACAGTTTTTTTGTTAGGAATACCAGATTTTTTATTCTTATTCTCATTCCTGCAGTTAGCAACTAACTGCCTCCTTGATTCTCTTTCTGGCTCGCATACATATACAGCTCTTGTACAGTCCTTTGGACACAAAAAGAAATATACAGAAAGTTCCTCTCCTTTCTCTGTTCTCTGTTTTGGTCTACCCTTTTTTTTATCTGTCTTGCTGTGCAGCTCACACTCACAGCAAGCGTAGGCAAATTCTTACAATTTGAGCCTGGTGTGTTGAATTCCATCTACCCTTTTTTTATCTGTCTTGCTGTGCAGGTCACACTCATAGCAAGCGTAGGCAAATTCTTACATGGTATCAGAGCCAATTATGGATGAATCCTTCAATACCAGCCAAACCACTCCTCCAAACCCATTGCCAAACACCATTCCTGCACAACCAAACACCAATTCGTCAGGAGCTGCCTTTCACAAACCAACACAGCCCACCAGTCCTTATTACATTGGCAGCAGCGATGGCTCAGGTGCCATGCTCGTCACACACACCTTGGACTCCAACAACTATTATTCTTGGGCCAGATCTATGAAAAGGGCTTTGCGAATCAAGAACAAGCTCGGGTTCATTGATGGTACTATTTGTGAGCCTTATGACCCCAATGATCCTCTATTGGAACACTGGCCGAGGTGCAATGATATTGTGATCGCATGGATGCAGAACACAATGGCAGTTGACATCAACTCTAGCACTACATATGCAGAAACTGCACATCAACTTTGGCTGGAGCTGGAGCAATGTTTTGCTCAGCAAAATGCTCCAAGGATTTTCGAAGTGAAATAAGGCATCACAGACCTAAAGCAAAACCAAGACTCAGTAAGTGTTTATTTCTCTAAACTTAAAACTCTGCTTGATGAATTACTCAACTATGAGTCAATCCCTAATTGTACCCGTGGAGGATTAAAAATTGTTGTTCACAATTAGCAAATGGACTGTGTGATAAAATTCTTAATGGGGCTCAATGATACTTATAAAGCCATTAAGGCACAGATTCTGCTAATCAAACCTTTTCCCAGCCTGAATGAGGTTTACTCCTTTATTCAGCAAGAAGAAAAGAGAAGAGAAATCTCTATAACCAGCATAGGGAGTGATTCTATGGCTATGGTGAGCAAAGGGAACTTTAACAAACAATCTACTAGGCAACAAAGAAGGGAAAGGTATTACTGCACCTTCTGTAAAATTCCAGGACACTCTCTGGAGAGATGCTTCAAAGCAAATCCAAACAAGCCCACATGTACTCACTGCCAAATGCTGGGCCACACAGCAGACAAATGCTTCAAACTCCATGGATACCCAGCAGGATATAAGGGAGAAGGGAGGAACAAACCTGCCATGAACCTGGCAAATGCAAATGCAGCAGTTGGTCTTGAGCAGGAGGTTCTGAAAGACAAATCTCAAATGTCGCTGACTCAAGAGCAGTATAATCAGCTTCTGGCCCTCCTAAAACCAGTCTCCAGCAACCAAGTCTTCACTCCCTCGGCCAATCATGTCCATGCCATGGTTACACCTTCATCGTCAGATGCAAATACTCACAAAATCTTTGGTATATCACCGTGTCTCTCTGCTTTTACTCCCAAATCCAGCAATATCTCAGAAACTCCTTGGATTCTTGACACTGGAGCAATAGACCACATGATTTGCTCCAAGTCTTTATTCCATTCTATCCAAAGAACTATTTCTTGTTTGTAGCCTTACCGAATGGTGAGATTGTGCCTGTAACTCATATAGGAACAGTTAAGGTCACCAACAATCTCACACTGCATAATGTCCTTTGCGTCCCCAATTTGTCTTTCAATATGATTTCAGCAAAGAAAGTGACTCAAGAACTAAATTGTTGTCTTGTTTTCTTCTTTGATTGCTATTATATTTAGGACCTTTTAACTTGGACAACGATTGGGATGGGTGAAGTAAGGTGAGGACTCTATCATATGCTGCAAAAGGAAGTCTCTCCTTCAGCTTTATCTGATGCTTTATCCAAATACAAACTCAAAACCAGCTTTTCAGCCTCTGTCAGCGACAACAATGATTTTTTTGATCTCTGGCACTATAGATTAGGCCACTCCTTTTACTCTCAATTTGACACAAATAGCAAAGTCAGCACACCAAAACCCTCTGATGATCACCCATGTCTCATTTGTCCACTAGCTAAACAACACAAGCTGCCTTTTCCTGCTAGCCAGCATCAATCTAAGCATTGTTTTGAACTGATACATTGTGATATATGGGGACCATGTAATGAAATTAGTCATGATGGCTGCAGATATTTTCTGACTATTGTAGATGATTTCAGTAGGTGTAGTTGGACTTATACACACCTACTGAAATTGAAATCAGAAGCCAGCATCAATTTACAAAACTTTTGTGCAATGGTAGAAACTCAATTTGAAACAAAAGTGAAAACCATTCGGAGTGATAATGGAGGTGAGTTTGACATGAAAGAATTTTATCTAAAACATGGGATTTTGCACCAAAGAACATGCGTGGAGACACCTCAACAAAATGCTACTATTGAAAGGAAACATCAGCATATTTTAAATGTTGCAAGAGCATTAAAATTTCAAAGTAGCATTTCATTGAGGTATTGGAACCACTGCATTCTTACGGCTGTATACCTCATTAATAGAACTCCATCTCCATTATTAAATCATAAAAGCCCTTTTGAGATTTTGTTAAAAAAAAACCCAGCTATGCTTATTTAAAGGTCTTTGGGTGCTTGGCTTTTGCTACCACCTTGGCCAATGGAAGACATAAATTTGATCCAAGGGCTAGAAAGTCTGTATTTATTGGCTATCCTTTTGGTGTCAAAGGATATAGACTTCTGGACCTAGATACTCATAAGATTTTCATATCTCGAAATGTTGTGTTTTATGAAAGTGTATTTCCATTCAAAACAGACAAAGACAGTCTTCCTGACAGAAATCTCAGCAACACTAATTCACTACCAAATCCAAACAAACTGAGTTTTGCTCAGAACCCTGTTATTTCCATCCCCACTCCTGTTTTTAGTCACTTTGAAGACACTGTCAACCCCAATATCATTTCAGAAGCAGAGCCAATGCCTGCTGTATCACTTGATTCTCAAAACAACGAACTGATCAGCTTGCAAAATGACTCCAGACCAGAAACAAAAATTTGTGACAACCTCCATACACACTTACCCCGAAGATCAACTAGGATAAGGAGAGCTCCTACCCATTTGCAAAATTACATATGTCAGCAATCAAGCTTTCTTCTCCCATCTCAGGTTTTGGACAAGCAGAAAAATCAAATCTTACCAGGTAAGCCCTCTCCCCTAAGTGTCGGCATATCTTATGATAAGTTATCTACACCACACAAGACCTTTGTGACCTCCATAACCTCACACACTAAACCTAAAACTTACCTAGAAGCCAGCACATCATCCAACTGGGTCGAGGCCATGAAAACTGAAATTGCTGCTCTTGAACTCAATGACACTTGGGTTATTATGGATTTACCTACTGAAAAAGAACCAATAGGCTGTAAATGGGTTTACAAAATCAAATTTCTTGCTGATGGTAACATAGAAAGATACAAGGCCAGGCTCGTTGCAAAGGGGTACACACAGCAAGAGGGGCTGGATTATCATGAAACCTTTTCTCCAGTGGCAAAAATGGTTACTGTGAGAACCTTGTTAGCCATTGCAGCAGTAAAAGGGTGGTCTTTGCAGCAGTTTGATGTCAACAACGCCTTCCTGCATGGGGATTTAGAGGAGGAGGTGTACATGGAGTTGCCCCCAGGGTATCCTAATGAAAATGGGAGAAAAGTATGCAAGTTAAACAAAAGCTTGTATGGTCTCAAACAAGCTTCACGTCAATGGTACTCAAAGCTCTCAAATTTCATCATTAACCAAAGGTATGTTAAGTCCAAGGCAGATTACAGCTTATTCATAAAGATAATTGAAGGTTCCTTCACGGCTATTTTAGTATATGTGGATGATATAATTGTTGCTGGAAATGATATGGATGCAATTGATCAATTGAAGAGATCTCTTGATGACCAATTCAAAATTAAAGACCTTGGTAAGTTGAAATATTTTGTGGGTATTGAAGTAGCCAGGACAGCAAAGGGAATTTTTTTATGCCAACGCAAATATGCTTTGGATATCTTAGGAGACTCAGGTACCATTGGGTCTACTCCATCAAAGATTCCTTTAGATCAAAATGTGAGAATGTCCAAAGAAGAAGGAGAATTACTTCCTAAGCTTGCTCTTTATAGAAGGTTGATCGGCAGATTGTTGTACCTAACTATAACCAGGCCTGATCTAGCCCACTCAGTCTAAATGCTAAGTCAATTCATGAACAACCCAAGAGTGCCACACTTGCAGGTAGCTCACAAGGTGCTACAGTTCATCAAAAGGTCACCAGGACAAGGTTTATTCTATCCCGCGGATTCAAAAATTCAACTCAGAGGTTTTAGTGATTCAGATTGGGGGGCTTGTCCAGACACTCGGAGGTCCGTGACAGGGTATTGTGTGTTCCTTAGAAAATCCTTGATATCTTGGAAGTCAAAGAAACAAAGTGTGGTCTCTAGGTCTTCTGCAGAGGCAAGGTACCGAGCTATGGCAAATGTCATCTGTGAATTGACTTGGCTGAGGTACCTGCTTAGAGACTTTCAGATTGCTCATTCACAAGCCGCCTTCTTGTACTGTGATAGCAAATCAGTTATACACATTGCCACCAGTCCCATATTCCACGAGAGGACAAAGCATATAGAAATAGACTGCCACTTGATTAGAGACAAGATTCAAGAGGGTTGCATCTCAACGAAGCATGTGACAAGCAAGCTGCAAGTGGCAGACATCCTCACAAAGAGCTTAGGCTCACATGCTTTTTATTCATGTTTATCCAAGATGGGAGTAGAAGACATCTACTCTCCATCTTGTGGGGGGCTGTTGAAGATTGAAGGAAGCTTATCATCCTGCCAGCTGCAGTCCCCAACGGCTCAGATTCCTTCCATTTTCTTGTTTTATTTTTATTTTATTATTCCTCTTCTCGTTCCTCTTCTCGTTACAGTTTTTTTGTCAGCAATACCAGATTTTTTATTCTTATTCTCATTCCTGCAGTTAGCAACTAACTGCCTCCTTGATTCTCTCTCTGGCTCGCATACATATACAGCTCTTGTACAGTCCTTTGGACACAAAAAGAAATATACAGAAAGTTTCTCTCCTTTCTCTGTTCTCTGTTCTGGTCTACCCTTTTTTTTATCTGTCTTGCTGTGTAGCTCACACTCACAGCAAGCGTAGGCAAATTCTTACAATCTGAGCCTGGTGTGTTGAATTCCATCTACCCTTTTTTTATTTGTCTTGCTGTGCAACTCACACTCATAGCAAGCGTAGGCAAATTCTTACACTTTATACATTTAATTCATTATATTCTTCTTCTTTGTGATGGTCTGACCATTGTTGTAAATAAATCAGGGTCTTCATTGCAGGTGTTCATCGGAATAGCAGTACCATTTCCAATTCCTTGGCATTAAATCATAATTTTATCTTTGACTTTCATTTTTATTCCTAAAATTTTACTTTACAATTAAAAACATACGCCCAAACAAAAAAGGAAAATTCATCATTCTCTATGTAAAAAAAAAAAAAAAAAAACAATTGTGGAGTGTAAGTGGTATTTTTTTATTTATCAATGAGACATCCCTTAAAAATTTAGTTAATCAAATAAGGAAATATATATATATTTTAAAATATTTTTTCCATTTCTTAAAATTTTCGTAATTTCAAAGGATGCCTCAATAAATTCTTGTACATGGGGAGTGTACTAAGAAATGAGAATGCCAACGATGTCTACCGTTGCTGATATATATATATATATATAAGTTCATGTAGCGTTTGATCCAATATTAGAATCCTAACAAGCATTTCAAAATAAGAACAAATGAGAACATGATTACTATAAAAATCTTATTTTTGGAGCTAAATTACCCTCACTATTTCGGGCAATTGAACATCAATGCCTTGATAATGTAGTACTAGTATTACACGTTACTGTTATTAATTTAAAATAATAAATTGTTAACAAAAATAGTAGTAATAAAAATATTGTTATTATTAATAAAATATAATTGGTTAAGATCAAATTGCCTTCATTAGTAAATTGAGAATTTTCTAATTTATAATTGATGAAAGTTTTAGGAAATGAATTTAATTAGTTATAAATCGTTAGTAGATTTTTGTGTTGAAAAAATCTACTTTGGGCATTCTTATTTATTACTATTTCGGGCAATTGAAATGCTTGTTTTCTTTTTCAACACAACGGATAAGGACCAACACAATGGATAAGGTGGCTAGTTGTTAACACACTTTTAAATGCTATGTTGTGTTAAAGGTCTTTTAAAGATTCATTGTTGGAGTTTACATATTTCAACAGGAAAGGTAAGGAACCAATTATGTAGTCCACTTGAACAGCAGGAAAGATATAGGATGGAATAATCTCTTTCCAGGGTGCTATGGCGAAGATGACGTCGACTCACTTAGAGTAAGCTATAGCTAGGTATGCTTGATCTAGTGAAATTTGAGACTGTATTTAGAAACAAAGAACAACTTTTCCACGTGCTAATGTTGCATTTAATGTGCCAATCTTGCAAATTTCTATAAAAATAAACAAACATTATAGAGATGAAATCTTAAATATAGATTAAAATGGTACTCATTTAGAGCTCTTACGGATAGGGTATTACTTTGCATCATCTCTATTAGCAGATATAGATGCAATGTATTTTGCATACACAAGGGGATAGAAATCCTAAGCATCCTTCCAAGTATTTATAGCTTGACCCTGTAAAAGAAAATAAAAAAATTTCTTTTTGATATTTTTTATCATTTCATCTTTCGTCCCCCTTTCTCGTTAATAAACTAATAAAAATCTTAAAATTATTAAAATCTATTCAAATTATCAAGAACAATGTAGGTATAAGAGTTCACAATAAAATTAAGAAAATTGAAAACACATAACATAAGTCAAATACAATAACTCTTAGTTTCTGACACAGAATTTGATTTTGAATTCGGCTTTGCCTAAATTTTGATAAAACATTATGTAAATTTTCATTATATTTTTTAAAATCTAAATACTAAAATTTATACTCCCAAATATGATCTAAAAGTTCAAATCTACTTCAAATTTAATCAATCCAGCAAAACATTTAACATAAGATAGCATTTAATATTATAGAAGATAAAAAATAGCAAGAAAATAAGTATCTCTCTTTAAAAAATGATTTTACATTATTTGGGATGCTATCTTTCTTCAATAGTAAATATCTCATTTTCTTTTCTTTTGATTTAATTGGGAAGCATTAGTTTTCAACCACACAAATAATTTATTTCTTTTTCTACCAAATCTCTTCACATTTTTCTTTTAATTTTAACTTAGAAGGCATATAAATTAAAACTACATAGTCAAAGCATCAATATGTTGCTCGTAAAACGTAATTAGCATTACTAAATCTTAGAATATGTGAGTTTTGAACCCCAATACGAGGAATAATTATTTAGGACATGTTTTGTTCATTCATTGATAGGTTAGGAGTTTATAGAAACATATAATTCATCTCTCTTCTCGTATTTTTTTTTTTTTTGAAAAATATTCTAATTATTTTTAAATTGATGCTTATTTGTTAAAGGTTTCGTGTTCAAATCTTGAAAGGAACATAAAAATGTATAGGATGAGAGCTTGTTATTATCTTCTATTTTGAAGTTCAGCAAACTTACAATAATAAAATAAATTTAAAACCTTTCCTACATGCTCATTCCGTATCGATTTGAAAATGCTTAACATCACGGGTTCATATGCCAAAAGAAGAGAGGAATACCCTATAGGACCTCATCTTTATCCTTCTCTCTCCTCTCACAATGTGGGTCTATGATATTTAGCCGCTTGAAATTTCAACTCACGATTAGTAATGGTAAGAAATATTTTTTAATTGGAAAGTCAAAGCCAATTATGGTGCTCTAATCATCTTTCCAATTGCATGATGGGGTAAATCCTTGCATAATATTAATTCACTTAGTCTAACATTACAACTCTTATTTACAATCTAATGACTTGTTTGGTATGGAAAAAAATAAAATAAAATAAACTGAAATCATTCTTAATAATTTTATATGATGAATTTTTTATTGCATCACATTCACAATCCATTCAGTTCTGAAGGGTCAAATTTTAAGTAAAGCTTTATTCATTTTTACTTGACTGATTTTCTAAAGAATGTTGGATAGATTCTTTTTTTTTTTTATTTTTTCCAACAAGACTAAAACTCTGATTACATTACACAATCTTTGGCTTTTTATTGAATGAACACCGAGACCGGTCAGGGGTAAGAATTTGTGAAAATCGGTGCACTAGAACTGAGTTTCCTCCGCTGCCGACATCGCAATCGGTTGGTTTGCGAAGCAAAGCAGGGAACCCCATCGATTGGGTACACCGTAGCCCTATTGTTCATAGAAGACGCCGCCACCGCCGCCATCATTGACTAGGTCGAGATCAAAGAACCCACAAAGGATCTCTTAGACTTGGCGATTATTTTTGAGTCTATGAGTTGGGCGAGTGCCCCCGGCTTCAAATACCTGTAGAAACCATCGTCCGATCCCTTCGACGATGATCGGCCGACAATCCGAACTTTGGCCTTCATTGGAGAGAGAGAGAGAGAGAGAGAGAGAGAGAGAGAGAGAGAGAGAGAGAGAGAGAGAGAGAGAGAGAGAGAGAAATGTGAAGATGGAGAATTGAGAGGCGAGGATGGGGAAATGGGGGCATTTTGGCGGATTTTAAAATGAGGGTTTGAAGGAAGGCGGGAAGAAGAAGATTCAGAGACGCGTAGTTTCGGACACAAAAAGGCTCAAACAAAAAACTCAAACATAATCTAAAGAATCTATCAAAATTTATTGTAGTTATTTAAAGTAATAATATTAAGAAATGATCTACCATGACTTTCCATGGTAGTTACTAGATTCAACTATAATAAAAACCATTTGTATTGGATTGATTTTACTTCATCCCAAAAAGGATATTAATGAAAATAATAGAAAATGCAGATAGAGTGATGACCGACGAGCTTTTTGGAGTGTCTATTTCTCTATGTCACAATCTAATAATAATAATAATCTACCATGGAAAGCTTTTTTCATGGTAGTTCCTAAATCAAATTATTTCTTAATATTATTGCTTTAAATAACTACAATAAATGTCAATAGATTCTTTAGATTAGGTTTAAATTTTGATTTTCTATTCTCAGTTTGATTTTTGAGTTTAATATGTTTCGTTAACTTAAAAATTAAAACTTATATTAAAATATTTTATATACTATATGTACTAAAATATTATATATATATATATATATATATATTAAAATTTAATATATATTAACATAATAAATTGACACTATATTCCCTCAGAATGGGGCATACTGTACTCCGAAGAGTTCATGCCTTTTGTTTAAATAATTAGGATGAGAAAATCGAGAAAGTAAAGTACGAAATAAACTACTAATATTTTGAAATTTTATAGAATTTTTCTACGTATGAAAATACTATTTTTGGAGGTTTTAACTCAAGTGAGATAGAAAAAATGATTTCCAAGTGTCAAAATATTTTTCCTAATTTTTCTCTAATTTTTTGAATTTTTATAGCTTTCCCACATTTTTCCAAAAATTTTGAAATAATAAAAAGACAATTAATAGCAAAATCAAGTCCCAAAAATGTTTTTTTAGAAATTTCTCCAATTTTCTAAATTTTTTGTAATTTTTTTTAAATTTTTACGAATTTTGTGGATTTTTGTGAGTTTTGGAGTTACTAAAATAATAATAATACAAACTGAACTGGTTCAGTCTCGATTTAGAGGACCTAGAGAAAACCGATCAAAGAGAAAGGGTCAACCTGTTTAAGGTTTGGTCAAGACCACATTAGACCATGTGGCGTCTAGGAATTGGCTAAGCATTAGAGATGAGGATCAGTGAGGTGGGGTAATCACCGGCGTCCCTAGTAGTGCTAATCTGACGTAGCCCGCCGAATTAGAGGATGGGGGCTCCACGTGTAAGCATCTTGTGGTTCCAAGGTCAAGAATACAAAAGCCCCCTTTTTTTTTGTTTCTTCTTCATTTTTACTTTCTTCTCTCACACGCTCTCTCTCTCTCTCTCTCTCTCTCTCTCTCTCTCTCTCTCTCAAGCTCTTCCTCCTTTCCTACGATCCGAACTCACAGACCCATGGCCTTCATTTCTTCCACGACCTGCAATGAACCATGACTTGCCACTTTCTCAAACTCCCACTTCTTCTGCAACTCTTGAAAATATTTCCGGGCCTTTACTGAGATTCCTCCGGTCTAATGCCCCAACTACCCTCAGATTGCGCCTTTCTCGAAGACTCTTTGAATCTCTTATCTACCTTCATTTTCTCCATCCTTTCTCGGTTCTATGAACTCAAACCCGAAGGCCCAAGCCTCTCTTGCACTCCTTCTTCAATCCCTCCACACTCTGTCATAGGATCGGCCCCGCCATCGGTGATGAGGATGATGAAGCTGCTGACGACAATAGTGATGATGCAAGAGAAGACGTCAGAGCTGGTGGCTCGTGGAGTGGCTGGGTTGCTGGTTTGCTGGGTAGAGGGTAGAGAGAGACGGCTGGGGGTGGCGCGTGGTGGCCGGTTATGTGAGATGGAGGTCGTGAGGTGCGACAGTGAAGAGGAGGAACTGTAGGTGCCAAATCTTCCAGAGATGGCGATGGGGATCTTGGATTTAAACAGATGAGTTTTTTTGTGTGTGTGATGCTGTGTGTGCAATGTGTAGTGTGCAGTGTGCGTGCGTGGTGCTATGTGTGCAGTGTGTGTGGTGCTGAGTGTGCAGTGTGTGTGCAGGTTTGGTTAAACGAGCTTGATTTGAGTTTGATGAAACGGACCGGGTATTTCAAAAAATGAAATCCTAAAAAATCTTCTAAGAATTTATAACTGATTAAAATAATTTCCAAAAACTTTCATTAATTATAAATTAGAAAATCTTTAATTTAATGATGAGGGCAATCAGATCTCAACCCATTATATCATATGAATAATAACAATTTATATATATAGACATGCACACACACACAATCTTGGATTAATAGCTTGTGGGCTACTCCCGTCAATCACATCTTCTGAAGGGATTTTTGGTTTGTCTTCATCAACAGAAGAGAAAGGTTACTTTACACATTTAATTCATTATTATATTCTTCTTCTTTGTGATGGCCTGGCCATTTCTGTAAATAAATCAGGGTCTTCATTGCAGGTGTTCATCGGAATAGCAGTACCATTTCCAATTCCTTGGTCTTAATTAATGGAAGAGAGAGAGAGGTTAGTTTATACTTCGTTTCAATTTGCTATTCTTCTTTGGGCTATTGTGGTTCGGTTTGGATGATTTGCAATTCCTTATTTGCTCTAATTTCTCATTCTGTTTTTCATAATTTGTTCTCTTATTTTTCTCCTTCAATTGTTATTATGTTCGTTTCATGTGTTTGTTGAAGTTGTTAGATGAAATTCCCTTTTTCCCTTTAATTATTAATCCTTGTGTGGGAGAATTCATGGCTTTGTGTATGTGCAGTTCAATCATCTTCATTAAAATTGACATCCATCCGTGCAATCAATCACTCATTACTATCATCAATCTTCTTTAGAATCAAATCGGTGAAATTGAATACAAATTGGTGAAACTGAAAACCACATAAAATAGAATACAAATTTTACGTAGACAATAAAATTTATAGAATTATTCATCAAATAAACATTCAAATATACATGAAATCGCCAAATATGCTTTGAATCATCAAATATACAAATAGCACTTCCAACTAATAGCAATTTAAACTCAAGTTTGTAAATGAAAAAGGAAATTAAGATTTTAAAGGAATGCAAATTGGGTCAACTATAGATAAGTGGCAAATTTTGGTCACCACATCATTAAATCGACTCACATATTAGTACGGATGCCTTACAAACTCATTGTACCATCCAACAACATATTAATTCTAGAAAGAAAAAAGAAATTCGATTTAGAATTCTCTCCATCTCTCTTTCCCTCCTTCCTTTTGTAGTAGAGTACCTAACTGTATTCAACAAGTCTACAATAACATTTTTTTTGAACTTAAAATTATACAATGAATTATTTGTTATAATTAGCCTCAAATTGAACTTTAAGAGTGTAATGCATCAATTCTTGTTAGGGATGTAATGTAGACAATAAGGAAACATTTTAGAAATTATTAAATATAAAAAATATGGATAATAAAAATTTCCTTTTCATTTTTTTAATCTTTTTTTTAAAAATAAAATCTTGAGAGTACGTAAACAAGAATAGCCGAACCTCATAAAAATTGCCATGTTTGCTTTCTCTTTCCCTACTCATTTACACTTCCGTACTATTATGTTTATTTAGAAATAAAAAAAATAAAAGTTTTTTTTTGGTAACTAACCATATCCTTATTTACTTTCCTTTTTAATGTAAATAATAGAGAAGTGAAAAATATATATTTATAATTCTTTTTGAAAAAATAGAAAAGTAAAGTAAAATAAATAAATAAATAAGTAAATAAATAAACGGGTCATAAATTTTATAGCATATTATAAAAAAAACACTCCTCATCTCTCTCTCTCTCTCTCTCTCTCTCTCTCTCTCTCTCTCGTCTTCCTTATGTGTTCTCCCTAATAACTGCGCTTCTACATCTCCATCACAACCTGGTGGTCGGGGTAACAATAATGGCATTTGTCTTCTTTCTGTGTTCTCCCCAATAACTACGCCCTTTCATTTTTTCGCCAACTTTCTAGATCAATCCCCTCACCCAATCCTCATGATCGTCATTAATGGGCTCCTTCACTCTCAATCTCCATCCATATGCTAAAAGTATTATTTGCATTGTCTTGTTGTGGAAGTCCAGAATTCGGAGTTTCAACTTCTTTGGCTTCCTCTGTTGAAGATTGGAGGTGGAAGAGATGTTGTTTCTCCGAGTAGAGGGATGTTAAGAGAGTTCTGAGGAGGTTGAGAACTTTTTGTTGGGTTGAGGATTGTTGTTGCTGGTCTTTTTGCTGGCAGATCGGAGAGATGATTGAGATCAAGTTCACAATTGGACTTGAGGAGAGGTGTTAGGAGGAGGAGTTGTTTGGTGCTTCGCCTGTAATAGGGCATGAGGAGGGAAAAGAGGGAGAGAACTGTCTCTCCTGGTTCGATCAGTGTCTGAGAATTTGAGGGAGTCTTATTGCCAATCTGGTTCTGACCTGGAGAGATGTGTTTTGAGATTGAGAGGGGAGTGGCTTCTCTGTTGGATCAACGGCAGTGGGATTTTTCGCTGACTATGAAGAGCGAGAGCTGCTCTGGGCGCGGGTGCATCAGGTTAGATGATATGTAGGGTCGAGATTTCCTCCGTTCGTTCTCTGTCATTGGAGATAGTTGGATGTGCCCATGAGAGAGACCGGAGGTGGAGATGGAGGAGAGAGAGAGAGATAGGAGAGAAGAGAGTCGTGCGGAGAGAGAAGAGAGAGCGACAGCGAAGAGAGAGAGAGAGAGCGAAAGAGGGATGGGAGTGGATAAGTAAAGGAAAAAACATATTCAACTTCATGATTCTGAATTTGAGAGTTGCAGATAACAAAATTTGAGGAAAGTGAAGTAGAGATAGCAATAGCTGAAGCTGCAGCCAGTTGATTAAGTAATTGCATGGATAATCTTTCATGGAACTTTACATCATTTGTGGCATGTTTGTTCGTTTAATAAAAAAACAAGTTCAGCCTAGATCAATTGTTATGAATAGCGGAGATGACGAATGGAAGTGTAAATGAGTAGGGTTATTGTAGACTTGTTGAATATAGTTAGCTACTCTGCTACAAAAGGAAGGAGGGAAAGAGAGATGGAGAGAATTCTAAATCGAAGTTCTTTTTTCTTTCTAGAATTAATATGTTGTTGGATGGTACAATGAGTTTGTAAGGCATCCGTACTAGTATGTGAGTCGATTAATTGATGTGGTGACCAAAATTTGCCACTTATCTATAGTTGACCCAATTTGCATTCCTTTAAAATCTTAATTTCCTTTTTCATTTACAAACTTGAGTTTAAATTGCTATTAGTTGGAAGTGCTATTTGTATATTTGATGATTCAAAGCATATTTGGTGTTTTCATGTATATTTGAATGTTTATTTGATGAATAATTCTATAAATTTTATTGTCTACATAAAATTTGTATTCTATTTTATGTGGTTTTTAGTTTCACCAATTTGTATTCAATTTCACCGATTTGATTCTAAAGAAGATTGATGATAGTAATGAGCGATTGATTGCACGGATGGATGTCAATTTTAATGAAGATGATTGAACTGCACATACACAAAGCCATGAATCCTCCCACACAAGGATTAATAATTAAAGGGAAAAAGGGAATTTCATCTAACAACTTCAACAAACACATGAAAAGAACATAATAACAATTGAAGGAGAAAAAAAAGAGAACGAATTATGAAAAACAGAATGAGAAATTAGAGCAAATAAGGAATTGCAAATCATCCAGACCGAACCACAATAGCCCAAAGAAGAATAGAAAATTGAAACGAAGTATAAACTGACCCCTCTCTCTCTTCCATTAATTAAGACCAAGGAATTGGAAATGGTACTGCTATTCCGATGAACACTTGCAATGAAGACCCTGATTTATTTACAGAAATGGCCAGGCCATCACAAAGAAGAAGAATATAATAATGAATTAAATGCATAAAGTAACCTTTTTCTTCTGTTGATGAAGACGAACCAAAAATCCCTTTAGAAGATGCGATTAACGGGAGTAGCTCACAAACTATTAATCCAAGGTTGTGTGTGTGTGCGTGTGTCTATATATATAAATTGTTATTATTCATATGATATAATGGGCTGAGATCTGATTGCCCTCATCATTAAATTGAGGATTTTCTAATTTATAATTAATGAAAGTTTTTGGAAATCATTTTAATCAGTTATAAATTCTTAGAAGATTTTTGAGGATTCCATTTTTAGATATACCCGGCCCGTTTCATCAAACTCAAATCAAGCCTGTTTAACCAAACTTGCACACACACTGCACACTCAGCACCACACACACTACACACATAGCACCACGCACGCACACTGCACACTGCACATTGCACACACAGCATCACACACACACAAAAAAACTCATCTGTTTAAATCCAAGATCCCCATCGCCATCTCTGGAAGATTTGGCACCTACAGTTCCTCCTCTTCACTGTCGCACCTCACGACCTCCATCTCACATAACCGGCCACCACGCGCCACCCTTAGCCGTCTCTCTCTACCCTCTACCCATCAAACCAGCAACCCAGCCACTCCACGAGCCACCAGCTCTGACGTCTTCTCTTGCATCATCACTATTGTCGTCAGCAGCTTCATCATCCTCATCACCGATGGCGGTGTCGATCCTACGACAGAGTGTGGAGAGATTGAAGAAGGAGTGCAAGAGAGACTTGGGCCTTCGGGTTTGAGTTCATAGAACCGAGAAAAGATGGAGAAAATGAAGGTAGATAAGAGATTCAAAGAGTCTTCGAGAAAGGCGCGATTTGAGGGCAGTTGGGGCATTAGATCGGAGGAATCTCAGTAAAGGCCTCAAAAATATTTTCAAGAGTTGCAGAAGAAGTGGGAGTTTGAGAAAGTGGCAAGTCATGGTTCATTGCAGGTCGTGGAAGAAATGAAGGCCATGGGTCTGTGAGTTCGGATCGTAGGAAAGGAGGAAGAGCGTGAGAGAGAGAGAGAGAGAGAGAGCGTGTGAGAGAAGAAAGTAAAAATGAAAAAGAAACAAAAAAAAGGGGGCTTTTGTATTCTTGACCTTGGAACCACAGGATGCTGACATGTGGAGCCCCCATCCTCTCATTCGGCGAGCTACGTCGGATTAGCACTACTAGGGACTCCGGTGATTACCCCACCTCACTGATCCTCATCTCTAATGCTTAGCCAATTCCCAGACGCCACATGGCCTAATGTGGTCTTGACCAAACCTTAAACAGGTTGACCTTTCCTCTTTGATAGTTTTAGGCTGGCAAAACGGGTGGGCGGACCGGGTTTGGGCGGGTCACTAACGGGCCGGGTCATAAATGGATCGGATCATAAATGGGTCGATGTTAAACGGATCACACACATGCCAACCCTAACCCGTCTGTTTAATAAATGGGCGGGTAACGGGTCACCCGTTTAAAAAAATATAATTTTTTTATTTTAAAATTTCTTATAAAATGACATTTAAAAAAAAAAAAA
Source organism: Malania oleifera (assembly GCF_029873635.1). Taxonomy (NCBI): domain Eukaryota; kingdom Viridiplantae; phylum Streptophyta; class Magnoliopsida; order Santalales; family Ximeniaceae; genus Malania; species Malania oleifera. The sequence continues at coordinate 149,122,782 of NC_080418.1, forward strand.
AAAAACTGCATTATACTTATTAATTTTTTGGTCTTCGCCGCCGACTCCGGTTTGCTGCCGTCGTCCCACTGATCAGCCCACGACGCCCCGTATGAGCTGCATCGTTCCATCTATCCCCTTTCCTACAGCACAAGCTTCAAACCCCACGTACCAACAATAATCTAGAGAGAGAGAGAGAGATTAGAGGACTTTAGAAAAGCTGATACTAAAAGTTTTGAATAGGCTTGTGCGATTTATAATGGTTGGTCCAAGTGTGGGAAATGAGAAGGGCTAGCGATTGGGCTCGAAAGTCAAAAACTGGTTTGTTGAATGACGATAATGCTTTATATATATATTTGTAATGACACTTAGGTACACGCGAGGGCAGTCCATGATCAACTTGCCGGCCAGACAGGGAAATTTCAGAGATGACCCAGACGAGGAGACTGGAGAGGCGCAGCGTGGGTTAGGGTTAGGGAGTAGGGAACTTTACTTAGCCATAGGGGTTTTTTTTTTTTAAGTGTGTGTGATTGTGGACCGTGAGACGTGAAGGCTTGAAGTGAAAGGGGGGCTGAACTAAGAAGGGCTAAAGCAGTGAATTAATGGGTGACCCGCCCAAACTCGCTTAACCCGTTTATAAACGGGTTGACTCATGACCCGCCTAATTATTAAATGGGTTAACTTTCTCAAATTCGGACCTGTTTTAAACGGGCGAGTTCGGGTGACCTGACGAGTTATAACCCATTTTTCCAAGCCTAATCGGTTTTCTTTGGGTCCTCTAAATCGAGACTGAACCGGTTCAGTTTGTATTATTATTATTTTAGTAACTCCAAAACTCACAAAAATCCACAAAATTCGTATAAATTTAAAAAAAATTACAAAAAATTTAGAAAATTGGAGAAATTTCTAAAAAACATTTTTGGGACTTGATTTTGCTATTAATTGTCTTTTTATTATTTCAAAATTTTGGAAGAATGTGGGAAAGCTATAAAAATTCAAAAAAATAGAGAAAAATTAGGAAAAATATTTTGACACTTGGAAATCATTTTTTCTATCTCACTTGAGTTAAAACCTCCAAAAATAGTATTTTCATACTTAGAAAAATTCTATAAAATTTCAAAATATTAGGAGTTTATTTCGTACTTTACTTTCTCGATTTTCTCATCCTGATGATTTAAACAAAAGGCATGAACTCTTCGGAGTACGGTATGCCCCATTCTGAGGGAATATAGTATCAATTTATTATGTTAATATATATTAAATTTTAATATATATAATATTTTAGTACATATAGTATATAAAATATTTTAATATAAATTTTTTTTTTTAATTTAACGAAACATATTAAACTCAAAAATCAAACTGAGAATAGAAAATCAAAATTTAAACCTAATCTAAAGAATCTATTGACATTTATTGTAGTTATTTAAAGTAATAATATTAAGAAATAATGTGATTTAGGAACTACCATGAAAAAAGCTTTCCATGGTAGATTATTATTATTATTAGATTGTGACATGGAGAAATAGACACTCCAAAAAGCTCGTCAGTCATCACTCTGTCTGCATTTTCTATTATTTTTATTAATATCCTTTTTGGGGTGAAGTAAAATCAATCCAATACAAATGGTTTTTATTATAGTTGAATCTAGTAACTACCATGGAAAGTCATGGTAGATTATTTCTTAATATTATTACTATAAATAACTAAAATAAATTTTGATAGATTCTTTAGATTACGTTTGAGTTTTTTGTTTGAGCTTTTTGGTGTCCGAAACTACGCGTCTCTGCATCTTCTTCTTCCCACCTTCCTTCAAACCCTCATCTTTAAAATCCACCAAAATGCCCCCATTTCCCCATCCTTGCCTCTCAATTCTCCATCCTTCAATTCTCCATCTTCACATTTCTCTCTCTCTCTCTCTCTCTCTCTCTCTCTCTCTCTCTCTCTCTCTCTCTCTCTCCAATGAAGGCCAAAGTTTGGATTGTCGGTCGATCATCGTCGAAGGGATCGGACGATGGTTTCTAAAGGTATTTCAAGCCGGGGGCACTCGCCCAACTCATAGACTCAAAAATAATCGCCAAGTCTAAGAGATCCTTTGTGGGTTCTTTGATCTTGACCTAGTCAATGATGGCGGTGGCGTCTTCTATGAACAATAGGGCTTCGGTGTACCCAATCGATGGGGTTCCCTGCTTTGCTTCGCAGACCAACCGTCTGCGATGTCGGTAGCGGAGGAAACTCGGTTCTAGTGCACCGATTTTCACAGATTCTTAGCCCTGACTAGTCTCGGTGTTTATTCAATAAAAAGCCAAAGATTGTGTAATGTAATCAGAGTTTTAGTCTTGTTGGAAAAAATAAAAAAATGAATCTATCCAACATTCTTTAGAAAATCAGTCAAGTAAAAATGAATAAAGCTTTACTTAAAATTTGACCCTTCAGAACTGAATGGATTGTGAATGTGATACAATAAAAAATTCATCATATAAAATTATTAAGACTGATTTCAGTTTATTTTATTTTATTTTTTTCCATACCAAACAAGCCATTAGATTGTAAATAAGAGTTGTAATGTTAGACTAAGTGAATAAATGTTATGCAAGGATTTACCGCATCATGCAATTGGAAAGATGATTAGAGGACCATAATAGGCTTTGACTTTCCAATTAAAAAATATTTCTTACCATTACTAATCGTGAGTTGAAATTTCGAGCTCCTAAACATCATAGACCCACATTGTGAGAGGAGAGAGAAGGATAAAGATGAGGTCCTATAGGGTATTCCTCTCTTCTTTTGGCATATGAACCCGTGATGTTAAGCATTTTCAAATCGATAGGGAATGAGCATGTAGGAAAGATTTTAAATTTATTTTATTATTGTAAGTTTGCTGAACTTCAAAATAGAAGATAATAATAAGCTCTCATCCTATACATTTTTATGTTCCTTTCAAGATTTGAACATGAAACCTTTAACAAATAAGCATCAATTTAAAAATAATTAGAATATTTTTCAAAAAAAAAAAATACGAGAAGAGAGATGAATTATATGTTTCTATAAATTCCTAACCTATCAATGAATGAACAAAAAAGGTCCTAAATAATTATTCCTCATATTGGGGTTCAATACTCACATATTCTAAGATTTAGTAATGCTAATTACGTTTTACGAGCAACATATCAATGCTTTGATTATGTAGTTTTAATTTATATGCCTTTTAAGTTAAAATTAAAAGTAAAATGTGAAGAGATTTGGTAGAAAAAGAAATAAATTATTTGTGTGGTTGAAAACTAATGCTTCCCAATTAAATCAAAAGAAAAGAAAATGTGATATTTACTATTGAAGAAAGATAGCATCCCAAATAATGTAAAATCATTTTTTAAAGAGAGATACTTATTTTCTTTTTTTATCTTCTATAATATTAATGCTATCTTATGTTAAATGTTTTGCTGGATTGATTAAATTTGAAGTAGATTTGAACTTTTAGATCATATTTGGGAGTATAATAACCCTACTGTAATACATAATTTTCATAAATAAATAAACTGTATAATATTTAGAAATATCCTAGCATAGCATATTTCCCTTACCTTATCTTTGAAAAACCCCTACTGTACTCTAGTCTGATACCTGCAGGGTCTCCTACAAAACACCCTGAAACCAACATATATCAGAACTAAATATCAGTATTTTTCTACCTACATCATTTCCTTTAACTGTTAGGAAGTCAAAAAGAGACTAAAAGGACTTACCTTGAAGTTGGGATGAATTCCAACTGTGTTTTCCTGACGATCTGCTCCAGCAGACTTATGAAGAATTTTGTCAGGAGCATCGTGGTAGCTTCGGATCATCGATCTGGCGACTGGTGGGGCCGAAAATGAAGAGAGAAGGGAGAGAGAGTCGTAGGAGAGAGAGAGAGAGAGAGAGAGAGAGAGAGAGAGGAGAGAGAGGCACGGAGAAATGAAGAAATATCCCGGTTTCCCGCCTTATATACTTCCAGATTCGTCGACGTGGTCTATCACTTCATTGACGAATCCTTCACTAAATTCATCGACAAAGCCCTGTATTCGTCGACGAAATTCAGACTGCCCCAGAACCTCTCTCTCGGTATTTTCTCGTTGACGAAGCCCTGTGTTTGTCGACGAAATTTTGAAGACCTTCGTCGACGAAACCCTGTGTTCGTCGACGAAGTCTACGGCCTCCTTCTATTTATGTATCTATTTTCTCTCCCTCTTATTATTAAAATATTATTATTCTTCGGGTCACTACAAAACCAGCCTACGTCGCCACCTTAGGCATACTCCCCAAGGATTACACTATCCCTACTTAAACAGGCGGAGCAGAAGCCGTTTATATCCTTTCCTTACGGGGCAAGGAAAACCCTAACTCAATTACAAGGCTGAGCCCAACTTGTCTCACTTTTGGGGCTGAGACTCTCCAGTTCAATTTTCGGGCTGAACTGAACTAATCTTACTTACAGGGCTGAGACTCCCCAATTCAATTTAAGGGATGAACCCAACCGATACATACATTTTTATACATATAAATATGTTTCTCAATACAAGCAGAAATGTACAACATTAAAGCTCTAAAATGTACGCACCAATGATATAACATGATATTCAGTGAAGTAAGAGTGTTTTACTCAAAATAATATTTTCAATCTTTGAAAAAGATGTGTATGATAAGCACATAAAGATTTAAACCCTAATAAAATTTTTCAAAAATATTTTTCAATGAAATACAGGAGAACCTAGGGACTTGTATTTTAAAAAATGTTTATGCACAGATATGATCTTTGAAAAACAAATAAAGTATGCAATGATGAACTTCAAAGATCTTCAAAACCATAAATGAAATCTCTGAAAATTATTTTTCAAAATAGCGTATAGGAGATTTTGAAGTTTTAGCTCAAAGCAATAAATCAATCAAAAACAAATGCCCAAATGAAAATATACACTCTTCCTAAGATTTCCAAAAATGATAATAAAGAGAGTTGGAGAGTGTAAAAAATTTAACCCTAAAGTGAGTTTTGAAATAAGAGTGTGTGTGTGGGGGAGGGGGAGGGGGAGGGGGAGGGGGGGGGGGGACTTTGATTAAGTGCTAAATTAGGAGAAAATAATTGTTAATCAAAGTTACAAATTAAACAAATGAAAAGGGTATTTATAACTTGTACGAAAAATATGACCGTTGGGACACACTGGGTATTATTAGATTTGTTTAATTAAATTTTCACCCCAATTACCGCACTTAAATCTAGGCAACCCGTCTTCACACGTGTGACAACATTATTGACCCTCATGAGTGCTCCTGACATGGCTTGATCTTGGCCGTTGAAGGGAAATAGAGATCCAACGGTTATCGGGGAGATTCACACTTAACTTGATCTGACGGGCCAATCCTCACCACATGTTCGGATCTGGCGACCTTGAGGTGAATCAAGTAAAAGCCAAAAAATTTTCTGGTTCACATTTTTACTCTTACAGTCTCACAGATGTTCTCTTTCTTTCTCAACCCTTTCCTCCTTCTCTATTCTTCCCCTTCTCTGTGAATCCAAAGCCCTAATCCCCCTGCAATTCAAGCTAAACTAAACCCCACCCTTTCTTTCTCTTTTTATTTTGATACCCATTCTCTTTGCGACCTGGATCTCCAAGCATGAAACCTCAGGGTTTCATTTTTTATATGCCCAACCTAAAACCTTGAAAACCTTGGATCTGCTAGTCGCCGCCCTCTCAGATCTCTCATCCATTGGAACCCACAAAACTCAACGAATCCCTAGATTTTCAAACCCTCTCAATTTTTCCTATTCACAATGAGACAAATCTGAGAGCCTAGACTTGCTTTCTCTTCAGTCTCTAAAGTTTGAGATGAGGGAGCCATCAAGCGTTAGAGGGGCTCAGAGTGAGAGACCAATGGGTGCCAGACCCAAGTGCAGGTTCAATCTAGGGTGCACTTGAAGCAGAGAGCTAAGTCTTATTCTTTCATTTTGCGCTGTCTTGTTGCCCTTTTTTTTTCTTTTGTTGTGAAAAATACTAGTGATGTGTGTGACGTGTACTATGTCATTCTGTGTGTGTTGATGAGGTGGATTGTTGCTGGTTAAGGTTTCGGATCCAAGACCTTTGATTCGGTATTTGGTTGCAGGGTCGGGGTTGAAGACGAGCGAACTCATCTTTGGGTCAGTGGTGAGTTGGTGAGTGAGAGAGAGTTGACCCAGGCGGGTCACCCGTGTGAATTCATGTGACTCGGGTGCCACCGAGGGAGCCACGTGGACCCTGCCACGTGCTCGAGTCATGTGTGGGATGTAAGTGTCTTTGGGTTGTCTGAGGGATGGGCTTAGAGCAACCTTTTCAGTAAAAATGGGCCGACCTGCTGGGCTTGAGTTAGATTTCGGAACGGGCTAGCCTGGGTTTATTTTAAAACTGGGCTTGAGTTAGATTTCAAAATGGGTCGGCCTAGGTTTATTTTAGAACTGGGCTTCAGTTAGACCTGAATGCAATGGGTCGTGGGTTTGGATGTGCACTGAAATGGGTTGAAAACTTGAACTCAAACTCAGATCTGGGTATGGGCTGGTTTGTTTAAAAAGAAAGTGGAGATGGGCTAGATTAACCCTACTTCCAACTCGGGTTTGGGCTTGACTACCCAAGGATCCGGAACCATGATCCGAACTCATGCTCGAGTATAAGGGAGATTCAGGTACAGAAACCTGAGAGGATGTAGAACACCTACATTCCTACTTGCACATATATAGATCAAATGTCTTTGATAATTGAGTTTTAGGCTTTTACCCTCTTACTTTTTCTCCTCGAGTCTTTGTGTCAAAAGCTCCTGAGGCTGTCTGTGCATGGATTTTGATGTGGAAGGTCCTCTGCTCTACTGCTGAACGTTGCCTGGAATTCTGAGGTTGAATTGTCACTCTTGGTGCTCTGAACTCTTTATAGAGCCCCCCCTCTCTCTCCCTCTTTGGCTTTTGGACTCTCTTTGCTCTCTTTTCTTTTTAAATTGGCAAAGCCTCTCTACTATTAATCATTTTCTCCTCTCAACTTCTGCAGGGTTTTGCTACGCTTCTCTCCCCCTATTCTAATTGTCGCAGAGTGTTCTTACGCTCTTCGGCCCTTGTCTCGCTACAATGATGGGGCTCCCCTTTTATAAGGAGTCCAAGGGTGCATTTGGCGCCAATTTCATTCCCTTACCACCAACTTTATCAGGGAATAATTTTCCCCGCGCTTGTGACTGATTTGATTTCTTGATTCTGGGCTAACCAACTCTCCCTTTCCTGTGTGCAAGTGATCCTGAGGGTCCATGTGGCAGATAAGGAATGGAGGGCTTTTGGGATGTTTCTGGATGACGGCATCGGGATGGAGGGAAGGGCATCCTTGGTTTATTTATCTTTTGTGATTTTCTTTTGCTATTACGAACCAATTTTATTTTGCTCTGCTTCTCTCTGCACAGGTAGCTGAGGTGATCCAGATGTCAGCGTAGGAGAGGAGGGCATGCTCCCTGTAATTTTAATTTCGAGACATTTATTTCTATTGTCACATTTTCCAATTCACAATTCCGTTTAACAAACTTTGACTGAGGGAATTTGGTGATTCTCAATTGACCAAGTTTGACCAATGTCGACCAGGTCGGTTGACTGATTTTGACCAAAATGATTGACCAATTTTGATTGAACTGGACCAATTTGACCAAAATTTGACCAAATTAGTTGACTGATATTGGCCAGATGAAATAGGATATGACTTTAATCCCAAGATGAAACTGGTTTTTTCAAATTGAGACCTAATTTCAAAATAGGTTAAGATTTTACAAGCTTAAACCCAAATTTGAATGCTCCTGAACTCATGGAAACTCCAAAGACTTGATTAACGAAACTAATTTTTGGTTTTCGAAATTAAAATTAAAACTTAGAGGATGAGACTTGGACCAGTTTATGAAAAACATTGAGTAAAGTTAAAGCAACATGTCCTATCACTGTGGGGACCCTAAATGAACTTTGAACCCTTAAAATTGAACTTGACTCATTATGAAGAACAATAGCTCCAAAATTGGATGATCCTATTAGATCTAACATGAGGGCTCTAAACCAATTTTTGAGTTTTTTTTTTAAAATTAAAATTAGCACTTTGGAGAAAAGGACTCTTAACTTATTTAGAAAAGTGGAGACTTCAAAATCAGGGGATCCCAAAGTCCAATCTTCAATGAATTTGGAAGCTACAGGGCTCGGCTAAGGGAAAAATGGTTTTAACATCAACTTGCATTAGCGGTACTTGACCCAGAAAGGATCAACCCTCGGATTCCTTGTTGGAACTTCAAGGTCCCATACAACAACCAAGATTAATTTTGCAACTAAAAAGAATTAATTAAAATTAACATAAACAAAGCCTAACAATTGGCGTAAAAACTTAAGACTTGGACTGGACATTTACAAGACTCAACTCTAAACCAGAGACTTGACTGAAATTAGAAAGACTCAATTGGAGGGTTTGGGTCTTAATTCTAAAAATCAGGGTCATTTGGGGCTCAAAGTCAAACTCTGTTTCGTTGGGTTTCCTTGGGGTAGCCTGGTTAAAATTGGGGTGTCGACAGGCACAATACCGCCATGTTCTGGAAATGGTTCTTGACAAAATGACTCTCTTCGAAATGGAGAAGAAGCCCACAGAGACCTTTAGGGAGTACGCTTATAGGTGGAGGGATGCGGCGATCCAAGTGGACCCTCTGGTAGGCGATCGGGAAGCTATCATGATGTTCATAAATACAATGAAAGGCCCCTACCACGGACATCTTTGGGGAGTAACTCCCAATGACTTCATGGACATCGTGGCCGCGGGAAGTCGGATTGAAGCTGAAATTAGGGCAGGCCTAGTCAAAGACAGTGAAAATGAGACTGATTCGGGCAGGAAGTGGATTAACAAGAAGAAAGACGAAGAAGTCCACATGTCGCCTGATTCCCAAATCCGAACTTATTGCGAGGATCAGTGAAGGATTCTCTACGTTTCTAGTGGATCTAAATTCCGTTTCGAGCATTTTCGGGTTTCAGGCTAAAATCGAGGTAAGACTCTGTTTTCATTTTTGATTCAGTATATGTGTAGTAGTACGGATTGTAAGAATGTATTGTACTGTGGTTTGTAGGTTTTGAAGTCTCGATTCATAGTTTTGAGGACCATAGAGTTCGTAGTTGGAATTCGAGTTGAGGTAAGGACATTCTGTTTATATCAGTTCATTTTCGAAATCAGGATTAGTAAACTTGTAGGCTACGATAGTATGTATGTTTTGGCTACTTATCTGGGGAAATCTATAAAGTAAAATACGGGATTTTCGAAAAAATTGGATATTTCGGGTATCATCTCTACTTTGTTTGGGAAACTATTGGTTTTGTTAAAATTGTATTATTGAGGTAACCATAATTCATATTTGCATAAACTGTATACTTGAATTTGTAAATGATATGATTTTTCATAAACCAAAGAAGTGTGGTATGTGTGGTGGTATGTATTGGTTCCAAGTATTTGTTAAACAGCTATGTGGCGGCTAATTACCGTACGCTGAAATGTATAGGAACGTGAGTTACAAAATGATTCCAGGGATTTGTAAAACAGCCATGTATCGGTTAACTATCGTGGGCGAGAGTGGCCGGCTCTATATTCGGGGTGTGAAATATTACCAGTATGATTCGGCTAGTCACCGAAGGGTGTGTTCTACACCGTATGTAGCAATGTAATCACCGTGGGCTTAGGTCGTCGCAGCGTAGTTGCGTGTGTAGCAATGTAATCGCTGTGAGATTAGGTGACCTTATGTAGTTGCGTATGGAGCAATGTAATTACTATTGGGCCTTGGGTGTCGCAGTGTAGTTGCATATGTAGCAATGTAATCGCTGTGAGACAAGGTGATCTTGTGTAGTTGCGAACTAGTGTGACAATACTGATCGTATGTTTTGGGTATCGTATGTACTGGAATGATTTTGTGAAAATACTGGAACTATATGGAATTGTAAGAAACTGTACGAATTGTTTCAAATTGAATCGTATGTATAGTGTTATGAAGTATACAAAATGACACTGGTATGCCACACACTGATATAAATTGTTTTCTTCCTTATTGAGAGGTGTCTTACCCCGAATATACGTACAATGTTTTTTAGGTCCTTCAGGTAGCGGTAAGTAGCATCCTAGCGTCCGGAAGCAAGGGATGTCGTAGCTACTTCTAGTACCTTTTAGGTACGAGTTTTGGTATCCAGGTTGTCAGGATAGTTTTGTAGACACCTGGGGTATGTGTTGTAATTATGGGAATGTATGTCCTAGTTTGTATAGACTCTGGTATGATCTTGTTTTTGTATAAAAGACTGTATTCCGCTGCGTATCTGATGAGTATGGATTGGTATGTGTATGTATATAGGGCAACCGTGTACCCCACGGGGTCGAACCCTCTTATTTGTATTGTATCTTGTATGTTTAAATTGATACAGAGACAGGTTAGGTTACTTAAGCTCACACTTGGGACCCACTTGCGGGTTCGGGGCGTGACAAAATTGATTTATATTTATTTAAGGACTATATTTATCCAGTCCGGGCATGGCAATCCTAAAGAGTACTACTGGCTTAGACTATCAGAAAAAAAAAAACGATTGGCCCACCACCGTCATCAACGCTGCTGCCCCACCGCCGTCGACGTCGTCACCCATTGTAACCCTCCCCATAACCAACTGATATGCTCCATCTCATGCACGCAGAGAAGTGTTAGCTGGATGGAACCTATATATATATATATATATATATATATATATATATAACTAGTTGTAGAGCAAAACAAAGTTGGGTATTGCGACGAAAGGAGAGTAGGATGTCATTGTTGTTTTGGAGCATGGTTTTTGTAACAACGTCATTCCACTTCAAAACCAAGACATAGCACGAGCTGGTGTTGCCTTTCTCCTTCTTCATGTCCCACTTTTTCAATCGAATGCCCAAGAATTCATCAAGGTATTGTGCATGTGGGTTATCAACTATCGTCAAGGGCACATCCATGCCAACCAGCTTTTTCCCAGATACGTTGCGCTGCGAGAGATAAGAGTCATTCTCCTCCACAGTTAGAAATTTCGACATGACTTGGATAACTGGGATGGAGAGCCGATTGTGGTTCCTGCTAACATCAGTGGAAGAAAGCTTTTTTTGGATGACAAGGACAATGTCAGTGCCTCCAATCTGGAAGATGCGGTTTCTTAGACGATGGCTCATTTCAGGCATAGCCACTACAACAGTTGCAGAATTAATCAAAAACAAAAAACATCACAGATATTGTCATTGTATTCGCCAGGATGATGGTGAGAGAAGATTTGGGGGCAATTGGGTGATGATGAAAGTGAATTAGATGGTCAAGCTGAAGATGGTGATCAGAGGAATTACATTCAGTGTTGTGAATCTTCTTCTTGTTTTTGTTTTTTGTAATTTCAGTGGCTAGCACTCGCTTCTCCTTCTTCTTCTTCTTTTCATTTTGGTCAAGAGTGGATGCAACGACAGCCACCAGCGACAACTGCTTCAATGGGTTGTCAGGGATGCCCAACCCATCAAAATCTTCCTTACTCAATAGCCTCAATTCTTTCTCCTCCGTTAATAGTGTTGTTGTTGTTGTTCTTCTTCTTCTTCTTCTTGAATTGCAATTCATTGAAGGCAGACGTGCAGGGAATCAATCCAATTCCAGAGGAATTGAAACACCACACCCACTATGAATGAGATAGACAGTGTGAGCAAGAGCATCGATGAAGGAAGGATCCAGCTTGAATATGAAGAATTGAGGCATCACAATCTTTAGTAAAAATTAATTTCTCCTCTTCCTTTGAGAGCAAGAATAAAAAATTAAAAAAAGAAATAATCATTTAAATCAATTTGTCTTCTTCCTTTTGGGACTGGTTTGGGTATTTAAAAGTATTAAGAAGAAATATAAATTTACTTTTTCATTTATCATTGTAAGAAAGATTTTTTTTTTCAAAAAATGTATTTATGTAACAAATAAATAAAAAATATTAATTTCAAACATCATTAATGTAATTTTTTAAACTTTTGATCATGCTAGAACAAATTTTTGTGTTTAATAAAATTCTATTCATTATATTTTTTTTCTTGTTTCAAATGCCATTAAAAATATATAAAAAAATTGTTTTAATATGAATAGAATTTTAAAAATAAAATGTTAATAATGTGTAAATCAAACATGAAAAAAAAAATTCTTAATCTTTTTTCTTCATCGTCTCTAATATTTTTAAAATTCTAAAATGGTATGCATTTAAGAGAAAAATTCTATCATTATTCTCGTTACATCTTGTTTAGTACATTTTTTACTGTAGACTCACATGATTTTTTGAACTAGGAAATTTCATAACATGAATGTGTGTGTGTGCGCGTGCGCGTGTCTATATATATATATATATATATATATATATATAATTATATCATTTGTGGGGAAACCTAAGGCAAGGGGAGTGTAATTTGGACAAACATGGATGATACATTACCATTAATGCATGTGTCCTCTATTATTTTCCATTTGTTTCAAAAAATGCTTACCAAAAAACTATTGTTGGATTTGGTAGTAGGAGAGTTTGGAATGAGAAAGATCCCTGAGTGAATCTTTCAATAATTATGAAATGTATGTAATTTGAATTTATATAATGCTGCGTTTAAGAGTATGAATTTCAAACCTTAATTAGATTTGAATGTAGTTGGAAATTTCATAACATGGATGTGTGTGTGTGTGTACGCATGCGCGTGTCTATATATATATATATATATATACAGTTACATACATTTCACAATTATTGAAAGATTCACTCGGGAATCCGTCTCATTCCAAACTCTCCTACTACCAAATCCAACAATAGCTTTTTGGTAAGCATTTTTTGAAACAAATGGAAAATAATAAAGGGCATAACTTTCCACTATAAGAATAGAACTTAATTATCCATTACGATAAAAAATAATTTTAAAAATTAACATTAATGACAAGTGAAACAATTTTATTTTATTTCTTTACGTCCTTTTTTTTTTTTTAAGCCTCGTACTCTTCAATAACCAAATAAGAAAAAATTTTGTTTACCAAGTTCTAAAATTTTAAAATATATAATGACAGCCGATGCAATCTTCACTGCTCAATATACTCTCAATGGGTCTAGGCTCAAAGCTAATTAAAGAAATATAAGAACACGTGCATGAATGGTAATGTATCATCCATGTTTCCTCAAATTACACTTCCCCTGCGTTAGCTTTCCCATAAATGATGTATATATATATATATATATATATAGACACACACACATCTATGTTATGAAATTTCCTAGTTCACAAAATCATGCTTTTTATGAGTCTACAGCTAAAAATGTACTAAAGAAAATGTAATGAGAATAATATATGAAAGAATTTTTCTCTTAAATGCATACTATTTTAGATTTTAAAAAACATTAGAGACGATAAAGAAAAAAGATTAAGAATTTTTTTCTTCATGATTGATTTACACATTATTAACATTTTATTTTTAAAATTCGATTCATATTAAAACAATTTTTTATGTATTTTTAATGGCATTTGAAACAAGAAAAAAAAATAATGAAAGGAATTTTATTAAACACAAAAATTTGTTCTAACATGATCAAAAGTTTAAAAAATTACATTAATGATGTGTGAAATTAATATTTATTTATTTATTTGTTACATAAATACATTTTTATGAAAAAAAAAAATCTTTCTTAGAATCATAAATGAAAAAGCAAATTTTATATTTTTTCTTAATACTTTTAAATACCCAAACCAATCCCAAAAGGAAGAAGACAAACTGATTCAAATGATTATTTCATTTTTTTTAATTTTTTATTCTTGCTCTCAAAGGAAGAGGAGAAATTAATTTTTACTACAGATTGTGATGCCTCAATTCTTTATATTCAAGTTGGATTTTTCCTTCATTGGTGCTCTCGCTCACACCGTCTCTCTCATTCAGAGTGGGTGTGGTGCTTCAATTCCTCTGGAATTGGATTGATTCCCTACACGTCTGCCTTCAATCAATTGCAATTTAAGAAGAAGAAGAAAAAGAAGAACAACACTATTAATGGAGGAGAAAGAATTGAGGCTATTGAGTAAGGAAGATTATGATGGGTTGGGCATCCCTGACAAGCCATTGAAGCAGTTATCGCTGGTGGCTGCTGTTGCATCCTCTCTTGATCGGAATGAAATGAAGAAGGAGGAGAAGCGAGTGCTAGCCACTGAAATGACAAAAACCAAAAACAAGAAGAAGATTCACAGCACTGAATGTAATTCCTCTAATCACCATCTTCAGCTTGACCATCTAATTCACTTTCATCATCACCCAATTCCCCCCATATCTTCTCTCACCATCATCCTAGTGAATACGGTAACAGTATCTATGATGTTTTTTTTTTTTTTTTGATTAATTCTACAGTTGTTGTAGTGGTTGTGCCTAAAATGAGCCATCGTCTTAGAAACCGCATCATCCAGATTGGCGGCACTGACATTGTTCTCGTCATCCAAAAAAAGCTCTCGTCTACTGATGTTAGCAGGAACCACAATCAACTCTCCGTCCCACTCAGCCAAGTCATGTCGAAATTTCTAACTGCGGAGGAGAATGACTTATTTTTCACAACGGTATCCGGGAAAAAGCTGGTTGGCATGGAGGTGCCCTTGATGATGGTTGATCACCCACATGTATAGTACCTTGATGAATTCTTGGGCATTCGATTGAAAAGTGGGACACGAAGAAGGAGAAAGGTAACACCAGCTCGTGCTATGTCTTGGTTTCGAAGTGGAATAACGTTGTTACGAAAACCATGCTCCAAAACAACAATGACATCCTGCTCTAGTCCTTCCATCGTTATACACATCTATGTTTTGCTCTACAACTAGTTATATATATATATATATCTAATGAAGAGTGAGCAACCATCCATTGAAATTGTGTTTAGTTTCTACTTGTGATATCTTCATTCTTGCGTAAGCAAGATCTATTTCAAATCTTAATTTTTCTGTAAACCTACTTTTTTCATTTCAAATGGGGCTTGCTTGACGAAGAGTAATCACCATGTAGCCCAACTGCTCATAAGGAGAAGTAGAAAAATAGAAAAAATGAAGAGCTTGAGAAATAACAAAGGGTAAAGATTTGTAGGGGGATTTGAAAGGCATGATACTGTGTATTAGATGGCTAGTGGAATTTGAAGAGGCATAGACATCGCGAGTGAAAGACGGGGATATGAGGCATTCAAATTTAGGATTTGGGACATAGGGGGAATTTCTATTTTGAATTAATACATTATGAAGGGAATTTGAAATTTTAATTTTTTGTCACTTAAGGACTACCAAATTCTCCCATTTATGATTTTCGAAGTAGATAGTTTAATTTTATTTTCCCCATCACATTACGAGTCTCTAACGCTATAAATATGTATAAAGAGGATAACCTATGTAATGCTATTGGTTAGATGAGGTTAAAAATATAACCGTTTGGGGAGGTTAAGGTAGAAGAGTTCCTAAGTCTGAAGCAAGGACAGCTATCCGTCTCGCAGTATGCAGCACGTTTTATCGAGCTCTCTCGATTCACCCCATACATTGTTCCTAATGAGGTGAAGAAGGTGAGGAAGTTTGAGAGAGGCTTGAGGCGAAGTATATTTAGGCAGGTGGTGGTGCTGCGGATCCAAGACTTCGCTGAGTTGGTCGACAGGGCGGCCTTGGCAGAGATTAGTGAGCGTCTTGATGTGGATGAGCCGGGACAGAGGAAGAGATCTGCATCTACAAGCTACCAGCAGGGTCACAGGCCGGGTCAGTGGAGGAGAGGTAATCATGGTAGAGGGCGGAGACAGGAGACGAGAGGACGCCAGGTGCAGACAGGGCAGGGTCCTCCATTTTGTCATACTTGTGGTAGGAGGCGCTGGGGAGAGTGTCGATCTGGTGGTGTAGTGTGCTATCGCTGCGGTAGATCGGGACATATAGTGCGAGATTGTCCTACCCCGCCAGATGCAGCTACGGTGTGTTATCGCTGCGGTAGATCGGGGCACATGGTACGAGATTGCCCTACTCCACCAGATGCAGTTCCAGCTCCTAGACCATACCGGGGAGGTTATCAAGCACCACCGGGGGGGGCAGTAAAGGAATACGGCTCCAGCCAGGGTGTTTACTCTGACGCCGGGTGAGGCTGAGGCGTCAGGTGACGTGGTGACAGGTATGGTCATTATGCTTTCTTTTAAAGTTATTGCATTATTTGATTCAGGAGCTACACACTCGTTTGTGTCCTTGGGGTGTATTAAATTATGTGAGGCTGAAACACAATCATTAGATGTTGAACTGTTGGTATCTACACCGACTGGGTCGGTAGTGAGGTGTGGTAGGGTACTCTGCGATTGCCCAGTAGAGATTCAGGGGAAAACATTATCTGCTGATTTGATAGTGTTAGACATGCATGGGTTTGACGTTATATTTGGCATGGTTTGGCTAGCAGCTAATTTTGCCAGCATAGATTATCGTACACGAGAGGTGACATTTAGACCCCCGGGGGAAGCAGAATTCAAGTTTGTAGGGTCGTATGTACAATCCCTGCCTCAGCCAGTTTCAGCTATTCAGGCCAGGAGACTACTGCTGAGTGGTTGTCAGGGGTTTGTGGCGGTTGTGAAAGAGATGTCAGAGAATGAGTCGAAACTTGCTAGCACGCTTATAGTGAAGGAGTTTGTGGATATTTTTCTAGATGAGTTACCAGGCTTGCCACCCAACCATGAGGTGGATTTCTTTATTGATCTACCTTCCGGTACAACTCCGATTTCTAAAGTACCTTATCGAAAGGCATCAGTGGAGTTAGTAGAATTGAAGAATCAGTTGCAAGATCTGCTAGATAAGGGCTTCATACGGCCCAGTGTATCTCCGTGGGGAGCTCCAGTTTTATTTGTGAAAAAGAAAGACGGGACTATGAGGATGTGTATAGACTAGAGGGAGATAAATAAAGTGACAATCAAGAATAGGTATCCTCTACCTCGTATCGATGATTTCTTTGACCAGCTCTAGGGTACACACGGGTGTATTCGAAGAATAACCTCAGATCTGGCTACCATCAGGTGAAGGTGAAAGCAGAAGACGTCTCAAAGACGGCCTTCAGGACTAGGTATGGGCATTACGAGTTTCTAGTGATGCCGTTTGGTTTGACGAATGCTCCTGCGGTATTTATGGACTTGATGAATAGAGTCTTCCACCAATACCTAGACCAGTTTGTTTTTGTTTTTATTGATGATGTACTGGTCTATTCTAGGAACTATGAGGAGCATGAGACGCACTTGAGGCAAGTTTTACAGACACTTTGGGAAAAGAAGTTGTACGCCAAGTTCAGTAAATGTGAATTTTGGTTAGAGAAGGTCGTGTTCTTGGGGCATGTTGTATCTGGAGACGGTATTTCTGTGGATCCTAGCAAGATTGAGGCTGTAGTGAATTGGGCTAGACTGAGAAATGTCCACGAGATCAGGAGTTTCTTGGGGCTAGCAGGCTATTACCGTTGTTTTGTTGAGGGATTCTCAGCTTTGTCAGGGCCCTTGACACGACTGACGAGGAAGAATGTTAGATTTGAGTGGGACGATAGTTGTGAGTAGAGTTTTCAGGAGCGAATCAGAGACTAGTCACAGTACCAGTGTTGATCATCCCATGTGGGGGTGAAGGGTATACCATTTACAGTGATGCGTCCTTGAAGGGACTTGACTGTGTATTAATGCAGCATGGCAGGGTAGTGGCGAATGCATCCAGGCAATTGAAAGAATATGAGAAGAACTACCCTACCCATGATTTTGAGTTGACTGCAGTGGTACATGCACTGAAGATTTGGAGGCATTACCTGTACGGTGAGCAGTGTGAGATCTTCTCCGACCATAAAAGTTTGAAGTATTTCTTTACGCAGAAAGAACTGAATATGAGGCAGAGAAGGTGGTTGGAGCTGATTAAGGATTTTGATTGTACCATCAGTTATCACCCAAGGAAAGCAAACGTGGTAGCTGATGCGTTGAGCAGGAAATCCAGGGAGCCAGTGTTGGCAGCTATGGGGATCCAGCATCCGATCATAATGGATCTGGAGAGACTCGGCATAGAGTTGGTGGAGAGTGATCTCCCAGTATGTATTGCCAGCCTAGTGGTACAGCCTACCCTGCAGGAGAGAATTAAAGCTGCCCAGAAGGAAGATCTAGAGCTAGTGAAGGTGATAGACAGAGTACAGAGTGGGCAGGGGGAGGAGTTCAGTATCACAGATGACAGAGCTTTGCGGTTCCGTTCCAGATTATGTGTTTCTGCCGATACTGAGATCAGGAAGACTATTCTAGAGGAGGCTCACAGATCTTTGTATACAGTTCATCCCGGTAGTATGAAGATGTACAGAGATCTGCGAGAGTCATACTGGTGGAGTGGTATGAAGAGAGAGATTGCCGAGTATGTAGCGCAGTGTTTGACGTGCCAGCAGGTAAAGGCTGAGCACCAGAGACCGGCAGGGCAGTTGCAGCCGTTATTCATCCCGGAGTGGAAGTAGGATCACATATCGATGGACTTCGTGTCAGGACTGCCGACGACGTTACATGGTCATAATGCCATCTGGGTGATTGTTGATCGATTGACGAAGACCGCCCACTCTATTCCCATCAAGATCAGCTACTCCCTCAGCCATTTAGCGGAGATTTACATTCAGGAGATAGTACGTTCTCATGGGGTGCCTGTATCTATTGTGTCGGATCAAGACCCACAATTTACATCACGATTTTGGAGGAGTCTGCAGGAGGCTCTGGGGTCTCAGTTATCGTTTAGTATGACATTCCATCCTCAGTCAGACGGGTAGACTGAGAGGACGATACAGATATTAGAGGACATGCTCAGAGCGTGTGTACTAGACTTTGGGGGTAGTTGGACCCAGTTCATGCCATTAGTAGAATTTGCGTATAATAACAGTTATCAGTCTAGCATTGGCATGGCACCATTTGAGGCTCTGTACGGTAAGAGATGCCGTTCTCCTTTGTTTTGGGATGAAGTGGGTGAGCGGCGAGTAGTGGGGCCAGAGCTGGTTCAGTAGGCGTGTGATAAAGTTCGTCTTATCAGGGATAGGATCAGTGCAGCTCAGAGTCGACAGAAGAGTTATGTCGACCATCGCCGCAGGAATTTAGAGTTTGACGTAGGTGATCACATATTTTTGAAGATAGCTCCGATGAAAGGGGTTATGCGATTTGGGAGGAAGGGTAAACTTAGTCCTAAGTTTATCGGTCCATTTGAGATTCTAGATAAAGTGGGACCGGTAGCCTACAAGCTAGTTTTTCCACCTGTATTGTCCAAGATTCACAACGTATTTCATGTTGCTATGTTGAGGAAATACGTCCCAGACCCTTCTCATGTCATCAATTATGATGAGTTGGAGCTTAGTCATTCACTGGGATATGAGGAGGTACCAGTACAGATTTTGGATAGAAAAGTGCAAGAGCTACGTAACAGGACGATTCCTCAAGTAAAAGTCTTGTGGAGGAATCATGCAATGGAAGAGGCTTCTTGAGAGTTCGAGGAGCAGATGAAGCAGAGGTATCCACATTCATTTCAAGAAGTCTGAGTGAATAAATGTAAATAGTTAAGTAGTTTTCTGTTGCAGGTACATGTAATGGTTGAATAGTGTAGTACTTTAGTGTTGGGAGAATGGTTTTCTTTTGTATATGTAATCTTACAATACTCGAAATGTAACCACGGTATTCCTCCGCCATAAGTGAGGGTAGGTAATAAAATGAGTAGACCCTTTTTCCTGATTAAAGGATGGCGAGTTACGGAAACAGTAAATTTCGAGGACGAAATTCTTTTAAGGGGGGAGGAATGTAGTAACCGGGAAAAAAATAAAATTTTAAAAAATAATAATAAAAAAATAAAATTAATTAATTAAATTAACAAGTAAAATGAATAGTATGATAAGGAACAAATATATATATATATATATATATATATATATATATAAAGTGTGAAAGTTTCTTCAAGAAGCTTTACTTTAATTAATGTTTACTATTATATATATATATATATATATATATATATATATATAATAACACAAGCTTCTTCGAGAAGCTTTGAAAGTCAAGATCCAAATTAAATTGGATTTTTGGGTGTGCGTGAGTGCACTCTCTCTCTCTCTCTCTCTCTCTCTCTCTCTCTCTCTCTCTCTCTCTCTCTCTCTCTCTCTCCTACGACTCTCTCTCTCTTTGATTTCGGGCTAGTTTTATGCCGGATCGACAAACCGAAGCCACCACGATGCTCCTGGCGAAGTTCTCTACAAGTCTGCAGGAGCGGATCGTCAGGAAAACGAAGTTGGATTTCATCCCAAATCCAAGGTAAGACTTTATATTCAATATTTGGATTTTTGATAGTTGAAGAAAGTGATATACGCATAAAAATACTGAACTTTAATATTGGAAATTTTCAGTTCCAGGATGTTGATTAGGAACGTTGGGAATCATCCCTAAGTTGAGATAAGACTTTTTAAGTCGAATTTGACTTAGTGGTAGTTATAGAAAATGTTGTATGTACGAAAATTCTAAACTTTAATTCTGCGAATTTTCATTTTCAGGGTGTTGAGTTGAGAACCTTGTGGGTACGGGGAAGATTTCCTCAGGGGCTTTTCAGGAATCAGGTAAGGGGATAAACTAAGTTAATTTTGTTTTGAGAAAATGCATGTATATATATATGTAGCATCTGGTTTTAGGAAAAATAAATATATTTATATATATGATTTATATTTGGAAAATACTGTTTAAATGATGATATGTTGAATACGTAGAAAATTTGTTTAGTGTGGCATGAGTATAAAAATGTTGTGAAAAACTGTTTTCTGGGAATGGGGAAGATATGAATTTCTATGATGGAAAACCGGCGTACGGGCCGAGATATATATATATATATATATATATATGTGATTTTCCGGCGTATGGGCCGTGCTATGTGGATGAGATTTGCCAGCGTACGGGCTGTGCTACGTGATTTGCCAACGTACGGGCTGAGCTATGTGATTTGCTAGCGTACAGGCTGTACTATGTGATTTTTCGGCGTATGGGCCGAGGTATGATAAAATGTGTAATTCCGGCGTACGGGCCGATGATTTTCATGAAATGTGTATATGTGAAAAATGATATGATTGATTTGATAATTATTGATATGAAATATTCATGTATCACGATTTTAGTATATATATATATGATATCAGAACCTGGTTGGCTTGGTCTAGGCTAGCACTTGCACGGTACCGTTGTTATGTGTCCATGGTCCTCGTGATCATGATATCTGTGTTAACGCCGCTGTACGGAATGGTGTGAGATTGGATGGTCGATGTGGTTATTTTCAAGAAGTGTGCTGTTATCGCCCCTGGTGTATGGACCAGTCTGGGTAGACCCATCGGACCTACAGACTACTGTTTGACTTGGCAGTGGTCGGCCAACTATTGTCAGGTCCCGCCTTCGGGCCTTACAACCCAGTCATGTGGGGGTAATACATGACAATAGCCAGCTAACCTACCAGGATTGTTTTATGTTATTATTAGTGTATGAGATGAGATATGTTTATGAAAATGCAGTATATTCTGCTATGTGTTGATATATATGTATGTTTTCCCAGATTTGATAAACAGTATTAAATATGTTATGTATGGTATATGTAAAACACATAATACTCATGTTGCCACACACTAGTATTAGTTTATTTCCCTTACTGAGAGGTGTCTCACCTTTAAATTTTATTAACTTTTCAGGAGCCCCGGATAGGAGAGCGGGAAAAGCTCCGCTGATATAGTACGGTCTATCTACTCTTTTTTAAGGGTAAGTTTTGTAGGGACAGTTAGATTTTGTGAGAAATGTCCCTAGGTTTTATTTTTGGGATGTATATATGAAAATACAGTGATTGTAGTAACTCTGGTATATTGTGGTATATGGTGTTGAGATGTACATGTTTGTATATTTTCTGCTACTAGGGCTTTTGCTTTATGCTTTGATATATCCCTAGTGCCCACGGGCCCAGGTGGATTGTGATCTGCTGAGCTGGAATGTATGATGTGATGATAATTTATTTATATAAAAAAAATATATATGTGAAAAAGGAGCAGGTCATTACATCTTCTTTGCACGTTCAGTCTTGACCCGACCTGATTCACTCCCAGACCCGATCCGGCAGGTGACTCAGATTTGGGTTGAGCCGAGAGCCAGTTCCTGACCCCGGGTCCAATCGTCCGCCTCAGCACCATGTCGTTCGCCATGTCAGCGGGTGAGCCAAGTCAGCAGGGACCCCATGGCCACGTCAGCAGGTGGGACCCACTACCATGTCAATAGGTGGACCCCACTGCCATGTCAGCAGTGACACGTCAGCACACCACATTAGCGGTCCACGTCGCAGCGCCACGTTAGTAAGTTTGACCAGGTTTGACCAAACTTTGACTAAGCTTTTTGGAGTCGTTTTGGGTCTGTTTTTCGAGCGAATCTAACCATTTCTAGGGTTTTCGCCACGTTGGATCCAACCGCACTATTCGTTTGGGCTAATTCCATCTCTAGATTAGCAAATCGAGATGTCAAATGAAAATAGCTCAAAAATCGAAATGTTCAATGGGAACAATTTCGGTTTTTGGAAGATGCAGATAGAAGATTACTTGTTTGGGAAAGAGTTGCACTTACCGTTGAAGGGTAAGCCATCATCCATGAATGAGGACAAGTGGGAGTTGCTTGATCAAAAAGCTCTCAGAGTCATCGGAATGACGTTGTCGAAATCTGTGACGTTCAATATCAAGCATATAACATCCACCAAGTCTCTGATGGATGCGCTCTCTAATATGTACGAACAACCTTCAGCCACAAACAAGGTACATCTCATGAAAATACTATTTACGATGAACATGTCTGCAGGTGAGAGTTTCAGCAGGCATTTGAATAACTTTAATGAGTTGTCTTATCAACTCACCTCAATCGGGATAACGTTTGATAATGAGATTCGGCCCCTACTGATTCTCAGTCAGTTGCCTGAAAATTGGAATGGTGTCATCACTGCCATCAGTAGCTCCGTAGGAAAATCGAAGCTTGTATACGATGACGTCGTCAGCATGATTTTGACAGAGGAAATAAGAATGCAGCCGAACCATAGCTCCAATTCGAGTTCAGCCTTAAACATGGAGAGTTGAGGTAGAGGAAACAGGCATGGATGATCAAACAATTGAGGCAGATCTAGGCCCAGACGGTCAAAAGTCAAAAATCCCAGAGGTACTTAGGACACAGGTTCTTAGAGCGCTAAAGTTATTGAGTGCTAGAACTGTGCAAAGACCGGTTAATACAGGTACCAGTGTAGGAGTCAGAAGAAATAATTCGAAACGAGGGCAAAGACAGAAGTAAATATTGCTTTCGAGAATAATGAGATGCTGATCTGCTCTTTGAAAAGCAAGCAGGAGTCTTGGGTCTTAGACTCCGAAGCCTCATTTCATGCCACATGCTGCAAAGATTGCCTAGAGGAGTACACACCAGGTAATTTTGGTAAGGTGTACCTTAGCAACGATCAACCTTGTGACATAACCGGCAAGGAAGTTGTGAAGATCAATATAAATAAGTCAGTATGAAAGCTGAAGGATGTGAGGTATATTCCAGACCTGAGAAAGAATTTGATCTCAGTTGGTTAGCTAGAAGATGAGGGATACACAACGAAATTCATTGGCGATGAGTAGAAAGTTTCAAAGGGTATACTAACGATTGCGCGAGGTAAGAAAAGCGGAACACTTTTTGTAACCTCCAATGCCTCCATGTCTATTTTAGTTGCTGCAGGAAATGACGACAGCAACATCTGGCACCAACGAGTTGGTCACATGAGCGAGAAGGGACTTAGGGTGATGCACTCAAAGGAAAAATTGAGTGGTCTACAGTCAGTGCAGGTTGACATGTATAAGGATTGTATAGTCGGGAAACAGAAGAGGGTTAGTTTCCAGATAAACACCCATGCCCTAAAGAAGAAGGGACTAGAGCTGGTCCACTCAGAATTTGTTGGGACACATCAGTAGAATACCGAGAATCCTCAGGTGAAGGAACCAGTGGAGCAGATCGTTGTACCACCGTCTCCTACTCCAGCACCGGAGCTTAGGAGATCTACTTGGTCCCATATACCAGATAGAAGGTATATTGATTACTTACTTCCTACAGATGAAGGAGAGCCCGAATGCTATGATGAAGCATGTCAGGTGGCAAATACGAGCAAATGGGAGGTTGCGATGAAGGATGAGATGAAGTCCCTCACCTTCAACAGAATGTGGAAGTTGCCCAAAAGCCTTCACAACAAGTGGGTGTACAGAATCAAGGAGGAGCATGACGGCTCCAGAAGATACAAGCCTCGGTTGGTAGTCAAAGGCTTTGAGTAGAAGGAAGGGATTGACTACACCGGCATTTTTACACCAATTGTGAAGATGACAGCCATCCGATTAGTCCGCAGGAATCGAGCAGAAAGGAAGATGGCGACTACAGAGAAACTAAAGTTGTGTTCAACTTCAGTTGGTCTTCATGCCTGAAGACATATTTTGAGCACATCATTTATTCATGATACTGGTTGAGGAGGTGTCTCTGTCTCCAAGTTGGAGATTGTTAGAGATGAAGCCAGAAGACAGCCAGGAGATGACTCGTTGCTGAGTCAAAAAATGTGGTGGAATTATCTCTCAATTAATATTTTCATTATAAACTTCCAATTGTGATTAATTTGATTGATTTGTGTTAATTATGATGTAAATTCCAAGCCTATATAAAGAGGGTTGTGGAAACATAACATAGAACAGCACAGAGAGAGTGTAGAACGTGAGAAGCTCAGGAGAGCTAAGAAGAGAAGGGAGGAAGATAGAGAGAGAGAAAGAGAGAGAATTGTAATTTTTCTGGCGAGTTAGTGAATTCTTGGTGTGTGCTCCATGGACGTAGGTCGTTATTGACCGAACCACGTAAATTTCTTGGTGTCACTTTGATCTGGATGCTCACAGGTTCCTAACATATAAAGAAGCATTTTAATTTGCTTCTTATTCACTCACGCCCCATCTTGATGCAATATTTCCTATTGAATTTTTCATCATCAAAATAGATACAAGAGAATTAATTTCAGGTTGGCAAAATTAATGAATGTTGATACTCATAATGGAATACTGTTTTTGAATTTCAACTTGCCATGATAGTCACATAATGAAATGTTGTTTTTGAATTTCAACTCAATTGACTTTATAAATGAGTTAAAAATGGGAATCAAACATAGCTAAAATAAAAAATAAAAAGAATTCGACAAAGAGAAAGAAATTAATTAGGGAAGCATAATGATTATTGAAAATGAAAATTAAAGAAAGGAAATTAATGAGGGAAATGATCACACATGATTAAACAAAAGGTAGTTAACTAGTCAGTACCACATTAATTTTTAGTTTAATGTAATAAGGTGATATACCATAAATTATCAACTTCTCAAATTTCCAAAACAAAATGCAACAAAAAAAATTTATTTTTTAAATGTGTATATAGTTTAAAATAATTATAATGGGTCAATAGTTATATCCTGTGGATGGGATAGTCACATCACATTTTTTTATACTTCATAATTCGAATTTGAACACTATAGCAAAAGATCTTATCCTCGCTTGGGGCCAACAACAACTCCTGCAGCAACGACTACTGCATCGGGGGTGGACTAGGTTGATGAGTACCTATGTGCACCTTCTTCTACTCGTCTGAACAAGAAATGCCATCCTTTACTATTCCAATCACTGACCCGACTAGAGCCATGTAGTTCCTCTCAACCATAGCCACAGTTGCGAATCTAATCTGTAAGGTTGCATCAGAGAAACTAATTGGGCAAATGAAGAAGTGCCTCTTCATCTTGGGATCTAAATCTTTCATCAGTGTATTGTTGATCTCTCTTTCTATATTCTCGGCGATTTTTTTTGCACGACCTTGTAAAGTAACAATAGCTTCAGTAAGATTGCCCTTTTTGATTGAATCGAGAATCTCATGACATAATTTTTCATCACCCCCAAGAACTTCACACACCTCGTTGATGACAACGTCATCTACGAGACCATCAATGGTAGGATGAGTGGCGGTCTTGTGTTGCTCAAGAGTACTAAAAAGTACAAAGAGGAAGAGGAGAGTTGAGACTAGGGCTTGCTTCATGTTTTTTCTATAGCTAAGTTAGATAACTTGTTGTCTAATTAGCCAAGATGTGTGTTTGTCTAGGTTCTTTAGGTTCCTTTATATAGTGTAATGTGGAAGGTACTAAAACTATGATTTTTCTTACATGGGAACAACGTTACCCATAACATTAAAGACCAAATCAGGACTGCGATATGTTTAGATTTTTTTGTAATTTTTGTGACTTTTTTTACCATTTATGAAGGGCAAAAATAAAGAAAATACAAGAAAATTTAAATAAAATAAATATATCAAGGCTAAAAATCGACATAAAATCCCTAATTTTTTAATGGAGGTCCTCTTCAATTGTCAACTAAAAATGTGAAACAAAAGACTAAAATAAGCATTTTTAAAAAAAATTTGGAATGGGCAAATAAAAGAAAATTAAATAATAAATAGTAACTAAATAGATAATTTTAAAAAAAAAAAATATTTGAAGCGAAAAAGAAATTTTTTTATCAGTCAGCTCATATTTTTTGGTGATTCTTTCGAATTTTAAAACTATTTCTCCTCAATTTTTAAAGTGAAGGGAAATAGATATGTAAATAAATAAATAAATAAAATATCTAAAAAAAATAACGGACCAATCAACTAATCGACTTGGGCCAATCAACCATTCCGGATGACTTTAAATAATCACGTGACACACGTGGGAGACATCTCATGCCGATCGTCTTCTTCAACAACCATCCAGTGACATGCCAAAAACCTAACAACGCCGCCACCTTGCTTAGATGTTTTTCAAGCATTCTCGACATTGGAATGACGTAAAATCACCTCCATTTGACTCCTGGGAACCTCTAGAAGAAACCCTCCCATCATCTCAAAAACGAGCTTATTATGGCCATCAACACATGGTTGAGCGTCACCAGTGATGATGGCGTCTATGACTATTCAAGGTAATTTGAAGCTTGTTTTATGTTATTTTTGTTTATTTTGTTTTCTGAACTTCTATTTATCATTCTTTTTTTATTTGTGGTTTTTTTTTTGTGTATATTAAAAGCATATTTACCTTTTTATGGTGTGTTGGGTTTATAACATCTCAAATAGGAAAGTTTCATACTCAAACTATTGGATATTCCCTATTAATATTATAATATCATTATTAATATTTAAAATATTATTATATGTTTTAATATAAATATTAAACCATCATTATTAATATATATTTTTATTATATATAATACTTGATTGCCACTAGGAAATATTTTATGATTATTGAATCATTATACTATTATTTATAATCTTAAAAATAAAATAAAAATATTTTTATTATTATCATCCATGATAAATACTTTAATAATGATACAGTATAGAAAAAGAATATAATACTCAAACTATTGAATATTCCCGAAACATAGGGAATAGAAACAAAATTTCAGAATTATTGTATTTGAAATTCATTAAATATGAACAATTAAATATATTTTAACAGTCATAACAATGCCACTCACCTTTTTTTTTTTATTAGAAAGAGAGAGTGAACTTTTTAGTTTTTGGATTGTGTTTGGGAGAATAATTTCAAGGTTTAGATTGTAATTTTTATTAAATTGGAAGAAAATTAACATAATTTTCTACTATGCTTCATGTAAATTTACACAAATCAAAATCTGAAGTTCAAAATCTATATTATTGGAAATATCAAAATGCACAATTTATTTTATTTTATTTTCTTCACTAATAACATACTTAAAATATTGGATCCAATAATTTTAAATTCATACTAAACCTTGGAAGTTAATTTAATTAAAACATTAATTATCCATAACATTATCACATTTAATTTTTTAAAAAATTATTTAAAAATTTTAAATAAAACATAGTTAAGTGGGGTTTTTTTTATCAACAATTATAAAAACATTAACACTATATTATTTACTAGCAATTCGCACACGCTATATAATCTTAATGTGTGTTTCTGTGTGTGTGTATAAACACATGCATATTATTTCAAGATCAAAACAAACTAACCTAGCAAGTGAGGAGGAGACCATCCACAAAAGACCAAATTAGGATTGCGATATGGTTATATTTTAACACCAAATGAACGTAATAGATAGAGAAATGTTCTGTCTCATTGGACAAATATTGATATAATCTTTGTGTATGTGTGTGTGTGTGTGTTTGTATGTTTGTGTGTGTATTTGATATATTTGTCTCTTTGGACAAATATTTGATATAATCTTAATGAATATAATAGATAGAGAAATGACCTGTCACTAATATAATCTTAGTGTGTGTGCGCATGTGTGTGTGTGTATATATAAACACATGCATATTATTTCAAGATCCTATCAAACTTACTTGGCAAGTGAGGAGGGAACCAGCCATAAGACACCAAATCTGGACTACGATATGCTTAGATTTTAGCACCAAATGAATGTAATAGATAGGGAAATGCCTTGTCTCTTTGGACAAATATTTGAGATTTCCATGAAATGAGAAAGATATGTATAGGTAAGCTGGGAATGATGATAATAATAATAATAATAATAATAATAATAATAAATTTGAAATTTTATGGAAAGAGTCACATAATATGTGTGCATTTCCTCCGTAATTTAGCTCCTGTTATATATATATATATATTAAATTTTGTGTTTTTGTTTCTACTTAGTTGACTATATTTTATTTACGTTATTATTTTTTTGTTTCTATTATAGATTTTCAGTTATTTAGGGAAAAAATGTGTATCATATTTATTAGTTTGACTGCAAGTTGTGAAATTATTCTCATATCTAGAATTAACTTTTTTGAATGGAACCATTGATTTTAAATATAATAATTCTAAATTAAAATGAAACTAAAATTACATTATGAAATTTAGAAATAATTAAAATAAAAATATTCATAAATTTTCAAAAAATTTGAAAAAAAAAAAAGTTAAAGCCTTGAAAAATATTTTTACTATTTTCAAAATATCATTTACAATAAGATTATTATTGTAGCAATAAAATGTGAATTTTAAGATATAATAATTGTTGAAATGATTATATAATTTTATTACTGTTAAAGTATTTTACATTTTTATTCTTTTTATTTTTATTATTTTAATCATATTGTTTACATTGTTATGAATCAAGGGAGAAAAATGAATTTCTTCAATCAACTTTTTAATTTATTTTAGTTATAGAAATACTGGCTAGACAAGTTTTTGATTTTAAATTCTTAGTTCCTCTTTCAAATATTGGTTTTTGTTATTTTTTTATTTTCATAATTGTTCATAGTGATACCAAAAGGTTATTCAATTTTTCTAATTACACATAAATAATATATATAACTCGTTGCAAACAAATTAGAATATTTAAATTAGTTGAACTACAATTACACCTATTCTCATATTCGGACAATGAGAATCAATCTCTCTTGTATAATTTTTTTCATCATCATAATTAAGTTCAGCCATGAAAAAAGAAAAGATTAATTAGCTAGATCGAGCAAACATGAAAAGTGTCAACTGGGCTTAAATTGCATTCATGATCATTTCCTTATTTAGTTTTTTGATAGACAATTTATTTGTTATTATTTATTTTGTTAGGTGAAAATTTTCTCTATTTAGTTTTTTTTCCTTAATCATTTCTTTATACGTACACCAATAATATGTGCTTCACAACCAAAATCATAATTAGAAATTATATAGCAAGGACCAAGTTTCTCCAATATTAATTCCGTTCATAATAGAATTAGAATTGGGTTGAAGAAACTATTGTGATACCAACTACGTACATAGGATTCACAAATTCTATTTTCAAAACTTTTAAAACAATTAGATGACATCCCGGGCATAGTAGTTTTCAACGATGCATAATGTTAATTAATTTCAGTTCATTTCTGTTGGACATTAAACTTGACTGGAGATGGTCGGCAACCCACCGCTGTTGAATTTTCTAGAGTCAGCAGGCAACTTACTCCACCTACCAGCCCACCTCCGTTGAAGATTAATTCCCACCATTGTTGATTATACTATTGTATGATTTGCTATAAATAGATGTGTGTGTGTGTGTGTGTGTGTGCAATGTATTGTGTGGTGTAGAGAGGGTGAATAACCAATGAGCGAGAGAGATTTTGTTTTGAATTCCTCTGAATTTCTTTTCCATCTTGAAATTAATTGTTTTTGCAATTGAGTACAATTCTCACAGAGTTTCAGTCACAACTAGTGACTGAGTGTCCCCTCCACCCATCAATTCCTATTTAAAAATAATGATCATATTTTATTGTCAAATATCTCTTTTATTTCATAAAGGAGAAATTTTATTTGCAGTTGCTAACATTAATCATACAAGTAATTGACCTTAACATAAAAGTAAAGAGTGACCATCATGTATAATTGAATTGCCAAGAGGTTTACGATATTAAAAAAGAGAGTTTCTTTTCCATTATAAGGTAACAAAATTTTACAATGTATTGACTTTTTTTGAATGGAATCATTGATTATATATATAAAATTCTAAATTAAAATTAATCTAAAATTACATTATGAAATTTATATATAATTAAAATAAAAATATTCATAAAATTTCTAAAAATTTGAAAATAATAATAATATATAAAGCATTAAAAAAATATTTTTACTATTTTCAAAATATCATGTACAATAAGATTATTATTGTAGCACTAAAATGTTAATTTTAAGATATGATAATTATTGTATGTTGAAGAGTAAACTTAAACAGTGGGACGGTGGCAGCAAAATTTGATGGCAGCAGCTTCATCAATTGACAGCCCTCTTCTATTGACATTCAAGATCGGCGGCCACCAACCTCACCAACCAGCCCACAATCTTTCATTATTTTGATTTAGAATTTGCTATAAATAGGTGTGTGTGTGTGTGTGTATGTAATGTATAAGGTGGTGAAAAGAGGGTGAATAGCTAGCGAGCGAGAGTGATTTGATTCCTCTCTAAATCAGTTTTTGAAATAAATTGATACTGTTTATTGTGTAATTGATTCTCACTGAGTTTCATTCACAACTAGTGATTGAGTGTACCCTCCACCCAATAATGGTATCAGAGCGTCCAAGTACATCAGAATTCGCCAAATAGAGTCAAATAGAGGAGAAATTCAAAATTTTTTTTTTTTTGCCATATTTGAAGTTGCTCAAAATTCAAAATTGAGCCTACCATTGTGAAATTTGCATTGAGATGACTCCAATGGTGAAAATTGCGTCTCAAACGGAGTTCAGAAGACTCCACACGCGCTCACAAGGGCCTCCAGTGAACTCAACATCCTCCCCACACGCCGCACGTGCCGACGAGGATTCTGACCACCAGCTATTTGATTATATAGCTGTGACCATGGAAGAAACAAAAGATTTGGAAACCATGTTTGTATAAGAACTTATGGGCTCACTCCAAGCCCATGAGCAAAAAGTCAACAAAAGGAGTGATGATAAAGCACTGGAGTAAGCCCTCTAAATGAAGTTGTCCCTCACTGCAGATATACGACAAATGGGGGACGTCACAATAATGGAGAGGACAAGACCAAGGATCTCGTGGAATAAATTATGAAAATTTTGACTCCAGAGGAGGTGGTAGAGGCGGAAGAGGTCCCACCAAAGAAGGACGCAATCAACAGAACTATGTCCTATGGGACAGAGGACAAGGAAGAAGAGGGGGATACAATAACTGCCCGAACGTAGACAAAAGAAACGTTCAGTGCTACAATTGTCACAAGTATGGATACTATAACAATGAGTGCAGAAAAGGAGAAAGTCGGAGGAGAATCGTTGATGCTGATGGCACACAGTTCAACCCACCAGGACCAAAATGTTTGGTACCTTGACTTTGGAGCCAGTAATCACATGACTAGAAGAAAGAACCTGTTTAATGAACTTAATGAAAAAGTTCAGGGAGAGATATCATTTGGTGATCTCTCTAAAGTGCCAGCTCGAGGAAGGGGAAATGTCCTAATCAAGAGGAAGGATGGAGAGCATGCTTATATCTTCAACGTGTACTATGTGCTAGCCATGAAGACTAATATACTTAGTCTCATATTGCTTGTGGAGAAAGGCTACCAAATTAGCCTTAAAGATAAGCAGATGGTGATAACAGACGCTCAAGGTAAGCTTGTTACTCAAGTACAAATGGCAAAGAATCAAATGTTTCCACTCGCCATTCAACATGATACCCCGAGGTGTTTGAGTGCTATCATTAAAGATAAAGACTGGGAATGGCATCTTAGGTACGGACATCTAAATTTTAAAAGTTTGAAACAGTTGGGAAGCAAGAAGATGGTGAAAGGCTTACCTAACATCCACCACCCAAATATGATATGTGAAAGTTGTGTTTTGAGCAAGCAACACAGAAACAGCTTTGGAAAGCAAGCTGACCGGAGATTTACCATGCCGCTCCAGCTAGTACACATAGACGTGTGTGGTCCATTGAGGCCATTTTAAAATGGACAGAATCGATACTTCCTCATCTTCATCGACAATTACAGTAGGACGACTTGGGTCTACTTCCTGAAAAGGAAGTCAGAAGTATATGACAAGTTCAAAGAGTTCAAAGCTCTTGTGGAGAAACAGAGTGGCTATCGCATCAAGTCACTCCGACCAGACCAAGGAGGAGAGTATAAAGACAAAGCTTTCCTCGAATTCCTTAGGTAGCAAGGGATTAAAAAATAGTCCACACCAACCTACACTCCCCAATTGAACGGTGTAGTTGAAAAGAAGAACCACACAATCCTTAACATGGTTAGGAGCATGTTAAAGGATAAGAATATGCCCAAGAATTTTTGGGCAAAAGCAGTGTCATGTGCAGTCTATCTACTCAACTGGTGTCCTACGAAGAGTATTGATACAATGACACCACATGAAGCATGGAGTACTCACAAGACCAGTGTGAGTCATCTTAGGGTGTTTGGCTCCGTAGCTTACGCCAAGATCTTAGAAGCAAGGAGGACAAAGCTGGAAGATAAAGGAGAGAAGTGTATCCTTGTTGGATATGGTGACAGCACCATGGGATATTTTACTCTACATTCCTATCAACAAGAAAGTCATTCATAGTTGGGATGTCATTTTTGAAGAAAATAAATCTTGGAAATAAGATTAGGCTGAATCCTCCAAAGATGCAGAATTGATGCTTGAAGGAGAAGAACCCACACAGATAATAGAAGTGGCTATCGAGTCACAAGTTCTCAAGCTGCAGACACCTCCACATGGTTCACCATAGAGGAATGAATCTCCATCACTAATTGAGCATGAAATCTCAAACATGAGGCTTAGAGGAGCTCAAAACTTAGCTGACCTGTATGAAACTACAGAACTAATAGAAGAGTATGTTACTTTATACTGTCTATTGTTGACTAGCGATCCGGTTAGCTTTGAGGAAGCTAACGAAGAAAACAAATGGAGAAAAGCGATGGATAAGGAGATTCAATCCATCGAGAAGAACAAAACTTGGGAGTTGACAAATTTCTTGAAGAGCCGCAAAACTATTAGTGTAAAATGGGTCTACAAGACGAAGAAGAACGCTCAAGAATAAGTTCAGAGATACAAAGCAAGAGTTTTCGCCAAAGGCTACAAGCATAAAAAAGGGATTGATTATGGAGAAATCTTTGCCTCAGTTGCTAGGCTTGAAACCATCAGATTACTAGTTTCACTATTAGCACAAAATGGATGGAAGATTTACTAGCTGGCCGTGAAATTAGCATTTCTGAACGGTTTTCTAGAAGAAGAGATTTGTAATAATCAACCACCTGGGTATGTGAAGAAGGGCAAAGAAGATAAAGTGTACAAACTGAAGAAAGCACTCTATGGCTTAAAGCAGACACCTCGTGCGTGGAACATAGGCATTGATGACTACTTCCAGAAGAATGGATTTGAGAAATGTCCCTATGAGCATGCTCTATACATGAAGATGGAAATAGATGAAAGCATGCTGATAGCCTGCCTATACGTTGATGATCTGATCTTCACCGGCAACAATCTAGAGATGTTTGCCGCTTTCAAGAGGAGCATGGTTAAAGAATTCGAAATGACGAATATTGGCCAGATGACTCATTTTCTTGGCATAGAAGTCATGCAAAATAAGAAGGGAGTCTTCATTTCCCAAAGCCACTATGTAAAAGAAGTATTGAAGAAGTTTGGGAGGGACAAATGCAACCTTGTGACAACTCCGGTTGAAACGAGATTGTAATTGAGAAAGAATGAGGAAGGAGATGTTGACCCCATATATTTCAAGAGTCTGGTTAGAAGCTTGCGGTATTTGACATGCACCAAACCAGACATACTCTATGGAGTTGGACTTGTTAGTAGGTACATAGAGACTCCTAACCAGTCCCGCTTGAATGCAGTGAAGAGGATACTTCGCTATATCAATGGTACCATCACTGATGGTATATTCTATTCATCAAGAGGTGATTGCAAACTTATTGGCAATTCAGATAATGATTGGAGAAGAGATCTTGATGAAAGAAAAAGCATGACGGGATTCAAATTTTTCAATGGAGATACAGCGTTTACATGGTCATTAAAGAAGCAACCCATTGTAACGTTGTCATCATGTGAAGCTGAGTATGTTGCTACCAGCTCAGCTATTTGTCATGGTATATGGATTAGGAATGAACTGAACTATCTGGAACTTCTTTAAGAAAACCCCACAGAAGTCTACATCGACAACCGATCAGCGATTGCACTTGCGAAAAATCCAGTTTACCATGAAAGAAGCAAACATATTGATACTCGGTATCATTTTATCAGGGAGCATGTCAAGAATAAAGAAGTGGAGTTAATATCTTGCAGAACGTATGATCAGATAGCTGACATTTTTATGAAGCCACTCAGGCATGATATTTTTGTAAGACTAAAGACAATGCTTGGAATGACAAAGCTAGGAGAGTCAAGTTTAAAGGGGGATGTTGAAGAGTAAACTTGAACAGTGGGATGGTGGCAGTAAAATTTGACGGCAGCAGCTTCATTAACCAGCAGCCCACTTCTGTTGACATTGAAGATCAGCGGCCACCAACCTCACCAACCAGCCCACAATCTTTGATTATTTTGATTTAGAATTTGCTATAAATAGGTGTGTGTATGTAATGTATAAGGTGGTAAAAAGAGGGTGAATAGCCAGTGAGCGAGAGTGATTTTAATTCCTCTGTAATTTAGTTTTTGAAATAAATTGATAATGTTTATTGTGTAATTGTTTCTCATTGAGTTTCAGTCACAACCAGTGACTGAGTGTCCCCTCCACCTAATATTGAAATAATTATAATATTTTATTAATATTTAAATAATTTAAATGTTTATTCTTTTTATTATTATTATTATTATTTTAATCATATTGTTTACATTGCTATGATTTAAGGGAGAAAAATGAACATTTATTCAATCAACTCTTAATATATTTTAATTTTAAAAAATATTGACCAAAGGAGTTCTTGATTTTCAATTTTTGGTTTCTGCTTTAGTTTTTGGTTTTCATTACCTCTTATTTTTCATAATTGTTTATAGGATACCAAACGATTATTCAATTTATCTAACTATACATAAATAATGTAATAACTTGTTGCAAACAAATTGGATTATTTAAATTGGTTGAACTACAATTACACCTATTCTCATATTTGAAGTGTAAGAATCAATCTCTCTTGTTAAATTTTTCCATCATCACATTAAGTTCAGTCCGGAAAGATTAATTATATTGGGTAGACATGGAAAGTGCCAACTAGGCTTAAATTGCATTCATGATAATTTCTTTATATAGTTTCTTGATAGACAATTTATTTATTGTTATTTATTTTGTTAGGTGGAAATTTTCTTTATTTAATTGGTTTTCCTTAATCATTTCTTTATATGTACATCAAGAATATGTGTTTCACAACAAAAATCACAATTAGCAATTATATATAGCAAGGATAAATTTTCTCCAATATTCATTCTATTCATAATAGAATTAGAATTGGGTTCACGAAATTGTTGTGATACCAACTACGTAGGATTCACAAATTCTATTTTCAAGACGTTTAAAACAATTAGACAACGTCTCAGGCATAGTAGTTTTTGGATTTGAATTTGTATAGAATTATTTATACAAAATGTGATATAAAAGACAACTGAATTTTATTAAATTCTACACATATCTAAATTCAAAGTTTGAATTCTATGCTCCCAATTGTAAGGTCATAATTTAAAAAAAAAAAAAAAAAAATATTTGAAAATGATATCAGAAGATATGCCTAAATAGAGATTTGCGAAAATGCTAAAATACATTTGAAAGTGGAAAAGCTGATACTAATTTTAGTCATTTAGAATGTATAAAATATTTATTTTTAAAAAAATATAATTTCAAATTTTTATTTATTAAAAACATAAAAAATAAATAAATGAAAGGGGTATAATGTAATGTTGAGAGTAAAAATAATCAAAATTAGAATAGTATAAAATCGATTTTGCTTTGATGTGTTTGTCATCATAAAAGGGGGGGAGATTGTTGACTTTTTGAGTCCGATCCCTAGTTTTGATAATGACAAACCACAAGTTACTTATGTGTGTATTTGTTGAAGATTAAACTTGAAGACCGGCAGCCCACCTCCATTGAAGACCGGCAGCCCACCGTTGTGGACATTGGAGATTTGCAGGCAACCTACTCCACCTACCAGCCCACCTCTATTGAAGATTTGCACTCACCATTGTTGATTATTTGATTTCTATAATTACTATAAATAGCTGAGTTGTGTGTGAGTAAATGTGAGCAATGTGGTGTGTTGAGAGTTGAAAGCCAGTGAGCCGTGAGAGAGATTTTATTCCTCTGTAATTTATTTTCAGATTGAAATTACTGATTTGGCAATTTATCCTCACTGAGTTTCAGCCACAACCAGTGGCTGAGTGCTCCTCTCCACCCATTAGTGGTATCAGAGCATCCAGGTACGCCGGAATTCACCAAACAGAGGTGAACACAGAAGAAATTCAAGTTTCTTCTCAGTTTTGAAGTTGCTCCAAATATCAAATTGAGCCTACCATTGTACAATTCAGCTCGAGACGATTCCAACGGTGAAAATCACGTCTCAAACGGACACAGGGATATCTCCCACGCGCGCCCACGCGCCTCCCACGTAAGCACCGTTCTTCCCACGCGCCGGCAAGACTCCGGCGACCGCGACACGCGCCTGCACGCGTCTTCCTCGCCCGATTGGCGAGATCCTACCCGCAAAGCGACCCGCGACCCGGATCTACGACCCGCGACCCGGTCAGCGACCCGCGTGCCAAACCCGCAACCCGGATCCGTGAACGAGGTCCGACCCGCCTCCAACCCGCTCCTAAGCGCCGACACGCGGCGCGCCCAGAAAGCGCCACGTGGCCTAACGGAGGGGTTAACGCCGTTTAAAGGCCGTTAAGTTAAACCGGTTAGTTCAAAAATTCACCAGAATTTTCCTATAGCCGGTTCGGTGATTTTTAGACCGGTTCTTTGCAAACCAAAACCGGTTCCTAAGGTTTTTTCAATCTTCTGAATTTATTGGTGGCATTAGATTTACCAAAATCAGCCCCCATTTCTCTATTTTTTATATATTGAATTCGATGGCTAACGGTACTATCCAATCGGTCATTCCAAAATTGACCCGAGAGAATTATGACAACTGGTCGATTCAAATGAGAGCCCTTCTAGGTTCTCAGGATGTCATGGATATCGTTGAAGATGGGTACAGAGAAAGCCCATCAAAAGAAGCCGAAGCAGCTATGCCCGAAGCTCAAAGAACGACCTTGCGAGCCGATCGAAAGAAAGATTGCAAGGCAAAATCCATAATCTACCAAGGCCTTGATGAGGCCACGTTCGAAATCATTGCCTCCGCGAAGACATCTAAAGAAGTCTGGGACTCTCTCCATCGAACACACAAAGGTGCAGATAAAGTAAAAAAGATTCGTCTTCAGACATTGCGAGGTGAGTTCGAATCTCTCAAAATGAAGTCTACTGAATCCATTTCAGACTACTATACACGAGTAATGGTAGTATCAAATCAATTAAGAAGAAATGGAGAAATTCTCAATGACGAGAGAATTTGTGAAAAAATTTTGCGATCTTTAGATCCAAAATATGATTATATAGCTGTGACCCTGGAAGAAACAAAAGACTTGGAAACAATGTCTGTAGAAGAACTTGTGGGCTCACTCCAAGCCCATGAGCAAAAAGTCAATAGAAGAAGTGATGATAAAGCACTGGAGCAAGCTCTCCAAACGAAGTTGTCCCTCACTACAGATAAATACGACAAAGGGGGGACGTCACAACAAGGAAGAGGACGAGACCGATGATCTCGTGGAAGAAATTCTGGGAATTTTAACTCCAGAGAAGGTGGCAGAGGCAGAAGAGGTCCCACTAGAGGAGGACGAAATCAACAGAGCTATGTCCCACAAGGCAGAGGACAAGGAAGAAGAGGAGGATATAATAATCGCTCAAATGTAGACAAAAGAAACATTCAATGCTACAATTGTCACAAGTATGGACACTATAGCAATGAATGTTGGGGGCGACAACAAGAAAAGGTTAGCGAGGAGGCCAACCTTGCCGAAACTGATCATGCAGATGAAGAGTCGTTGATGCTGATGGCACACAATGCAACTCCTCAGGACCAAAGCGTTTGGTACCTTGATTCTGGAGCCAGCAACCATATGACTGGCAGAAAGAACCTATTCTTTGAACTTGATGAGAAAGTTCAGGGGGAGATATCTTTCGGCGATAATTCTAAAATCCCAGTCCAAGGGAGAGGAGATGTTTTGATCAAACAGAAGTCTGGAGATCATGCTTACATCTCCAACGTCTACTATGTGCCAGCCATGAAGACTAATATACTTAGCCTCGGACAGCTCGTGGAGAGAGGCTATCGAATTAGCCTCAGTGATAAGCAGATGGTGATAATAGATGCTCGAGGAAAGCTTGTTACTCGAGTTCAAATGGCAAAGAATCGAATGTTTCCGCTCGCCATCCAACATGATACGCCAAGGTGTTTGAGCGCTATCATCAAAGACAAAGACTGGCTATGGCATCTAAGGTATGGGCATCTAAACTTTGAAAGTTTGAAACAATTGGGAAGCAAGAAGATGGTGAAAGGCTTACCAAATATCCATCATCCAAATGTGATATGTGAAAGCTGTATTTTGAGCAAGCAACATAGAAACAGCTTTGGAAAGCAAACCGACTGGAGATCAACTATGCCGCTCCAACTAATACACACAGATGTGTGTGGTCCACTAAGACCATTTTCAAATGGACAGAATCGATACTTCCTCACCTTTATCGACGACTACAGCAGGAAGACCTGGGTCTACTTCTTGAAAAGGAAGTCAGAGGTATTCGATAAGTTCAAAGAGTTCAAAACTCTTGTGGAGAAACAGAGTGGCTTCCGCATCAAGTCACTCCGGTCAGACCAAGGAGGAGAGTACAAAGACGAAGCTTTCCTGGAATTCCTTAGACAACAAGGAATTCAGAAACAGTTCACACCATCATACACTCCCCAGTTGAATGGTGTAGCCGAAAGGAAGAATCGCACAATCCTTAACATGGCTAGAAGCATGTTAAAGGATAAAAATGTGCCCAAGAGTTTTTGGGCAGAAGCAGTGTTATGTGCAATCTATCTGCTA
The DNA here is from genome assembly GCF_029873635.1 of Malania oleifera. Taxonomy (NCBI): domain Eukaryota; kingdom Viridiplantae; phylum Streptophyta; class Magnoliopsida; order Santalales; family Ximeniaceae; genus Malania; species Malania oleifera. Next base: position 149,162,509 of record NC_080418.1, read on the forward strand.
AATAGGTGTCCGACGAAGAGTCTTGATACAAAGACACCATATGAAGCCTAGAGTACTCACAAGCCCAGTGTGAGTCATCTTAGGGTGTTTGGCTCCATAGCCTACGCCAAGATCCCAGAAGCAAGAAGGACAAAGCTGGATGATAAAGGAGAGAAGTGTATCCTTGTAGGATATGGCGATAGCACCATGGGATATCGACTCTACAATCCCATCAACAAGAAAGTCTTTCACAGTCGGGATGTCATCTTTGAAGAAAATGAATCCTGGAAATGGGACCAGGTTGAATGTTCCAAAGATGCGGAATTGACACTTGAAGGAGAAGAACCTACACAGACAAGAGAAGTGGCTATCGAGCCACAAATTCCTGAGCTGCAGACACCTCCACATGGTTCACCACAGAGGAATGAAGCTCCATCACCAATTGAGCGTGAAATCTCAGACATGAGACCTAGAGGAGCTCGAAATCTAGCCGACCTATATGAAACTACAGAACCAATTGAAGAGTATGTTACTCTTTACTGTCTATTGTTAACCAGCGACCCGGTTAGCTTTGAGGAAGCTAACGAAGAAGACAAATGGAGAAAAGCGATGGATGAGGAGATTCAATCCATCGAGAAGAACAAAACTTGGGAGTTGACAAATCTCCCGAAGGGCCGCAAAACCATTGGTGTGAAATGGGTCTACAAGACCAAAAAGAATGCTCAAGGAGAAGTTCAAAGATATAAAGCAAGACTTGTCGCCAAAGGCTACAAGCAAAAAGAAGGGATTGATTATGGAGAAATCTTTGCCCCGGTTGCTAGACTTGAAACCATCAGATTACTTATTTCACTTTCAGCACAAAATAGATGGAAGATTTACCAGCTAGACGTGAAATCAGCTTTTCTGAACGGTTTTCTGGAAGAAGAGATTTATATCGATCAACCACCTGGATATGTAAAGAAGGGCAAAGAAGATAGAGTGTACAAGTTGAAGAAAGCACTCTATGGCTTGAAGCAAGCACCTCGTGCGTGGAACATGAGGATTGATGACTACTTCCAGAAGAATGGATTTGAGAAGTGTCCCTACGAGCATGCGCTATATATAAAGATGGAGACAGATGGAAGCATGCTCATAGCCTGCCTATATGTTGATGATCTGATCTTCACCGGCAACAATCCAGAGATGTTTGCCGCTTTCAAAAGGAGCATGGTCAAAGAATTCGAAATGACAGATATTGGCCAGATGGCTCATTTTCTTGGCATAGAAGTCGTGCAAAGCGAGAAAGGAATTTTCATCTCCCAGAGCCACTATGCAAAAGAAGTATTGAAGAAGTTTGGGATGGACAAATGCAACCCAGTGACAACTCCAGTTGAAACAGGATTGGAGTTGAGAAAGAATGAGCAAGGAGATGTTGACCCCACATATTTTAAGAGTCTGGTTGGAAGCTTAAGGTATTTGACGTGCACCAGACCAGATATACTCTATGGAGTTGGACTTGTCAGCAGGTACATGGAGACTCCTGACCAGTCCCACCTGAATGCAGCGAAAAGGATACTCCGATATGTCAAAGGTACCATCACCGATGGTATGTTTTATTCATCAAGAGATGATTGCAAACTTATCGGCTATTCAGATAGCGATTGGGGAAGAGATCTTGATGAAAGAAAAAGTACGACGGGATTCACATTTTTTATGGGAGATACATCGTTTACATGGTCTTCGAAGAAGCAACCCATCGTAACGCTATCATCATGTGAAGCTGAGTATGTTGCTGCTAGCTCAGCTGTTTGTCATGGTATATGGATTAGGAATGTACTGAAGTATCTGGGATTTCTTGAAGGTAACCCCACAGAAGTTTACATCGACAACCGATCAGCGATTGCACTTGCGAAAAATCCAGTTTACCATGAAAGAAGTAAACATATTGATACTCGGTATCATTTTATCAGGGAGCATGTCAAAAATAAAGAAGTGGAATTGATATCTTGCAGAACGTATGATCAGATTGCTGACATTTTCACAAAACCACTCAGACATGATATTTTTGCAAGACTGAAGACAATGCTCGGAATGACAAAATTAGGAGAGTCAAGTTTAAGGGGGGATGTTGAAGATTAAACTTGAAGACCGGCAGCCCACCTCCATTGAAGACCGGCAGCCCACCGTTGTGGACATTGGAGATTTGCAGGCAACCTACTCCACCTACCAGCCCACCTCTATTGAAGATTTGCACTCACCATTGTTGATTATTTGATTTCTATAATTACTATAAATAGCTGAGTTGTGTGTGAGTAAATGTGAGCAATGTGGTGTGTTGAGAGTTGAAAGCCAGTGAGCCGTGAGAGAGATTTTATTCCTCTGTAATTTATTTTCAGATTGAAATTACTGATTTGGCAATTTATCCTCACTGAGTTTCAGCCACAACCAGTGGCTGAGTGCTCCTCTCCACCCATTAGTATTTAGTGATTGAACAGGTTATAATTCAGCATACACATAAGGGGACTGAGAATGGAAACCAAAGACGCATAAAGCTCATATGATCAAGGGTTTTCCATGAAGATTAAAGAGCAAAGAAGATAAAAAATAAGACATTTTGATTTTATTTGTATAAGCATTTAGGTTTTTATATTTTGGTTTGTAATAATTGCATGCATCTTGCATGATATGTTTTGAATGCTTAGACAGAATCGTAAAAAGACCTTAGGGCTTCGGTCGACCGACGCCAGGCTTTTAAGGCTAAGTTAAAAAGCCTTGGTCATAGATAGACCTTAGGTCCTTGCACAAACACTTAGGATAATCCTCACTACCATCTATGCAATCAGAGGTGAAAATATGACTTGGGTGTAAAAATGAAAGAGCTTCGGGTGACCAAACCAGGCATGTTAAAAATGCCTCAATCGACCGAATTGTTGACTCATCAAAAGTTTGACTTGGGTCGGGCGACCGAACCAAAATGAACTGAATGTTCACGATCGACTGACCCTTGAATGTGGACTTTTTAACCGTCATGGGCGCCTAAACTTCACATTCAAAATAACCTCGGGCGACTGAACTGGCAAGTTTAGCAGACCAAACATAGAGTCAAGCAATCGAACCTTGAGCAGTTTGGAAATCGCCTTATACTCAGCCACCCAAACGTTTCACTAGGCACCCGAACTTCAAAAATGCACTTTTCCTTATGTGTCTGTTTCGGCAACCGAAACTCTCAAGTTGCCCAGATTTAACTGTGATAATTAGGGTAAAAATTTAATTAAACAAATTTAATAATACCCAACGTATCCCAATGGTCATATTTTTCATAAAAATTATAAATACCCCTTTCATTTGTTTAATTAGCAACTTTGATCAACTCCTAAATCCTCTCAAATTATTTTCTTAATCAAAGTTCCCTAAACCATTTTTAATGCAAAATCTTTTTATTGGGGCAAATCTTTTACTCTCCAAAAACTCTCTTTCATTTATTTCTTGAAAAACATTTTTACAAGAGAGTGTTTATTTGGGCATTTAGTTTACATTCAAAGCATCCATACTCACATTTATTCTTTAGTTTGAAAATCTCCTTAAGAGTAAGCTTTGATATTTCTCCACATATCTCCATGGTAAATATGTTGTTGGAGAAATATATTTTTGCATTAATGCTTTCATTGAAAAATATTTTTGAGAAACACACCCTTTCTCTACTGAGCATTATTGCATATCATAAGAGAGATCTTTTATTGAGCTTTAATGTGTATATTTTTACTTGTATGTTTTAGAAGCATTTTCATGTACAAAAATTGTTTTGAAATGTATCAGTTGGGTTCAGCCCGAAATTGAACTAGGGAGTCTCGACCCCATAAGTGAGACCGGTTCAGTTTGGCCTGAAAATTAAGCTGAGGTGTCTCATCCTACTAAGTGAGACCGGTTCAATTCAGCCTAAAAATTGAACTGGGGTTTTCCTCACCCCATAAGGAGAGGATGTAAACGACTTCTGCCTTGCCCGTTTAAGTGAGTAGGAATAGTGAAATCCTTGGGGGGTATGCCTAAGGTGGGGACATATGCTGGTTTGGCCGGAAAGTCTTTAAAACCCAATTTACCCCCCTCCCTCTTGGGATCACATCGATTCCAACACAAATCTTTGTGATATTCAAAGCTATATTTTTATACAAATATTTTGTATATTATTATTCTTGCAAAAGAGTATTTGAAAGTAAATCTTAGGATTTCCAACATGTATATTTTCAAGAAATATTTTTTTGGAGAAATATTGAATAAGTTTTAGATCTTTGAAGCATCTTATACATACATATATATATATATATATATATATATTTTTTTTTTTCATACAAAGATCATGTTAATTTAGGTGTAATCCCAAAAGGGGGAGGGGGTGAATTGGTTATTTTAAAATTTGTGTCACTCAAGTTCTAATTTTGAACAACTTACAACTATACACGTACAACTTAGATGATAAGTAGCTCAGTATTTCTCAACTTATCAATTTTAATGTGTGATTTTATTAATCAATCAATCATACCCAGTTACTTTACTGACGTACTAACCAGTTAACACATACACAATAACCACATAATTAAGTGCAAGCGAAAATTAAAAGAGTTAAGGGAAAAAGAGATGCAAACACAGTTTTTACGAAGTTCAGCCAACCTGGCCTACGTCCTTGCCTTGAGCAACCCACTTAAGGATTCTACTAATCCCGCTACTTTAACTGGGACAGAGTTTCCCATTACAATTCACTGCTTACAAAAAGTGTAGCTTCCTCCTCACTTTGGTTCACAACCCAAATCGTTAATACAACAATATAATTACAATTTTCTGCAAAACTCAAATGCTCCTTAACAAGCTAATGAGTACAATCAACTCCTAATACATATTCAGATGATATAACATGAATCTCAATTGAGTGTATGTAATATGTTCAATGAAGCCTTTTGCAATAAATGATGAATAATCATTGCATAAAATATGTATGAACCGCCATATTTTATGGTTTAATTTTCAGAGAAAAATAAGGAATGTCGGAGTCGCCACTAATCTTTTAGTGTGGTTAGAATACATGATTACTAGCCTGTTAAGGGTAGAATGAGTCTATGTTACTAGAGTTGGACTCGGGAGTTCGCTTACATGAGAGGAAGGTATGAGCACCCCCTACACGCCCATTCTTACGAATGGTATCTAATTACTTCGGAATTATCCCTACGTTAATCTAATAAGTCTTTCAAATTACCCCTCTATTAGTAGATTTACAAATATATATGCAGTATAAATAAATAAATAAATGGATAAATAAATAAATAATACAAAAATATATGTACTATATATATTCTCTCAGAACTAAGGGTACGTGAAGCCTGAAAGCTCATACCCTAGCATTAAAATCATAGGGATAAATATTAAGAAAATACTTAAGAAAATACACTCCCAAATTTTGAAATTGTATTAAATTTTTTATAGGAAAATACTAGTATGGGAGGTTTTAATATATAATAATAGGATAATAAGTAACAAATTATCATAAGACAATATATGTGCTTGTCATTTTATTTTGTTCATCATTGTCCAATTCCCAAGCGTAGGAAAATTCCATTGTCAAGCATAGTAAATCTTGGAGTCCCAAGGTCATTTCCACAGGAATTCAATTGGTAAGTTTAAGAGTTCATACGTCACAAATTAATTCAGAGTGAGAGGTGTGGGGGATTGATTTTAATGAATACAACTGTCACTTGATTATAACAATTTAATTAAAGGGTTAGGCTTTAGATTTCATCCTAATCTCATCATTGGTAATCAAATCTCATCTTTATAACTCAACCAACATCAATACACCTATTGAACTTGATCGGAAAATATATCGCTTGAAATGCATAGGTTTGACAAAAATTGTTGAATAATGTCAAATGAAAATATTTTAGCAAACTTTTAGAATGTAAGAACAAAAAGCATTGGTTGTGTCAAGATTTAACTTGTCTACAATCAATCAAGAAGTTTACAAAACCAAAAGTTTTTAGAAAAAGATCATTGAACATTAACCAATCTTAAACATAAAATACTTGAAGACTGAGATGAGAATTACCAATAATAAGATGTAGGACTCCACCCTTAGCCTAACTTGAAATTTAGTTGGCCATTAGAATGAAAAGAAGAAATCCTTAAATTAAAAACTTCCGAATGTTTATAAGGAAATGAGAGAGAATACAAGAAAATAAGGTTGCTCGATACAAGAAAATGAGGTTCTTCCTTTTTTTTTTAAGGCTAACACAAGCCTCTTATTTATAGGTTGAAAAACTACTACTTCCACTCCAAGACCTAACACAATTTATTAGTTACACTCCTATACCTACACACACACCTTCACCTACCAACAACACCTTCACCTACCAAAATGGTAGTTGCACTCCTTGTGATGTTGAAATTTATTGTTTAATCTCATCACCTTTCTTCTAACTCAAGTTTGGAAGGCTAAACATTGTAATTTGGACTTTCTCATGAAATGCAAATTTGTAGGTCTTGAAGTCTTCTTTGAAATGCAACCAAGTTTGTATAAATTGGACAACCGAGTCAAAAGTTATGACCAATTTACCAAAGCTGCACAAAACTGCTACATTACTTCAATTAACCCGAATTAAAGCACTATTGGATGTTTCAATTCTTCCAACCATACTCCACCCGAGGCTAATCAATTATTTATTGCGATTTACCTACAAATCACAAAATCACACAATAAGTTCTAATTGCATATTACGTAGATGATTTACTTATTTCTGTGCACTAAGATGGCGTATAAATGTTCATAAATATGCAATATTATGTACTAATCAATATGTATCAAGATATTAAAGACATCATAAAAGGTAATACCATATATATTCGAAATAAAAAAAAAAGAATATCTTAATAGATAATACGTAATATAAGTATAATAGTAATACCATAATATTCTATATATTATCATACTAAATATAATAGCAACTTACCTAATGGGAACACACAATCAATACATATAGAAACAAAATTACCAAAACTAAGGAAACAATCTACTCATCAAATTAAATCAAAGTAACCCTAAGATTAGCAGGTAATTATACAAAGGGTAAGCAAGCTGTGAAAACTATGGAAACAATTTAAAGCTAATACTAATTTGTAAATATCCAATATGACCATCAAATGGGAAATTATGGAAATAAATCAAATCAAAAATTAAATGTACAAATCCTAAAAATTAGTATGCTACATATGAAATAAACACTAAATATACAAAATAAAAATATCCCCACATAGAACCTTAATTATGACAAAAACCCTAAACGCAAAATAATCAACACATATTACAATAGTAAATAAATACATGACAATACGGAAAAACGAACAAACAAAACTTTAACAATAATATACAATATCAAACATTCACTCACACATGCAATAAAAACTCAAGCTTTAAATATTAGTACCCACTTATACCTTTTGACAATAAATATATAATAAAATTAGAAAATCTATAATGAAAATAACATGAGCATAATATTGAGAAACACATATAATAGCACTAAGAAAAACCATACACAAAACCACACACCAACGAAGCGTAAACCATAAAAAAAAAACCTATCCTTAGATATTAACATCTAAACAAAATTCAGAAAATATATGTTTATATCTATATATACATATATATATATATATATATATACACATACATACATGTATATATATATACATACATATAGTGCTGCAAAAATAAATAACCATTTCAGTATCTCAGAATATAATAAACAAGGATGTACAATAAAAATAAAATAAAATAAAAAATATATATATGTGTGTGCTGTGTGTGCAAACAGAGACAACAGTTTGTGTGTGTGTGTGTGTGTGGCGCGCGCGTGTGTGTGTGCACGCAGCAGAGGGACTTTACTAGAGACTTACGTGGTGTGGTGTGTGAGATGAGCTCTGCGAGTCTGAGGTGAGGAGGATTGAGGCGAGAGTTGTGCTGTCGCCTGTGTCTGGAACGAAACGGTGATGAAGAAGCAGCAGGTGGGCTTGGGTGATGCGGAGTTGCTAGGTGCGGAGGCATGAGGAGAGGGGGGGTGGTCTGAGCGAGGGACACTTGTATCTGCCGCTGTCTGCTGCGTGTGGGAGAGCCGTGGAGGGACCAGTGGCCGGGAGACGGCGCGTGACGGTTATTCCTTAGACAATAAAAGGAATTCGAAACAGTTCACCCATCATTACCTCCCCAGTTGAATGGTGTAGCCGGAAAAGGAAGAATCGCACAATCCTTAACATGGCTAGAGAAGCATGTTAAGGAGTAAAAAGTGCCCAAGAGTTTTTGGGCGGGCAGAGCAGAGTGGTTATGTGCAATCTATCGGCTAAAATAGGTGTCGACGCAGAGTCTTGATTACAAGACACAATATGAAGCATAGAGTACTCACAAGCCCAGTGTGTGAGTCATCTTTAGGGTGTTTGGCTCATAGCCTACGCCAAGATCCCAGAAGCAAAGGAAGGACAAAGTGTGGATGATGATAAAGGAGAGAGGAAGTGTATCCTTGTAGGATATGGCGATAGCACCATGGGATATCGACTCTACAATCCCATCAACAAGAAAGTCTTTCACAGTCGGGATGACATCTTTGAAGAAAATGAATCCTGGAAATGGGACCAGGTTGAATGTTCCAAGATGCGGAATTGACACTTGAAGGAGAAGAACCTACACAGACAAGAGAAGTGGCTATCGAGCCACAAATTCCTGAGCTGCAGACACCTCCACATGGTTCACCACAGAGGATTGAAGCTCAATCACCAATTGAGCGTGAAATCTCAGACATGAGACCTAGAGGAGCTCGAAATCTAGCCGACCTATATGAACTACAGAACCAATTGAAGAGTATGTTACTCTTCACTGTCTATTGTTAACCAGCGACCCGGTTAGCTTTGAGGAAGCTAACGAAGAAGACAAATGGAGAAAAGCGATGGATGAGGAGATTCAATCCATCGAGAAGAACAAAACTTGGGAGTTGACAAATCTCCCGAAGGGCCCGCAAAACCATTGGTGTGAAATGGGTCTACAAGACCAAAAAGAAATGCTCAAGGAGAAGTTCAAAGATATAAAGCAAGACTTGTCGCCAAAGGCTACAAGCAAAAGAAGGGATTGATTATGGAGAAATCTTTGCCCCGGTTGCTAGACTTGAAACCATCAGATTACTTATTTCACTTTCAGCACAAAATAGATGGAAGATTTACCAGCTAGACGTGAAATCAGCTTTTCTGAAACGGTTTTCTGGAAGAAGAGATTTATATCGATCAACCACCTGGATATGTAAAGAAGGGCAAAGAAGATAGAGTGTACAAGTTGAAGAAAGCACTCTATGGCTTGAAGCAAGCACCTCGTGCGTGGAACATGAGGATTGATGACTACTTCCAGAAGAAATGGATTTGAGAAGTGTCCTACGAGCATGCGCTATATATAAGATGGAGACAGATGGAAGCATGCTCATAGCCTGCCTATATGTTTGATGATCTGATCTTCACCGGCAACAATCCAGAGATGTTGCCGCTTTCAAAAGGAGCATGGTCAAAGAATTCGAAATGACAGATATTGGCCAGATGGCTCATTTCTTGGCATAGAAGTCGTGCAAAGCGAGAAAGGAATTTTCATCTCCCAGAGCCACTATGCAAAGAAAGTATTGAAGAAGTTTGGGATGGACAAATGCAACCCAGGGACAACTCCAGTTGAACCAGGATTGGAGTTGAGAAGAATGAGCAAGGAGATGTTGACCCCACATATTTTAAGAGTCTGGTTGGAAGCTTAAGGTATTTGACGTGCACCAGACCAGATATACTCTATGGAGTTGGACTTGTCAGCAGGTACATGGAGACTCCTGACCAGTCCCACCTGAATGCAGCGAAAAGGATACTCCGATATGTCAAAGGTACCATCACCGATGGTATGTTTTATTCATCAAGAGATGATTGCAAACTTATCGGCTATTCAGATAGCGATTGGGGAAGAGATCTTGATGAAAGAAAAAGTACGACGGGATTCACATTTTTTATGGGGAGATACATCGTTTACATGGTCTTCGAAGAAGCAACCCATCGTAACGCTATCATCATGTGAAGCTGAGTATGTTGCTGCTAGCTCAGCTGTTTGTCATGGTATATGGATTAGGAATGTACTGAAGTATCTGGGATTTCTTGAAGGTAACCCACAGAAGTTTACATCGACAACCGATCAGCGATTGCACTTGCGAAAATCCAGTTTACCATGAAAGAAGTAAACATATTGATACTCGGTATCATTTTATCAGGGAGCATGTCAAAAATAAAGAAGTGGAAATTGATATCTTGCAGAACGTATGATCAGATTGCTGACATTTTCACAAAACCACTCAGACATGATATTTTTGCAAGACTGAAGACAATGCTCGAATGACAAATTAGGAGAGTCAAGTTTAAGGGGGATGTTGAAGATTAAACTTGAAGACCGGCAGCCCACCTCCATTGAAGACCGGCAGCCCACCGTTGTGGACATTGGAGATTTGCAGGCAACCTACTCCACCTACCAGCCCACCTCTATTGAAGATTTGCACTAACCATTGTTGATATTTGATTTCTATAATTACATAAATAGCTGAGTTGTGTGTGAGTAAATGTGAGCAATGTGGTGTGTTGAGAGTTGAAAGCCAGTGAGCCGTGATAGAGATTTTATTCCTCTGTAATTTATTTTCAGATTGAAATTAAATGATTTGGCAATTTATCCTCACTGAGTTTTCAGCCACAACCAGTGGCTGAGTGCTCCTCTCCACCCAGTAGTATTTAGTGATTGAACAGGTTATAATTCAGCATACCCATAAGGGGACTGAGAATGGAAACCAAAGACGCATAAAGCTCATATGATCAAGGGTTTCCATGAAGATTAAAGAGCAAAAGAAGATAAAAAATAGACATTTTGATTTTATTGTATAAGCATTTAGGTTTTTATATTTTGGTTTGTAATAATTGCATGCATCTTGCATGATATGTTTTGAATGCTTAGACAGAAATGTAAAAAGACTTAGGGCTTCGGTCGACCGACGCCAGGCTTTTAAGGCTAAGTTAAAAAGCCTTGGTCATAGATAGACCTTAGGTCCTTGCACAACACTTAGGATAATCCTCACTACCATCTATGCAATCAGAGTGAAAATATGACTTGGGGTGTAAAAATGAAAGAGCTTCGGGTGACCAAACCAGGCATGTTAAAAATGCCTCAATCGACCGAATTGTTGACTCATCAAAAGTTTGACTTGGGTCGGGCGACCGAACCAAAATGAACTGAATGTTCACGATCGACTGACCCTTGAATGTGGACTTTTTAAACCGTCATGGGCGCCTAAACTTCACATTCAAAATAACCTCGGGCGACTGAACTGGCAAGTTTAGCAGACCAAACATAGAGTCAAGCAATCGAACCTTGAGCAGTTTGGAAATCGCCTTATACTCAGCCACCCAAACGTTTCACTAGGCACCCGAACTTCAAAAATGCACTTTTCCTTATGTGTCTGTTTCGGCAACCGAAACTCTCAAGTTGCCCAGATTTAACTGTGATAATTAGGGTAAAAATTTAATTAAACAAATTTAATAATACCCAACGTATCCCAATGGTCATATTTTTCATAAAAATTATAAATACCCCTTTCATTTGTTTAATTAGCAACTTTGATCAACTCCTAAATCCTCTCAAATTATTTTCTTAATCAAATTTCACTAAACCATTTTAATGCAAAATCTTTTTATTGGGGCAAATCTTTTTACTCTCCAAAAACTCTCTTTCATTTATTTCTTGAAAAACATTTTTACAAGAGAGTGTTTATTTGGGCATTTAGTTTACATTCAAAGCATCCATACTCACATTTATTCTTTAGTTTGAAAATCTCCTTAAGAGTAAGCTTTGATATTTCTCCACATATCTCCATGGTAAATATGTTGTTGGAGAAATATATTTTTGCATTAATGCTTTCATTGAAAAATATTTTTGAGAAACACACCCTTTCTCTACTGAGCATTATTGCATATCATAAGAGAGATCTTTTATTGAGCTTTAATGTGTATATTTTTACTTGTATGTTTTAGAAGCATTTTCATGTACAAAAATTGTTTGAAATGTATCAGTTGGGTTCAGCCCGAAATTGAACTAGGGAAGTCTCGACCCCATAAGTGAGACCGGTTCAGTTTGGCCTGAAAATTAAGCTGAGGTGTCTCATCCTACTAAGTGAGACCGGTTCAATTCAGCCTAAAAATTGAACTGGGGTTTTCCTCACCCATAAGGAGAGGATGTAAACGACTTCTGCCTTGCCCGTTTAAGTGAGTAGGAATAGTGAAATCCTTGGGGGGTATGCCTAAGGTGGGGACATATGCTGGTTTGGCCGGAAAGTCTTTAAAACCCAATTTACCCCCCTCCCTCTTGGGATCACATCGATTCCAACACAAATCTTTGTGATATTCAAAGCTATATTTTATACAAATATTTTGTATATTATTATTCTTGCAAAAGAGTATTTGAAAGTAAATCTTAGGATTTCCAACATGTATATTTTAAATAAATATTTTTTTGTATAAATATTTAATATGTTTTAGATCTTTGAAGAATTTTATACATACATATAATATATATATATATATATATTTTTTTTTTTCATACAAAGATCATGTTAATTTAGGTGTAATCCCAAAAGGGGGAGGGGGGTGAATTGGTTATTTTAAAATTTGTGTCACTCAAGTTCTAATTTTGAACAACTTACAACTATACACGTACAACTTAGATGATAAGTAGCTCAGTATTTCTCAACTTATCAATTTTAATGTGTGATTTTATTAATCAATCAATCATACCCAGTTACTTTACTGACGTACTAACCAGTTAACACATACACAATAACCACATAATTAAGTGCAAGCGAAAATTAAAAGAGTTAAGGGAAAAAGAGATGCAAACACAGTTTTTACGAAGTTCAGCCAACCTGGCCTACGTCCTTGCCTTGAGCAACCCACTTAAGGATTCTACTAATCCCGCTACTTTAACTGGGACAGAGTTTCCCATTACAATTCACTGCTTACAAAAAGTGTAGCTTCCTCCTCACTTTGGTTCACAACCCAAATCGTTAATACAACAATATAATTACAATTTTCTGCAAAACTCAAATGCTCCTTAACAAGCTAATGAGTACAATCAACTCCTAATACATATTCAGATGATATAACATGAATCTCAATTGAGTGTATGTAATATGTTCAATGAAGCCTTTTGCAATAAATGATGAATAATCATTGCATAAAATATGTATGAACCGCCATATTTTATGGTTTAATTTTCAGAGAAAAATAAGGAATGTCGGAGTCGCCACTAATCTTTTAGTGTGGTTAGAATACATGATTACTAGCCTGTTAAGGGTAGAATGAGTCTATGTTACTAGAGTTGGACTCGGGAGTTCGCTTACATGAGAGGAAGGTATGAGCACCCCCTACACGCCCATTCTTACGAATGGTATCTAATTACTTCGGAATTATCCCTACGTTAATCTAATAAGTCTTTCAAATTACCCCTCTATTAGTAGATTTACAAATATATATGCAGTATAAATAAATAAATAAATGGATAAATAAATAAATAATACAAAAATATATGTACTATATATATTCTCTCAGAACTAAGGGTACGTGAAGCCTGAAAGCTCATACCCTAGCATTAAAATCATAGGGATAAATATTAAGAAAATACTTAAGAAAATACACTCCCAAATTTTGAAATTGTATTAAATTTTTTATAGGAAAATATTAGTATGGGAGGTTTTAATATATAATATTAGGATAATAAGTAACAAATTATCATAAGACAATATATGTGCTTGTCATTTTATTTTGTTCATCATTGTCCAATTCCCAAGCGTAGGAAAATTCATTGTCAAGCATAGTAAATCTTGGAGTCCCCAAGGTCATTTCCACAGGAATTCAATTGGTAAGTTTAAGAGTTCATACGTCACAAATTAATTCAGAGTGAGAGGTGTGGGGGATTGATTTTAATGAATACAACTGTCACTTGATTATAACAATTTAATTAAAGGGTTAGGCTTTAGATTTCATCCTAATCTCATCATTGGTAATCAAATCTCATCTTTATAACTCAACCAACATCAATGTACCTATTGAACTTGATCGGAAAATATATCGCTTGAAATGCATAGGTTTGACAAAAATTGTTGAATAATGTCAAATGAAAATATTTTAGCAAACTTTTAGAATGTAAGAACAAAAAGCATTGGTTGTGTCAAGATTTAACTTGTCTACAATCAATCAAGAAGTTTACAAAACCAAAGTTTTTAGAAAAAGATCATTGAACATTAACCAATCTTAAACATAAAATACTTGAAGACTGAGATGAGAATTACCAATAATAAGATGTAGGACTCCACCCTTAGCCTAACTTGAAATTTAGTTGGCCATTAGAATGAAAAGAAGAAATCCTTAAATTAAAAACTTCCGAATGTTTATAAGGAAATGAGAGAGAATACAAGAAAATAAGGTTGCTCGATACAAGAAAATGAGGTTCTTCCTTTTTTTTTTAAGGCTAACACAAGCCTCTTATTTATAGGTTGAAAAACTACTACTTCCACTCCAAGACCTAACACAATTTATTAGTTACACTCCTATACCTACACACACACCTTCACCTACCAACAACACCTTCACCTACCAAAATGGTAGTTGCACTCCTTGTGATGTTGAAATTTATTG